>NC_090436.1:894702286-895006286 GCF_031143425.1 Pleurodeles waltl
GGGAATGCTGGGTGGAAGAAAACGTGTGGCTCCTCTCTGACTCCAGAACTTTCTGTCACCAAAATGTGAGGAAAATGTGTTTTTTTAAGCCAAATTTTGAGGTTTGCAAAGGATTCTGGGTAACAGAACCTGGTCAGAGCCCCACAAGTCACCCCATCTTGGATTCCCCTAGGTCTCTAGTTTTCAAAAATGCACAGGTTTGGTAGGTTTCCCTAGGTGCCAGCTGAGCTAGAGGCCAAAATCTACAGGTAGGCACTTTGCAAAAAACACCTCTGTTTTCTTTAAAAAAATGTGATGTGTCCACGTTGTGTTTTGGGGCATTTCCTGTCACGGGCGCTAGGCCTACCCACACAAGTGAGGTATCATTTTTATCGGGAGACTTGGGGGAACGCTGGGTGGAAGGAAATTTGTGGCTCCTCTCAGATTCCAGAACTTTCTGTCACCGAAATGTGAGGAAAATGTGTTTTTTTAGCCAAATTTTGAGGTTTGCAAAGGATTCTGGGTAACAGAACCTGGTCAGAGCCCCACAAGTCACCCCATCTTGGATTCCCCTAGGTCTGTAGTTTTCAAAAATGCACAGGTTCGGTAGGTTTCCCTAGGTGCCAGCTGAGCTAGAGGCCAAAATCTACAGGTAGGCACTTTGCAAAAAACACCTCTGTTTTCTTTCAAAAAATGTGATGTGTCCACATTGTCTTTTGGGGCATTTCCTGTCACGGGTGCTAGGCCTACCCACACAAGTGAGGTATCATTTTTATCGGGAGACTTGGGGGAACGCTGGGTGGAAGGAAATATGTGGCTCCTCTCAGATTCCAGAACTTTCTGTCACCGAAATGTGAGGAAAATGTGTTTTTTTAGCCAAATTTTGAGGTTTGCAAAGGATTCTGGGTAACAGAGCCTGGCCAGAGCCCCACATGTCACCCCATCTTGGATTCCCCTAGGTCTCTAGTTTTCAAAAATGCACAGGTTTAGTAGGTTTCCCTAGGTGCCGGCTGAGCTAGAGGTCAAAATCTACAGGTAGGCACTTTGCAAAAAACACCTCTGTTTTCTTTCAAAAAATGTGATGTGTCCACGTTGCGTTTTGGGGTATTTCCTGTCGCGGGCGCTAGGCCTACCCGCACAAGTGAGGTATCATTTTTATCGGGAGACTTGGGGGAACGCTTTGTGGAAGGGAATTTGTGACTCCTCTCTGATTCCAGAACTATCTGTCACCAAAATGTGAGGAAAACATGTTTTTTTAGCCAAATTGTGAGGTTTGCAAAGGATTCTGGGTAACAGAACCTGGTCAGAGCCCCACAAGTCACCCCATCTTGGATTCCCCTAGGTCTCTAGTTTTCAAAAATGCACAGGTTTGGTAGGTTTCCCTAGGTGCCGGCTGAGCTAGAGGCCAAAATCTACAGGTAGGCACTTTGCAAAAAACACCTCTGTTTTCTTTCAAAAAATGTGATGTGTCCACGTTGTGTTTTGGGGCATTTCCTGTCACGGGCGCTAGGCCTACCCACACAAGTGAGGTATCATTTTTATCGGGAGACTTGGGGGAACGCTGGGTGGAAGGAAATTTGTGGCTCCTCTCAGATTCCAGAACTTTCTGTCACCGAAATGTGAGGAAAATGTGTTTTTTTAACCAAATTTTGAGGTTTGCAAAGGATTCTGGGTAACAGAACCTGGTCAGAGCCCCACAAGTCACCCCATCTTGGATTCCCCTAGGTCTGTAGTTTTCAAAAATGCACAGGTTCGGTAGGTTTCCCTAGGTGCCAGCTGAGCTAGAGGCCAAAATCTACAGGTAGGCACTTTGCAAAAAACACCTCTGTTTTCTTTCAAAAAATGTGATGTGTCCACATTGTCTTTTGGGGCATTTCCTGTCACGGGTGCTAGGCCTACCCACACAAGTGAGGTATCATTTTTATCGGGAGACTTGGGGGAACGCTGGGTGGAAGGAAATTTGTGGCTCCTCTCAGATTCCAGAACTTTCTGTCACCGAAATGTGAGGAAAATGTGTTTTTTTAGCCAAATTTTGAGGTTTGCAAAGGATTCTGGGTAACAGAGCCTGGCCAGAGCCCCACACGTCACCCCATCTTGGATTCCCCTAGGTCTCTAGTTTTCAAAAATGCACAGGTTTGGTAGGTTTCCCTAGGTGCCGGCTGAGCTAGAGGTCAAAATCTACAGGTAGGCACTTTGCAAAAAACAGCTCTGTTTTCTTTCAAAAAATGTGATGTGTCCACGTTGCGTTTTGGGGTATTTCCTGTCGCGGGCGCTAGGCCTACCCACACAAGTGAGGTATCATTTTTATCGGGAGACTTGGGGGAACGCTGTGTGGAAGGGAATTTGTGGCTCCTCTCTGATTCCAGAACTATCTGTCACCAAAATGTGAGGAAAACATGTTTTTTTAGCCAAATTGTGAGGTTTGCAAAGGATTCTGGGTAACAGAACCTGGTCAGAGCCCCACAAGTCACCCCATCTTGGATTCCCCTAGGTCTCTAGTTTTCAAAAATGCACAGGTTTGGTAGGTTTCCCTAGGTGCCGGCTGAGCTAGAGGCCAAAATCTACAGGTAGGCACTTTGCAAAAAACACCTCTGTTTTCTTTCAAAAAATGTGATGTGTCCACGTTGTGTTTTGGGGCATTTCCTGTCACGGGTGCTAGGCCTACCTACACAAGTGAGGTATCATTTTTATCGGGAGACTTGGGGGAACGCTGGGTTTTAAGGAAATTTGTGGCTCCTCTCAGATTCCAGAACTTTCTGTCACCGAAATGTGAGGACAATGTGGTTTTTTTTGCCAAATTTTGAGGTTTGCAAAGGATTCTGGGTAACAGAGCCTGGCCTGAGCCCCACAAGTCACCCCATCTTGGATTCCCCTAGGTCTCTAGTTTTCAAAAATGCACAGGTTTGGTAGGTTTCCCTAGGTGCCGTCTGAGCTAGAGGCCAAAATCTATAGGTAGGCACTTTGCAAAAAACACCTCTGTTTTCTTTAAAAAAATGTGAGCTGTCCACGTTGCGTTTTGGGGCATTTCCTGTCGCGGGCGCTAGGCCTACCCACACAAGTGAGGTATCATTTTTATCGGGAGACTTGGGGGAATGCTGGGTGGAAGGAAACGTGTGGCTCCACTCTGACTCCAGAACTTTCTGTCACCAAAATGTGAGGAAAATGTGTTTTTTTAAGCCAAATTTTGAGGTTTGCAAAGGATTCTGGGTAACAGAACCTGGTCAGAGCCCCACAAGTCACCCCATCTTGGATTCCCCTAGGTCTCTAGTTTTAAAAAATGCACACATTTGGTAGGTTTCCCTAGGTGCCGGCTGAGCTAGAGGCCAAAATCTACAGGTAGGCACTTTGCAAAAAACACCTCTGTTTTCTTTAAAAAAAATATGATGTGTCCATGTTGTGTTTTGGGGCATTTCCTGTCACGGGTGCTAGGCCTACCCACACAAGTGAGGTATCATTTTTATCGGGAGACTTGGGGGAACGCTGGGTGGAAGGAAATTTGTGGCTCCTCTCAGATTCCAGAACTTTCTGTCACCGAAATGTGAGGAAAACGTGTTTCTTTAGCCAACTTGTGAGGTTTGCAAAGGATTCTGGGTAACAGAACCTGGTCAGAGCCCCACAAGTCACCCCATCTTGGATTCCCCTAGGTCTCTAGTTTCCAAAAATGCACTGGTTTGGTAGGTTTCCCTAGGTGCCGGCTGAGCTAGAGGCCAAAATCTACAGGTAGGCACTTTCCAAAAAACACCTCTGTTTTCTTTCAAAAAATGTGATGTGTCCACGTTGCATTTTGGGGCATTTCCTGTCGCGGGCGCTAAGCCTACCCACACAAGTGAGGTATCATTTTTATCGGGAGACTTGGGGGAACGCTGGGTGGAAGGAAATTTGTGGCTCCTCTCTGATTCCAGAACTTTCTGTCACCAAAATTTAAGGAAAATGTGTTTTTTTAGCCAAAGTTTGACGTTTGCAAAGGATTCTGGGTAACAGAACTTGGTCAGAGCCCCACAAGTCACGCCATCTTGGATTCCCCTTGGTCTCTAGTTTTAAAAAATGCACAGGTTTGGTAGGTTTCCCTAGGTGCCGTCTGAGCTAGAGGCCAAAATCTACAGGTAGGCACTTTGCAAAAAACACCTCTGTTTTCTTTAAAAAAATGTGGTGTGTCCACGTTGTGTTTTGGGGCATTTCCTGTCACGGGCGCTAGGCCTACCCACACAAGTGAGGTATCATTTTTATCGGGAGACTTGGGGGAACGCTGGGTGGAAGGAAATTTGTGGCTCCTCTCAGATTCCAGAACTTTCTGTCACCGAAATGTGAGGAAAATGTGTTTTTTCAGCCAAATTATGAGATTTGCAAAGGATTCTGGGTAACAGAACCTGGTCAGACCCCCACAAGTCACCCCATTTTGGATTCCCCTAGGTCTCTAGTTTTCAAAAATGCACGGTTTGGTAGGTTTCCCTAGGTGCCAGCTGAGCTAGAGGCCAAAATCTACAGGTAGGCACTTTGCAAAAAACACCTCTGTTTTCTTTCAAAAAATGTGATGTGTCCACGTTGTGTTTTGGGGCATTTCCTGTCACGGGTGCTAGGCCTACCCACACAAGTGAGGTATCATTTTTATCGGGAGACTTGGGGGAACGCTGGGTGGAAGGAAATTTGTTGCTCCTCTCAGATTCCAGAACTTTCTGTCACCGAAATGTGAGGAAAACGTGTTTCTTTAGCCAAATTGTGAGGTTTGCAAAGGATTCTGGGGAACAGAACCTTGCAAGAGCCCCACAAGTCACCCCATCTTGGATTCCCCTAGGTCTCTAGTTTTCAAAAATGCACAGGTTTGGTAGGTTTCCCTAGGTGCCGTCTGAGCTAGAGGCCAAAATCTACAGGTAGGCACTTTGCAAAAAACACCTCTGTTTTCTTTAAAAAAATATGAGCTGTCCACGTTGCGTTTTGGGGCATTTCCTGTCGCGGGAGCTAGGCCTACCCACACAAGTGAGGTATCATTTTTATCGGGAGACTTTGGGGAATGCTCGGTGGAAGAAAACGTGTGGCTCCTCTCTGACTCCAGAACTTTCTGTCACCAAAATGTGAGGAAAACGTGTTTTTGTAGCCAAATTTTGAGGTATGCAAAGGATTCTGGGTAACAGAACCTGGTCAGAGCCCCACAAGTCACCCCATCTTGGATTCCCCTAGGTGTCTAGTTTTCAAAAATGCACAGGTTTGGTAGGTTTCCCTAGGTGCCGGCTGAGCTAGAGGCCAAAATCTACAGGTAGGCACTTTGCAAAAAACACCTCTGTTTTCTTTAAAAAAATGTGATGTGTCCACGTTGTGTTTTGGGGCATTTCCTGTCACGGGTGCTAGGCCTACCCACACAAGTGAGGTATCATTTTTATCGGGAGACTTGGGGGAACCCTGGGTGGAAGGAAATTTGTGGCTCCTCTCAGATTCCAGAACTTTCTGTCACCGAAATGTGAGGAAAACGTGTTTCTTTAGCCAACTTGTGAGGTTTGCAAAGGATTCTGGGTAACAGAACCTGGTCAGAGCCCCACAAGTCACCCCATCTTGGATTCCCCTAGGTCTCTAGTTTCCAAAAATGCACTGGTTTGGTAGGTTTCCCTAGGTGCCGGCTGAGCTAGAGGCCAAAATCTACAGGTAGGCACTTTCCAAAAAACACCTCTGTTTTCTTTCAAAAAATGTGATGTGTCCACGTTGCATTTTGGGGCATTTCCTGTCGCGGGCGCTAAGCCTACCCACACAAGTGAGGTATCATTTTTATCGGGAGACTTGGGGGAACGCTGGGTGGAAGGAAATTTGTGGCCTCCTCTCTGATTCCAGAACTTTCTGTCACCAAAATTTAAGGAAAATGTGTTTTTTTAGCCAAAGTTGACGTTTGCAAAGGATTCTGGGTAACAGAACTTGGTCAGAGCCCCCCAAGTCACGCCATCTTGGATTCCCCTTGGTCTCTAGTTTTAAAAAATGCACAGGTTTGGTAGGTTTCCCTAGGTGCCGTCTGAGCTAGAGGCCAAAATCTACAGGTAGGCACTTTGCAAAAAACACCTCTGTTTTCTTTCAAAAAATGTGGTGTGTCCACGTTGTGTTTTGGGGCATTTCCTGTCACGGGCGCTAGGCCTACCCACACAAGTGAGGTATCATTTTTATCGGGAGACTTGGGGGGAACGCTGGGTGGAAGGAAATTTGTGGCTCCTCTCAGATTCCAGAACTTTCTGTCACCGAAATGTGAGGAAAATGTGTTTTTTCAGCCAAATTATGAGGTTTGCAAAGGATTCTGGGTAACAGAACCTGGTCAGACCCCCACAAGTCACCCCATTTTGGATTCCCCTAGGTCTCTAGTTTCAAAAATGCACGGTTTGGTAGGTTTCCCTAGGTGCCAGCTGAGCTAGAGGCCAAAATCTACAGGTAGGCACTTTGCAAAAAACACCTCTGTTTTCTTTAAAAAAATGTGATGTGTCCACATTGTGTTTTGGGGCATTTCCTGTCACGGGTGCTAGGCCTACCCACACAAGTGAGGTATCATTTTTATCGGGAGACTTGGGGGAACGCTGGGTGGAAGGAAATTTGTTGCTCCTCTCAGATTCCAGAACTTTCTGTCACCGAAATGTGAGGAAAACTTGTTTTTTTTAGCCAAATTGTGAGGTTTGCAAAGGATTCTGGGTAACAGAACCTGGTCACAGCCCACAAGCCACCCCATCTTGGATTCCCCTAGGTCTCTAGTTTAAAAAAATGCACTGGTTTGGTAGGTTTCCCTAGGTGCCGGCTGAGCTAGAGGCCAAAATCTACAGGTAGGCACTTTGCAAAAAACACCTCTGTTTTCTTTCAAAAAATGTGATGTGTCCACGTTGCGTTTTGGGGCATTTCCTGTCACGGGCGCTAGGCCTACCCACACAAGTGAGGTATCATTTGTATCGGGAGACTTGGGGGAACGCTGGGTGGAAGGAAATTTGCGGCTCCTCTCAGATTCCAGAAACTTTCTGTCACCGAAATGTGAGGAAAATGTGTTTTTTCAGCCAAATATGAGGTTTGCAAAGGATTCTGGGTAACAGAACCTGGTCAGACCCCCACAAGTCACCCCATTTTGGATTCCCCTAGGTCTCTAGTTTCAAAAATGCACGGTTTGGTAGGTTTCCCTAGGTGCCAGCTGAGCTAGAGGCCAAAATCTACAGGTAGGCACTTTGCAAAAAACACCTCTGTTTTCTTTCAAAAAATGTGATGTGTCCACGTTGTGTTTTGGGGCATTTCCTGTCACGGGTGCTAGCCTACCCACACAAGTGAGGTATCATTTTTATCGGGAGACTTGGGGGAACGCTGGGTGGAAGGAAATTTGTTGCTCCTCTCAGATTCCAGAACTTTCTGTCACCGAAATGTGAGGAAAACGTGTTTCTTTAGCCAAATTGTGAGGTTTGCAAAGGATTCTGGGGAACAGAACCTTGCCAGAGCCCCACAAGTCACCCCATCTTGGATTCCCCTAGGTCTCTAGTTTTAAAAAATGCACAGGCTTGGTAGGTTTCCCTAGGTGCCGTCTGAGCTAGAGGCCAAAATCTACAGGTAGGCACTTTGCAAAAAACACTCTGTTTTCTTTCAAAAATGTGATGTGTCCACATTGTGTTTTGGGGCATTTCCTGTCACGGGCGCTAGGCCTACCCACACAAGTGAGGTATCATTTTTATCGGGAGACTTGGGGGGAACGCTGGGTGGAAGGAAATTTGTGGCTCCTCTCAGATTCCAGAACTTTCTCTCACCGAAATGTGAGGAAAACGTGTTTTTTAGCCAAATTGTGAGGTTTGCAAAGGATTCTGGGTAACAGAACCTGGTCAGAGCCCCACAAGTCACCCCATCTTGGATTCCCCTAGGTCTCTAGTTTTCAAAAATGCACAGGTTTGGTAGGTTTCCCTAGGTGCCGTCTGAGCTAGAGGCCAAAATCTACAGGTAGGCACTTTGCAAAAAACACCTCTGTTTTCTTTAAAAAAATGTGATGTGTCCACGTTGCGTTTTGGGGCATTTCCTGTCACGGGCGCTAGGCCTACCCACACAAGTGAGGTATCATTTTTATCGGGAGACTTGGGGGAACGCTGGGTGGAAGGAAATTTGTGGCTCCTCTCAGATTCCAGAACTTTCTGTCACCGAAATGTGAGGAAAACTTGTTTTTTTTAGCCAAATTGTGAGGTTTGCAAAGGATTCTGGGTAACAGACCCTGGTCAGACCCCCACAAGTCACCCCATCTTGGATTCCCCTAGGTCTCTAGTTTAAAAAAATGCACTGGTTTGGTAGGTTTCCCTAGGTGCCGGCTGAGCTAGAGGCCAAAATCTACAGGTAGGCACTTTGCAAAAACACCTCTGTTTTCCTTTCAAAAAATGTGATGTGTCCACGTTGCGTTTTGGGCATTTCCTGTCACGGGCGCTAGGCCTACCCACACAAGTGAGGTATCATTTGTATCGGGAGACTTGGGGGAACGCTGGGTGGAAGGAAATTTGTGGCTCCTCTCAGATTCCAGAACTTTCTGTCACCGAAATGTGAGGAAAATGTGTTTTTTTAGCCAAATTGTGAGGTTTGCAAAGGATTCTGGGTAACAGAACCTGGTCAGAGCCCCACAAGTCACACCATCTTGGATTCCCCTAGGTCTCTAGTTTTCAAAAATGCACTGGTTTGGTCGGTTTCCCTAGGTGCCGGCTGAGCTAGAGGCCAAAATCTACAGGTAGGCACTTTGCAAAAAACACCTCTGTTTTCTTTCAAAAAATGTGATGTGTCCACGTTGTGTTTTGGGGCATTTCCTGTCACGGGTGCTAGGCCTACCCACACAAGTGAGGTATCATTTTATCGGGAGACTTGGGGGAACGCTGGGTGGAAGGAAATTTGTTGCTCCTCTCAGATTCCAGAACTTTCTGTCACCGAAATGTGAGGAAAACGTGTTTCTTTAGCCAAATTGTGAGGTTGCAAAGGATTCTGGGGAACAGAACCTTGCCAGAGCCCCACAAGTCACCCCATCTTGGATTCCCCTAGGTCTCTAGTTTTCAAAAATGCACAGGTTTGGTAGGTTTCCCTAGGTGCCGTCTGAGCTAGAGGCCAAAATCTACAGGTAGGCACTTTGCAAAAAACACCTCTGTTTTCTTTAAAAAAATGTGATGTGTCCACGTTGTGTTTTGGGGCATTTCCTGTCACGGGCGCTAGGCCTACCCACACAAGTGAGGTATCATTTTTATCGGGAGACTTGGGGGAACGCTGGGTGGAAGGAAATTTGTGGCTCCTCTCAGATTCCAGAACTTTCTCTCACCGAAATGTGAGGAAAATGTGTTTTTTTAGCCAAATTTTGAGGTTTGCAAAGGATTCTGGGTAACAGAACCTGGTCAGACCCCCACAAGTCACCCCATCTTGGATTCCCCTAGGTCTCTAGTTTTAAAAAATGCACAGGTTTGGTAGGTTTCCCTAGGTGCCAGCTGAGCTAGAGGCCAAAATCTACAGGTAGGCACTTTGCAAAAAACACCTCTGTTTTCTTTCAAAAAATGTGATGTGTCCACATTGTGTTTTAGGGCATTTCCTGTCACGGGTGCTAGGCCTACCCACACAAGTGAGGTATCATTTTTATAGGGAGACTTGGGGGAACGCTGGGTGGAAGGAAATTTGTGGCTCCTCTCAGATTCCAGAACTTTCTGTCACCGAAATGTGAGGAAAACGTGTTTTTTTAGCCAAATTGTGAGGTTTGCAAAGGATTCTGGGTAACAGAACCTGGTCACAGCCCCACAAGTCACCCCCATCTTGGATTCCCCTAGGTCTCTAGTTTCCAAAAATGCACTGGTTTGGTAGGTTTCCCTGGGTGCCGGCTGAGCTAGAGGCCAAAATCTACAGGTAGGCACTTTCCAAAAAACACCTCTGTTTTCTTTCAAAAAATGTGATGTGTCCACGTTGCATTTTGGGGCATTTCCTGTCGCGGGCGCTAAGCCTACCCACACAAGTGAGGTATCATTTTTATCGGGAGACTTGGGGAACGCTGGGTGGAAGGAAATTTGTGGCTCCTCTCTGATTCCAGAACTTTCTGTCACCAAAATTTAAGGAAAATGTGTTTTTTTAGCCAAAGTTTGACGTTTGCAAAGGATTCTGGGTAACAGAACTTGGTCAGACCCCACAAGTCACGCCATCTTGGATTCCCCTTGGTCTCTAGTTTTAAAAAATGCACAGGTTTGGTAGGTTTCCCTAGGTGCCGTCTGAGCTAGAGGCCAAAATCTACAGGTAGGCACTTTGCAAAAAACACCTCTGTTTTCTTTCAAAAAATGTGGTGTGTCCACGTTGTGTTTTGGGGCATTTCCTGTCACGGGCGCTAGGCCTACCCACACAAGTGAGGTATCATTTTTATCGGGAGACTTGGGGGAACGCTGGGTGGAAGGAAATTTGCGGCTCCTCTCAGATTCCAGAACTTTCTGTCACCGAAATGTGAGGAAAATGTGTTTTTTTCAGCCAAATTATGAGGTTTGCAAAGGATTCTGGGTAACAGAACCTGGTCAGACCCCCACAAGTCACCCCATTTTGGATTCCCCTAGGTCTCTAGTTTTCAAAAATGCACGGTTTGGTAGGTTTCCCTAGGTGCCAGCTGAGCTAGAGGCCAAAATCTACAGGTAGGCACTTTGCAAAAAACACCTCTGTTTTCTTTAAAAAAATGTGATGTGTCCACGTTGTGTTTTGGGGCATTTCCTGTCACGGGTGCTAGGCCTACCCACACAAGTGAGGTATCATTTTTATCGGGAGACTTGGGGGAACGCTGGGTGGAAGGAAATTTGTTGCTCCTCTCAGATTCCAGAACTTTCTGTCACCGAAATGTGAGGAAAATGTGTTTCTTTAGCCAAATTGTGAGGTTTGCAAAGGATTCTGGGGAACAGAACCTTGCCAGAGCCCCACAAGTCACCCCATCTTGGATTCCCCTAGGTCTCTAGTTTTAAAAAATGCACAGGTTTGGTAGGTTTCCCTAGGTGCCGTCTGAGCTAGAGGCCAAAATCTACAGGTAGGCACTTTGCAAAAAACACCTCTGTTTTCTTTAAAAAAATGTGATGTGTCCACGTTGTGTTTTGGGGCATTTCCTGTCACGGGCGCTAGGCCTACCCACACAAGTGAGGTATCATTTTTATCGGGAGACTTGGGGGAACGCTGGGTGGAAGGAAATTTGTGGCTCCTCTCAGATTCCAGAACTTTCTCTCACCGAAATGTGAGGAAAATGTGTTTTTTTAGCCAAATTTTGAGGTTTGCAAAGGATTCTGGGTAACAGAACCTGGTCAGACCCCCACAAGTCCCCCCATCTTGGATTCCCCTAGGTCTCTAGTTTTAAAAAATGCACAGGTTTGGTAGGTTTCCCTAGGTGCCAGCTGAGCTAGAGGCCAAAATCTACAGGTAGGCACTTTGCAAAAAACACCTCTGTTTTCTTTCAAAAAATGTGATGTGTCCACATTGTGTTTTAGGGCATTTCCTGTCACGGGTGCTAGGCCTACCCACACAAGTGAGGTATCATTTTTATCGGTAGACTTGGGGGAACGCTGGGTGGAAGGAAATTTGTGGCTCCTCTCAGATTCCAGAACTTTCTGTCACCGAAATGTGAGGAAAACGTGTTTTTTTAGCCAAATTGTGAGGTTTGCAAAGGATTCTGGGTAACAGAACCTGGTCACAGCCCCACAAGTCACCCCATCTTGGATTCCCCTAGGTCTCTAGTTTCCAAAAATGCACTGGTTTGGTAGGTTTCCCTAGGTGCCCGGCTGAGCTAGAGGCCAAAATCTACAGGTAGGCACTTTCCAAAAAACACCTCTGTTTTCTTTCAAAAAATGTGATGTGTCCACGTTGCATTTTGGGGCATTTCCTGTCACGGGCGCTAGGCCTACCCACACAAGTGAGGTATCATTTTTATCGGGAGACTTGGGGGAACGCTGGGTGGAAGGAAATTTGTGGCTCCTCTCAGATTCCAGAACTTTCTGTCACCGAAATGTGAGGAAAATGTGTTTTTTTAGCCAAATTGTGAGGTTTGCAAAGGATTCTGGGTAACAGAACCTGGTCAGAGCCCCACAAGTCACACCATCTTGGATTCCCCTAGGTCTCTAGTTTTCAAAAATGCACAGGTTTGGTAGGTTTCCCTAGGTGCCGTCTGAGCTAGAGGCCAAAATCTACAGGTAGGCACTTTGCAAAAAACACCTCTGTTTTCTTTAAAAAAATGTGATGTGTCCACGTTGTGTTTTGGGGCATTTCCTGTCACGGGCGCTAGGCCTACCCACACAAGTGAGGTATCATTTTTATCGGGAGACTTGGGGGAACGCTGGGTGGAAGGAAATTTGTGGCACCTCTCAGATTCCAGAACTTTCTCTCACCGAAATGTGAGGAAAATTTGTTTTTTTAGCCAAATTTTGAGGTTTGCAAAGGATTCTGGGTAACAGACCCTGGTCAGACCCCCACAAGTCACCCCATCTTGGATTCCCCTAGGTCTCTAGTTTTAAAAAATGCACAGGTTTGGTAGGTTTCCCTAGGTGCCAGCTGAGCTAGAGGCCAAAATCTACAGGTAGGCACTTTGCAAAAAACACCTCTGTTTTCTTTCAAAAAATGTGATGTGTCCACATTGTGTTTTGGGGCATTTCCTGTCACGGGTGCTAGGCCTACCCACACAAGGGAGGTATCATTTTTATCGGGAGACTTGGGGGAACGCTGGGTGGAAGGAAATTTGTGGCTCCTCTCAGATTCCAGAACTTTCTGTCACCGAAATGTGAGGAAAACGTGTTTTTTTAGCCAAATTGTGAGGTTTGCAAAGGATTCTGGGTAACAGAACCTGGTCACAGCCCCACAAGTCACCCCATCTTGGATTCCCCTAGGTCTCTAGTTTAAAAAAATGCACTGGTTTGGTAGGTTTCCCTAGGTGCCGGCTGAGCTAGAGGCCAAAATCTACAGGTAGGCACTTTGCAAAAAACACCTCTGTTTTCTTTCAAAAAATGTGATGTGTCCACGTTGCATTTTGGGGCATTTCCTGTCACGGGCGCTAGGCCTACCCACACAAGTGAGGTATCATTTTTATCGGGAGACTTGGGGGAACGCTGGGTGGAAGGAAATTTGTGGCTCCTCTCAGATTCCAGAACTTTCTGTCACCGAAATGTGAGGAAAATGTGTTTTTTTAGCCAAATTTGAGGTTTACAAAGGATTCTGGGTAACACAACCTGGTCAGAGCCCCACAAGTCACACCATCTTGGATTCCCCTAGGTCTCTACTTTTAAAAAATGCACTGGTTTGGTAGGTTTCCCTAGGTGCCGGCTGAGATAGAGGCCAAAATCGAAAGGTAGGCACTTTGCAAAAAACACCTCTGTTTTCTTTCAAAAAATGTGATGTGTCCACGTTGTGTTTTGGGGCATTTCCTGTCACGGGTGCTAGGCCTACCCACACAAGTGAGGTATCATTTTTATCGGGAGACTTGGGGGAACGCTGGGTGGAAGGAAATTTGTTGCTCCTCTCAGATTCCAGAACTTTCTGTCACCGAAATGTGAGGAAAACGTGTTTCTTTAGCCAAATTGTGAGGTTTGCAAAGGATTCTGGGGAACAGAACCTTGCCAGAGCCCCACAAGTCACCCCATCTTGGATTCCCCTAGGTCTCTAGTTTTCAAAAATGCACAGGTTTGGTAGGTTTCCCTAGGTGCCGGCTGAGCTAGAGGCCAAAATCTACAGGTAGGCACTTTGCAAGAAACACCTCTGTTTTCTTTAAAAAAATGTGATGTGTCCACGTTGTGTTTTGGGGCATTTCCTGTCACGGGCGCTAGGCCTACCCACACAAGTGAGGTATCATTTTTATCGGGAGACTTGGGGGAACGCTGGGTGGAAGGAAATTTGTGGCTCCTCTCAGATTCCAGAACTTTCTCTCACCGAAATGTGAGGAAAATTTGTTTTTTTAGCCAAATTTTGAGGTTTGCAAAGGATTCTGGGTAACAGAACCTGGTCAGACCCCCACAAGTCACCCCATCGTGGATTCCTCTAGGTCTCTAGTTTTAAAAAATGCACAGGTTTGGTAGGTTTCCCTAGGTGCCGGCTGAGCTAGAGGCCAAATTCTACAGGTAGGCACTTTGCAAAATACACCTCTGTTTTCTTTAAAAAAATGTGATGTGTCCATGTTGTGTTTTGGGGCATTTCCTGTCAGGGGCGCTAGGCCTACCCACACAAGTGAGGTATAATTTTTATCAGGAGACTTGGGGGAACGCTGGGTGGAAGGAAATTTGTGGCTCCTCTCTGATTCCAGAACTATCTGTCACCAAAATGTGAGGAAAACGTGTTTTTTTAGCCAAATTTTGAGGTTTGCAAAGGATGCTGGGTAACAGAACCTGGTCAGAGCCCCACAAGTCACCCCATCGTGGATTCCCCTAGGTCTCTAGTTTTCAAAAATGCACAGGTTTGGTAGGTTTCCCTAGGTGCCAGCTGAGCTAGAGGCCAAAATCTACAGGTAGGCACTTTGCAAAAAACACCTCTGTTTTCTTTCAAAAAATGTGATGTGTCCACATTGTGTTTTGGGGCATTTCCTGTCACGGGTGCTAGGCCTACCCACACAAGTGAGGTATCATTTTTATCGGGAGACTTGGGGGAACGCTGGGTGGAAGGAAATTTGTGGCTCCTCTCAGATTCCAGAACTTTCTGTCACCGAAATGTGAGGAAAATGTGTTTTTTTAGCCGAATTTTGAGGTTTGCAAAGGATTCTGGGTAACAGAACCTGGCCAGAGCCCCACAAGTCACCCCATCTTGGATTCCCCTAGGTCTCTAGTTTTCAAAAATGCACAGGTTTGGTAGGTTTCCCTAGGTGCCGGCTGAGCTAGAGGCCAGAATCTACAGGTAGGCACTTTGCAAAAAACACCTCTGTTTTCTTTCAAAAAATGTGATGTGTCCACGTTGCGTTTTGGGGTATTTCCTGTCGCGGGCGCTAGGCCTACCCACACAAGTGAGGTATAATTTTTATCGGGAGACTTGGGGGAACGCTGTGTGGAAGGGAATTTGTGGCTCCTCTCTGTTTCCAGAACTTTCTGTCACCAAAATGTGAGGAAAACGTGTTTTTTTGCCAAATTGTGAGGTTTACAAAGGATTCTGGGTAACAGAACCTGGTCAGAGCCCCACAAGTCACCCCATCTTGGATTCCCCTAGGTCTCTAGTTTTAAAAAATGCACAGGTTTGGTAGGTTTCCCTAGGTGCCGGCTGAGCTAGAGGCCAAAATCTACAGGTAAGCACTTTGCAAAAAACACCTCTGTTTTCTTTCAAAAAATTTGATGTGTCAACGTTGCGTTTTGGGGCATTTCCTGTCGCGGGCGCTAAGCCTACCCACACAAGTGAGGTATCATTTTTATCGGGAGACTTGGGGGAACGCTGGGTGGAAGGAAATTTGTGGCTCCTCTCTGATTCCAGAACTTTCTGTCACCGAAATGTGAGGAAAATGTGTTTTTTTAGCCAAAGTTTGACGTTTGCAAAGGATTCTGGGTAACAGAACTTGGTCAGAGCCCCACAAGTCACGCCATCTTGGATTCCCCTAGGTCTCTAGTTTAAAAAAATGCACAGGTTTGGTAGGTTTCCCTAGGTGCCGTCTGAGCTAGAGGCCAGAATCTACAGGTAGGCACTTTGCAAAAAACACCTCTGTTTTCTTTCAAAAAATGTGATGTGTCCACGTTGCGTTTTGGGGTATTTCCTGTCGCGGGCGCTAGGCCTACCCACACAAGTGAGGTATCATTTTTATCGGGAGACTTGGGGGAACGCTGTGTGGAAGGGAATTTGTGGCTCCTCTCTGATTCCAGAACTTTCTGTCACCAAAATGTGAGGAAAACGTGTTTTTTTAGCCAAATTGTGAGGTTTGCAAAGGATTCTGGGTAAAAGAACCTGGTCAGAGCCCCACAAGTCACCACATCTTGGATTCCCCTAGGTCTCTAGTTTTCAAAAATGCACAGGTTTGGTAGGTTTCCCTAGGTGCCGGCTGAGCTAGAGGCCAAAATCTACAGGTAGGCACTTTGCAAAAAACACCTCTGTTTTCTTTAAAAAAATGTGATGTGTCCACGTTGCGTTTTGGGGCATTTCCTGTCGCGGGCGCTAGGCCTACCCACACAAGTGAGGTATAATTTTTATCGGGAGACTTGGGGGAATGCTGGGTGGAAGGAAATTTGTGGCTCCTCTCAGATTCCAGAACTTTCTGTCACCAAAATTTGAGGGAAATGTGTTTTTTTAGCCCAATTTTGAGGTTTGCAAAGGATTCTGGGTAACAGAACCTGGTCAGAGCCCCACAAGTCACCCCATCTTGGATTCCCCAAGGTCTCTAGTTTTAAAAAATGCACAGGTTTGGTAGGTTTCCCTAGGTGCCGGCTGAGCTAGAGGCCAAAATCTACAGGTAGGCACTTTGCAAAAAACACCTCTGTTTTCTTTCAAAAAATTTGATGTGTCAACGTTGCGTTTTGGGGCATTTCCTGTCGCGGGCGCTAAGCCTACCCACACAAGTGAGGTATCATTTTTATCGGGAGACTTGGGGGAACGCTGGGTGGAAGGAAATTTGTGGCTCCTCTCTGATTCCAGAACTTTCTGTCACCAAAATTTGAGGAAAATGTGTTTTTTTTAGCCAAAGTTTGACGTTTGCAAAGGATTCTGGGTAACAGAACTTGGTCAGAGCCCCACAAGTCACGCCATCTTGGATTCCCCTAGGTCTCTAGTTTTAAAAAATGCACAGGTTTGGTATGTTTCCCTAGGTGCCGTCTGAGCTAGAGGCGAAATTCTACAGGTAGGCACTTTGCAAAAAACACCTCTGTTTTCTTTAAAAAAATGTGATGTGTCCACATTGTGTTTTGGGGCATTTCCTGTCACGGGTGCTAGGCCTACCCACACAAGTGAGGTATCATTTTTATCGGGAGACTTGGGGGAACGCTGGGTGGAAGGAAATTTGTGGCTCCTCTCAGATTCCAGAACTTTCTGTCACCGAAATGTGAGGAAAATGTGTTTTTTTAGCCAAATTTTGAGGTTTGCAAAGGATTCTGGGTAACAGAACCTGCCCAGAGCCCCACAAGTCACCCCATCTTGGATTCCCCTAGGTCTCTAGTTTTCAAAAATGCATTGGTTTGGTTGGTTTCCCTAGGTGCCGGCTGAGCTAGAGGCCAAAATCTACAGGTAGGCACTTTGCAAAAAACACCTCTGTTTTCTTTCAAAAAATGTGATGTGTCCACGTTGCGTTTTGGGGCATTTCCTGTCGTGGGTGCTAGGCCTACCCACACAAGTGAGGTATCATTTTTATCGGGAGACTTGGGGGAATGCTGGGTGGAAGGAAACGTGTGGCTCCTCTCTGACTCCAGAACTTTCTGTCACCAAAATTTGAGGAAAATGTGTTTTGTTAGCCAAATTTTGAGGTTTGCAAAGGATTCTGGGTAACAGAACCTGGTCATAGCCCCACAAGTCACCCCATCTTGGATTCCCCAAGGTCTCTAGTTTTCAAAAATGCACAGGTTTGGTAGGTTTCCCTAGGTGCCGGCTGAGCTAGAGGCCAAAATCTACAGGTAGGCCCTTTGCAAGAAACACCTCTGTTTTCTTTCAAAAAATTTGATGTGTCCACGTTGCGTTTTGGGGTATTTCCTGTCGCGGGCGCTAAGCCTACCCACACAAGTGAGGTATCATTTTTATCGGGAGACTTGGGGGAAACGCTGGGTGGAAGGACATTTGTGGCTCCTCTCTGATTCCAGAACTTTCTGTCACCGAAATGTGAGGAAAATGTGTTTTTTTTAGCCAAATTGTGAGGTTTGCAAAGGATTCTGGGTAACAGAACCTGGCCAGAGCCCCACAAGTCACCCCATCTTGGATTCCCCTAGGTCTCTAGTTTTCAAAAATGCACAGGTTTGGTAGATTTCCCTAGGTGCCGGCTGAGCTAGAGGCCAAAATCTACAGGTAGGCACTTTGCAAAAAACACCTGTTTTCTTTCAGAAAATATGATGTGTTCACGTTGCGTTTTGGGGCATTTCCTGTCGCGGGCGCTAGGCCTACCCACACAAGTGAGGTATAATTTTTATCGGGAGACTTGGGGGAACACTGTGTTGGAGGGAATTTGTGGCTCCTCTCTGATTCCAGAACTATCTGTCACCAAAATGTGAGGAAAACGTGTTTTTTTAGCCAAATTTTGAGGTTTGCAAAGGGTTCTGGGTAACAGAACCTGGTCAGAGCCCCACAAGTCACCCCATCTTGGATTCCCCTAGGTCTCTAGTTTTCAAAAATGCACAGGTTTGGTAGGTTTCCCTAGGTGCCGGCTGAGCTAGAGGCCAAAATCTACAGGTAGGCACTTTGCAAAAAACACCTCTGTTTTCTTTAAAAAAATGTGATGTGTCCGCCTTGAGTTTTGGGGCATTTCCTGTCGCGGGCGCTAGGCCTACCCACACAAGTGAGGTATCATTTTTATCGGGAGACTTGGGGGAACGCTGGGTGGAAGGAAATTTGTGGCTCCTCTCAGATTCCAGAACTTTCTGTCACCAAAATGTGAGGAAAACGTGTTTTTTTAGCCAAATTTTGAGGTATGCAAAGGATTCTGGGTAACAGAACCTGGTCAGAGCCCCACAAGTCACCCCATCTTGGATTCCCCTAGGTCTCTAGTTTTCAAAAATGCACAGGTTTGGTAGGTTTCCCTAGGTGCCGGCTGAGCTAGAGGCCAAAATCTACAGGTAGGCACTTTGCAAAAAACACCTCTGTTTTCTTTAAAAAAATGTGATGTGTCCACGTTGTGTTTTGGGGCATTTCCTGTCACGGGCGCTAGGCCTACCCACACAAGTGAGGTATCATTTTTATCGGGAGACTTGGGGGAACGCTGGGTGGAAGGAAATTTGTGGCTCCTCTCAGATTCCAGAACTTTCTGTCACCGAAATGTGAGGAAAATGTGTTTTTTTAGCCAAATTTTGAGGTTTGCAAAGGATTCTGGGTAACAGAACCTGGTCAGAGCCCCACAAGTCACCCCATCTTGGATTCCCCTAGGTCTTTGGTTTTCAAAAATGCACAGGTTCGGTAGGTTTCCCTAGGTGCCAGCTGAGCTAGAGGCCAAAATCTACAGGTAGGCACTTTGCAAAAAACACCTCTGTTTTCTTTCAAAAAATGTGATGTGTCCACATTGTCTTTTGGGGCATTTCCTGTCACGGGTGCTAGGCCTACCCACACAAGTGAGGTATCATTTTTATCGGGAGACTTGGGGGAACGCTGGGTGGAAGGAAATTTGTGGCTCCTCTCAGATTCCAGAACTTTCTGTCACCAAAATGTGAGGAAAACGTGTTTTTTGGGCCAAATTTTGAGGTATGCAAAGGATTCTGGGTAACAGAACCTGGTCAGAGCCCCACAAGTCACCCCATCTTGGATTCCCCTAGGTCTCTAGTTTTCAAAAATGCACAGGTTTGGTAGGTTTCCCTAGGTGCCGGCTGAGCTAGAGGCCAAAATCTACAGGTAGGCACTTTGCAAAAAACACCTCTGTTTTCTTTCAAAAAATTTGATGTGTCAACGTTGCGTTTTGGGGCATTTCCTGTCGCGGGCGCTAAGCCTACCCACACAAGTGAGGTATCATTTTTATCGGGAGACTTGGGGGAACGCTGGGTGGAAGGAAATTTGTGGCTCCTCTCTGATTCCAGAACTTTCTGTCACCAAAATTTGAGGAAAATGTGTTTTTTTAGCCAAAGTTTGACGTTTGCAAAGGATTCTGGGTAACAGAACTTGGTCAGAGCCCCACAAGTCACGCCATCTTGGATTCCCCTAGGTCTCTAGTTTTAAAAAATGCACAGGTTTGGTATGTTTCCCTAGGTGCCGTCTGAGCTAGAGGCGAAATTCTACAGGTAGGCACTTTGCAAAAAACACCTCTGTTTTCTTTCAAAAAATGTGATGTGTCCACATTGTGTTTTGGGGCATTTCCTGTCACGGGTGCTAGGCCTACCCACACAAGTGAGGTATCATTTTTATCGGGAGACTTGGGGGAACGCTGGGTGGAAGGAAATTTGTGGCTCCTCTCAGATTCCAGAACTTTCTGTCACCGAAATGTGAGGAAAATGTGTTTTTTTAGCCAAATTTTGAGGTTTGCAAAGGATTCTGGGTAACAGAACCTGCCCAGAGCCCCACAAGTCACCCCATCTTGGATTCCCCTAGGTCTCTAGTTTTCAAAAATGCATTGGTTTGGTTGGTTTCCCTAGGTGCCGGCTGAGCTAGAGGCCAAAATCTACAGGTAGGCACTTTGCAAAAAACACCTCTGTTTTCTTTCAAAAAATGTGATGTGTCCACGTTGCGTTTTGGGGCATTTCCTGTCGTGGGTGCTAGGCCTACCCACACAAGTGAGGTATCATTTTTATCGGGAGACTTGGGGGAATGCTGGGTGGAAGGAAACGTGTGGCTCCTCTCTGACTCCAGAACTTTCTGTCACCAAAATTTGAGGAAAATGTGTTTTGTTAGCCAAATTTTGAGGTTTGCAAAGGATTCTGGGTAACAGAACCTGGTCATAGCCCCACAAGTCACCCCATCTTGGATTCCCCAAGGTCTCTAGTTTTCAAAAATGCACAGGTTTGGTAGGTTTCCCTAGGTGCCGGCTGAGCTAGAGGCCAAAATCTACAGGTAGGCCCTTTGCAAGAAACACCTCTGTTTTCTTTCAAAAAATTTGATGTGTCCACGTTGCGTTTTGGGGTATTTCCTGTCGCGGGCGCTAAGCCTACCCACACAAGTGAGGTATCATTTTTATCGGGAGACTTGGGGGAACGCTGGGTGGAAGGACATTTGTGGCTCCTCTCTGATTCCAGAACTTTCTGTCACCGAAATGGGAGGAAAATGTGTTTTTTTAGCCAAATTGTGAGGTTTGCAAAGGATTCTGGGTAACAGAACCTGGCCAGAGCCCCACAAGTCACCCCATCTTGGATTCCCCTAGGTCTCTAGTTTTCAAAAATGCACAGGTTTGGTAGATTTCCCTAGGTGCCGGCTGAGCTAGAGGCCAAAATCTACAGGTAGGCACTTTGCAAAAAACACCTGTTTTCTTTCAGAAAATATGATGTGTTCACGTTGCGTTTTGGGGCATTTCCTGTCGCGGGCGCTAGGCCTACCCACACAAGTGAGGTATAATTTTTATCGGGAGACTTGGGGGAACACTGTGTTGGAGGGAATTTGTGGCTCCTCTCTGATTCCAGAACTATCTGTCACCAAAATGTGAGGAAAACGTGTTTTTTTAGCCAAATTTTGAGGTTTGCAAAGGGTTCTGGGTAACAGAACCTGGTCAGAGCCCCACAAGTCACCCCATCTTGGATTCCCCTAGGTCTCTAGTTTTCAAAAATGCACAGGTTTGGTAGGTTTCCCTAGGTGCCGGCTGAGCTAGAGGCCAAAATCTACAGGTAGGCACTTTGCAAAAAACACCTCTGTTTTCTTTAAAAAAATGTGATGTGTCCACCTTGAGTTTTGGGGCATTTCCTGTCGCGGGCGCTAGGCCTACCCACACAAGTGAGGTATCATTTTTATCGGGAGACTTGGGGGAACGCTGGGTGGAAGGAAATTTGTGGCTCCTCTCAGATTCCAGAACTTTCTGTCACCAAAATTTGAGGAAAATGTGTTTTTTTAGCCAAATTGTGAGGTTTGCAAAGGATTCTGGGTAACAGAACCTGGCCAGAGCCCCACAAGTCACCCCATCTTGGATTCCCGTATGTTTCTAGTTTTCAAAAATGCACAGGTTTGGTAGATTTCCCTAGGTGCCGGCTGAGCTAGAGGCCAAAATCTACAGGTAGGCACTTTGCAAAAAACACCTCTGTTTTCTTTCAAAACATTTGATGTGTCCATGTTGCGTTTTGGGGCATTTCCTGTCGCGGGTGCTAGGCCTACCCACACAAGTGAGGTATCATTTTTATCGGGAGACTTGGGGTAACGCTGGTTGGAAGGAAATTTGTGGCTCCTCTCTGATTCTAGAACTTTCTATCACCAAAATTTGAGGAAAATGTGTTTTTTTAGCCAAAGTTTGACGTTTGCAAAGGATTCTGGGTAACAGAACTTGGTCAGAGCCCCACAAGTCACCCCATCTTGGATTCCCCTAGGTCTCTAGTTTTAAAAAATGCACAGGTTTGGTAGGTTTCCCTAGGTGCCGTCTGAGCTAGAGGCCAAAATCTACAGGTAGGCACTTTGCAAAAAACACCTCTGTTTTCTTTAAAAAAATATGAGCTGTCCACGTTGCGTTTTGGGGCATTTCCTGTCGCGGGAGCTAGGCCTACCCACACAAGTGAGGTATCATTTTTATCGGGAGACTTTGGGGAATGCTGGGTGGAAGAAAACGTGTGGCTCTTCTCTGACTCCAGAACTTTCTGTCACCAAAATGTGAGGAAAATGTGTTTTTTTAAGCCAAATTTTGAGGTTTGCAAAGGTTTCTGGGTAACAGAACCTGGTCAGAGCCCCACAAGTCACCCCATCTTGGATTCCTCTAGGTCTCTAGTTTAAAAAAATGCACAGGTTTGATAGGTTTCCCTATGTGCCGGCTGAGCTAGAGGCCAAAATCTACAGGTAGGCACTTTGCAAAAAACACCTCTGTTTTCTTTCAAAAAATGTGATGTGTCCATGTTGTGTTTTGGGGCATTTCCTGTCACGGGCGCTAGGCCTACCCACACAAGTGAGGTATCATTTTTATCGGGAGACTTGGGGGAACGCTGGGTGGAAGGAAATTTGTGGCTCCTCTCAGATTCCAGAACTTTCTGTCACCAAAATGTGAGGAAAACGTGTTTTTTTAGCCAAATTTTGAGGTATGCAAAGGATTCTGGGTAACAGAACCTGGTCAGAGCCCCACAAGTCACCCCATCTTGGATTCCCCTAGGTCTCTAGTTTTCAAAAATGCACAGGTTTGGTAGGTTTCCCTAGGTGCCGGCTGAGCTAGAGGCCAAAATCTACAGGTAGGCACTTTGCAAAAAACACCTCTGTTTTCTTTAAAAAAATGTGATGTGTCCACGTTGTGTTTTGGGGCATTTCCTGTCACGGGCGCTAGGCCTACCCACACAAGTGAGGTATCATTTTTATCGGGAGACTTGGGGGAACGCTGGGTGGAAGGAAATTTGTGGCTCCTCTCAGATTCCAGAACTTTCTGTCACCGAAATGTGAGGAAAATGTGTTTTTTTAGCCAAATTTTGAGGTTTGCAAAGGATTCTGGGTAACAGAACCTGGTCAGAGCCCCACAAGTCACCCCATCTTGGATTCCCCTAGGTCTTTGGTTTTCAAAAATGCACAGGTTCGGTAGGTTTCCCTAGGTGCCAGCTGAGCTAGAGGCCAAAATCTACAGGTAGGCACTTTGCAAAAAACACCTCTGTTTCCTTTCAAAAAATGTGATGTGTCCACATTGTCTTTTGGGGCATTTCCTGTCACGGGTGCTAGGCCTACCCACACAAGTGAGGTATCATTTTTATCGGGAGACTTGGGGGAACGCTGGGTGGAAGGAAATTTGTGGCTCCTCTCAGATTCCAGAACTTTCTGTCACCAAAATGTGAGGAAAACGTGTTTTTTTAGCCAAATTTTGAGGTTTGCAAAGGATTCTGGGTAACAGATCCTGGTCAGAGCCCCACAAGTCACCCCATCTTGGATTCCCCTAGGTCTCTAGTTTTCAAAAATGCACAGGTTTGGTAGGTTTCCCTAGGTGCCGGCTGAGCTAGAGGCCAAAATCTACAGGTAGGCACTTTGCAAAAAACACCTCTGTTTTCTTTCAAAACATTTGATGTGTCCATGTTGCGTTTTGGGGCATTTCCTGTCGCGGGTGCTAGGCCTACCCACACAAGTGAGGTATCATTTTTATCGGGAGACTTGGGGTAACGCTGGTTGGAAGGAAATTTGTGGCTCCTCTCTGATTCTAGAACTTTCTATCACCAAAATTTGAGGAAAATGTGTTTTTTTAGCCAAAGTTTGACGTTTGCAAAGGATTCTGGGTAACAGAACCTGGTCAGAGCCCCACAAGTCACCCCATCTTGGATTCCTCTAGGTCTCTAGTTTAAAAAAATGCACAGGTTTGATAGGTTTCCCTATGTGCCGGCTGAGCTAGAGGCCAAAATCTACAGGTAGGCACTTTGCAAAAAACACCTCTGTTTTCTTTCAAAAAATGTGATGTGTCCATGTTGTGTTTTGGGGCATTTCCTGTCACGGGCGCTAGGCCTACCCACACAAGTGAGGTATCATTTTTATCGGGAGACTTGGGGGAACGCTGGGTGGAAGGAAATTTGTGGCTCCTCTCAGATTCCAGAACTTTCTGTCACCAAAATGTGAGGAAAACGTGTTTTTTGGGCCAAATTTTGAGGTATGCAAAGGATTCTGGGTAACAGAACCTGGTCAGAGCCCCACAAGTCACCCCATCTTGGATTCCCCTAGGTCTCTAGTTTGCAAAAATGCACAGGTTTGGTAGGTTTCCCTAGGTGCCGGCTGAGCTAGAGGCCAAAATCTACAGGTAGGCACTTTGCAAAAAACACCTCTGTTTTCATTAAAAAAATGTGATGTGTCCACGTTGTGTTTTGGGGCATTTCCTGTCACGGGCGCTAGGCCTACTCACACAAGTGAGGTATCATTTTTATCGGGAGACTTGGGGGAACGCTGGGTGGAAGGAAGTTTGTGGCTCCTCTCAGATTCCAGAACTTTCTGTCACCGAAATGTGAGGAAAATGTGTTTTTTTAGCCAAATTTTGAGGTTTGCAAAGGATTCTGGGTAACAGAACCTGGTCAGAGCCGCACAAGTCACCCCATCTTGGATTCTCCTAGGTCTTTGGTTTTCAAAAATGCACAGGTTCGGTAGGTTTCCCTAGGTGCCAGCTGAGCTAGAGGCCAAAATCTACAGGTAGGCACTTTGCAAAAAACACCTCTGTTTTCTTTAAAAAAATGTGATGTGTCCACATTGTCTTTTGGGGCATTTCCTGTCACGGGTGCTAGGCCTACCCACACAAGTGAGGTATCATTTTTATCGGGAGACTTGGGGGAACGCTGGGTGGAAGGAAATTTGTGGCTGCTCTCAGATTCCAGAACTTTCTGTCACCGAAATGTGAGGAAAATGTGTTTTTTAAGCCAAATTTTGAGGTTTGCAAAGGATTCTGGGTAACAGAGCCTGGCCAGAGCCCC
The DNA here is from genome assembly GCF_031143425.1 of Pleurodeles waltl. NCBI lineage: Eukaryota > Metazoa > Chordata > Amphibia > Caudata > Salamandridae > Pleurodeles > Pleurodeles waltl. The sequence goes on from NC_090436.1 coordinate 894,727,318, forward strand.
ACAAGTCACCCCATCTTGGATTCCCCTAGGTCTCTAGTTTTCAAAAATGCACAGGTTTGGTAGGTTTCCCTAGGTGCCGGCTGAGCTAGAGGTCAAAATCTACAGGTAGGCACTTTGCAAAAAACACCTCTGTTTTCTTTCAAAAAATGTGATGTGTCCACGTTGCGTTTTGGGGTATTTCCTGTCGCGGGCGCTAGGCCTACCCACACAAGTGAGGTATCATTTTTATCGGGAGACTTGGGGTAACGCTGGTTGGAAGGAAATTTGTGGCTCCTCTCTGATTCTAGAACGTTCTATCACCAAAATTTGAGGAAAATGTGTTTTTTTAGCCTAAGTTTGACGTTTGCAAAGGATTCTGGGTAACAGAACCTGGTCAGAGCCCCACAAGTCACCCCATCTTGGATTCCTCTAGGTCTCTAGTTTAAAAAAATGCACAGGTTTGATAGGTTTCCCTATGTGCCGGCTGAGCTAGATCCCAAAATCTACAGGTAGGCACTTTGCAAAAAACACCTCTGTTTTCTTTCAAAAAATGTGATGTGTCCATGTTGTGTTTTGGGGCATTTCCTGTCACGGGCGCTAGGCCTATCCACACAAGTGAGGTATCATTTTTATCGGGAGACTTGGGGGAACGCTGGGTGGAAGGAAATTTGTGGCTCCTCTCAGATTCCAGAACTTTCTGTCACCAAAATGTGAGGAAAACGTGTTTTTTGGGCCAAATTTTGAGGTATGCAAAGGATTCTGGGTAACAGAACCTGGTCAGAGCCCCACAAGTCACCCCATCTTGGATTCCCCTAGGTCTCTAGTTTTCAAAAATGCACAGGTTTGGTAGGTTTCCCTAGGTGCCGGCTGAGCTAGAGGCCAAAATCTACAGGTAGGCACTTTGCAAAAAACACCTCTGTTTTCTTTAAAAAAATGTGATGTGTCCACGTTGTGTTTTGGGGCATTTCCTGTCACGGGCGCTAGGCCTACTCACACAAGTGAGGTATCATTTTTATCGGGAGACTTGGGGGAACGCTGGGTGGAAGGAAATTTGTGGCTCCTCTCAGATTCCAGAACTTTCTGTCACCGAAATGTGAGGAAAATGTGTTTTTTTAGCCAAATTTTGAGGTTTGCAAAGGATTCTGGGTAACAGAACCTGGTCAGAGCCGCACAAGTCACCCCATCTTGGATTCTCCTAGGTCTTTGGTTTTCAAAAATGCACAGGTTCGGTAGGTTTCCCTAGGTGCCAGCTGAGCTAGAGGCCAAAATCTACAGGTAGGCACTTTGCAAAAAACACCTCTGTTTTCTTTAAAAAAATGTGATGTGTCCACATTGTCTTTTGGGGCATTTCCTGTCACGGGTGCTAGGCCTACCCACACAAGTGAGGTATCATTTTTATCGGGAGACTTGGGGGAACGCTGGGTGGAAGGAAATTTGTGGCTCCTCTCAGATTCCAGAACTTTCTGTCACCGAAATGTGAGGAAAATGTGTTTTTTAAGCCAAATTTTGAGGTTTGCAAAGGATTCTGGGTAACAGAGCCTGGCCAGAGCCCCACAAGTCACCCCATCTTGGATTCCCCTAGGTCTCTAGTTTTCAAAAATGCACAGGTTTGGTAGGTTTCCCTAGGTGCCGGCTGAGCTAGAGGTCAAAATCTACAGGTAGGCACTTTGCAAAAAACACCTCTGTTTTCTTTAAAAAAATGTGATGTGTCCACATTGCGTTTTGGGGTATTTCCTGTCGCGGGCGCTAGGCCTACCCACACAAGTGAGGTATCATTTTTATCGGGAGACTTGGGGGAACGCTGTGTGGAAGGGAATTTGTGACTCCTCTCTGATTCCAGAACTATCTGTCACCAAAATGTGAGGAAAACATGTTTTTTTAGCCAAATTGTGAGGTTTGCAAAGGATTCTGGGTAACAGAACCTGGTCAGAGCCCCACAAGTCACCCCATCTTGGATTCCCCTAGGTCTCTAGTTTTCAAAAATGCACAGGTTTGGTAGGTTTCCCTAGGTGCCGGCTGAGCTAGAGGCCAAAATCTACAGGTAGGCACTTTGCAAAAAACACCTCTGTTTTCTTTCAAAACATTTGATGTGTCCATGTTGCGTTTTGGGGCATTTCCTGTCGCGGGCGCTAGGCCTACCCACACAAGTGAGGTATCATTTTTATCGGGAGACTTGGGGTAACGCTGGTTGGAAGGAAATTTGTGGCTCCTCTCTGATTCCAGAACTTTCTATCACCAAAATTTGAGGAAAATGTGTTTTTTTAGCCAAAGTTTGACGTTTGCAAAGGATTCTGGGTAACAGAACTTGGTCAGAGCCCCACAAGTCACCCCATCTTAGATTCCCCTAGGTCTCTAGTTTAAAAAAATGCACAGGTTTGGTAGGTTTCCCTAGGTGCCGTCTGAGCTAGAGGCCAAAATCTACAGGTAGGCACTTTGCAAAAAACACCTCTGTTTTCTTTAAAAAAATATGAGCTGTCCACGTTGCGTTTTGGGGCATTTCCTGTCGCGGGAGCTAGGCCTACCCACACAAGTGAGGTATCATTTTTATCGGGAGACTTTGGGGAATGCTGGGTGGAAGAAAACGTGTGGCTCCTCTCTGACTCCAGAACTTTCTGTCACCAAAATGTGAGGAAAATGTGTTTTTTTAAGCCAAATTTTGAGGTTTGCAAAGGATTCTGGGTAACAGAACCTGGTCAGAGCCCCACAAGTCACCCCATCTTGGATTCCCCTAGGTCTCTAGTTTTCAAAAATGCACAGGTTTGGTAGGTTTCCCTAGGTGCCAGCTGAGCTAGAGGCCAAAATCTACAGGTAGGCACTTTGCAAAAAACACCTCTGTTTTCTTTAAAAAAATGTGATGTGTCCACGTTGTGTTTTGGGGCATTTCCTGTCACGGGCGCTAGGCCTACCCACACAAGTGAGGTATCATTTTTATCGGGAGACTTGGGGGAACGCTGGGTGGAAGGAAATTTGTGGCTCCTCTCAGATTCCAGAACTTTCTGTCACCGAAATGTGAGGAAAATGTGTTTTTTTTAGCCAAATTTTGAGGTTTGCAAAGGATTCTGGGTAACAGAACCTGGTCAGAGCCCCACAAGTCACCCCATCTTGGATTCCCCTAGGTCTGTAGTTTTCAAAAATGCACAGGTTCGGTAGGTTTCCCTAGGTGCCAGCTGAGCTAGAGGCCAAAATCTACAGGTAGGCACTTTGCAAAAAACACCTCTGTTTTCTTTCAAAAAATGTGATGTGTCCACATTGTCTTTTGGGGCATTTCCTGTCACGGGTGCTAGGCCTACCCACACAAGTGAGGTATCATTTTTATCGGGAGACTTGGGGGAACGCTGGGTGGAAGGAAATATGTGGCTCCTCTCAGATTCCAGAACTTTCTGTCACCGAAATGTGAGGAAAATGTGTTTTTTTAGCCAAATTTTGAGGTTTGCAAAGGATTCTGGGTAACAGAGCCTGGCCAGAGCCCCACATGTCACCCCATCTTGGATTCCCCTAGGTCTCTAGTTTTCAAAAATGCACAGGTTTAGTAGGTTTCCCTAGGTGCCGGCTGAGCTAGAGGTCAAAATCTACAGGTAGGCACTTTGCAAAAAACACCTCTGTTTTCTTTCAAAAAATGTGATGTGTCCACGTTGCGTTTTGGGGTATTTCCTGTCGCGGGCGCTAGGCCTACCCGCACAAGTGAGGTATCATTTTTATCGGGAGACTTGGGGGAACGCTTTGTGGAAGGGAATTTGTGACTCCTCTCTGATTCCAGAACTATCTGTCACCAAAATGTGAGGAAAACATGTTTTTTTAGCCAAATTGTGAGGTTTGCAAAGGATTCTGGGTAACAGAACCTGGTCAGAGCCCCACAAGTCACCCCATCTTGGATTCCCCTAGGTCTCTAGTTTTCAAAAATGCACAGGTTTGGTAGGTTTCCCTAGGTGCCGGCTGAGCTAGAGGCCAAAATCTACAGGTAGGCACTTTGCAAAAAACACCTCTGTTTTCTTTCAAAAAATGTGATGTGTCCACGTTGTGTTTTGGGGCATTTCCTGTCACGGGCGCTAGGCCTACCCACACAAGTGAGGTATCATTTTTATCGGGAGACTTGGGGGAACGCTGGGTGGAAGGAAATTTGTGGCTCCTCTCAGATTCCAGAACTTTCTGTCACCGAAATGTGAGGAAAATGTGTTTTTTTAACCAAATTTTGAGGTTTGCAAAGGATTCTGGGTAACAGAACCTGGTCAGAGCCCCACAAGTCACCCCATCTTGGATTCCCCTAGGTCTGTAGTTTTCAAAAATGCACAGGTTCGGTAGGTTTCCCTAGGTGCCAGCTGAGCTAGAGGCCAAAATCTACAGGTAGGCACTTTGCAAAAAACACCTCTGTTTTCTTTCAAAAAATGTGATGTGTCCACATTGTCTTTTGGGGCATTTCCTGTCACGGGTGCTAGGCCTACCCACACAAGTGAGGTATCATTTTTATCGGGAGACTTGGGGGAACGCTGGGTGGAAGGAAATTTGTGGCTCCTCTCAGATTCCAGAACTTTCTGTCACCGAAATGTGAGGAAAATGTGTTTTTTTAGCCAAATTTTGAGGTTTGCAAAGGATTCTGGGTAACAGAGCCTGGCCAGAGCCCCACACGTCACCCCATCTTGGATTCCCCTAGGTCTCTAGTTTTCAAAAATGCACAGGTTTGGTAGGTTTCCCTAGGTGCCGGCTGAGCTAGAGGTCAAAATCTACAGGTAGGCACTTTGCAAAAAACAGCTCTGTTTTCTTTCAAAAAATGTGATGTGTCCACGTTGCGTTTTGGGGTATTTCCTGTCGCGGGCGCTAGGCCTACCCACACAAGTGAGGTATCATTTTTATCGGGAGACTTGGGGGAACGCTGTGTGGAAGGGAATTTGTGGCTCCTCTCTGATTCCAGAACTATCTGTCACCAAAATGTGAGGAAAACATGTTTTTTTAGCCAAATTGTGAGGTTTGCAAAGGATTCTGGGTAACAGAACCTGGTCAGAGCCCCACAAGTCACCCCATCTTGGATTCCCCTAGGTCTCTAGTTTTCAAAAATGCACAGGTTTGGTAGGTTTCCCTAGGTGCCGGCTGAGCTAGAGGCCAAAATCTACAGGTAGGCACTTTGCAAAAAACACCTCTGTTTTCTTTCAAAAAATGTGATGTGTCCACGTTGTGTTTTGGGGCATTTCCTGTCACGGGTGCTAGGCCTACCTACACAAGTGAGGTATCATTTTTATCGGGAGACTTGGGGGAACGCTGGGTTTTAAGGAAATTTGTGGCTCCTCTCAGATTCCAGAACTTTCTGTCACCGAAATGTGAGGACAATGTGGTTTTTTTTGCCAAATTTTGAGGTTTGCAAAGGATTCTGGGTAACAGAGCCTGGCCTGAGCCCCACAAGTCACCCCATCTTGGATTCCCCTAGGTCTCTAGTTTTCAAAAATGCACAGGTTTGGTAGGTTTCCCTAGGTGCCGTCTGAGCTAGAGGCCAAAATCTATAGGTAGGCACTTTGCAAAAAACACCTCTGTTTTCTTTAAAAAAATGTGAGCTGTCCACGTTGCGTTTTGGGGCATTTCCTGTCGCGGGCGCTAGGCCTACCCACACAAGTGAGGTATCATTTTTATCGGGAGACTTGGGGGAATGCTGGGTGGAAGGAAACGTGTGGCTCCACTCTGACTCCAGAACTTTCTGTCACCAAAATGTGAGGAAAATGTGTTTTTTTAAGCCAAATTTTGAGGTTTGCAAAGGATTCTGGGTAACAGAACCTGGTCAGAGCCCCACAAGTCACCCCATCTTGGATTCCCCTAGGTCTCTAGTTTTAAAAAATGCACACATTTGGTAGGTTTCCCTAGGTGCCGGCTGAGCTAGAGGCCAAAATCTACAGGTAGGCACTTTGCAAAAAACACCTCTGTTTTCTTTAAAAAAAATATGATGTGTCCATGTTGTGTTTTGGGGCATTTCCTGTCACGGGTGCTAGGCCTACCCACACAAGTGAGGTATCATTTTTATCGGGAGACTTGGGGGAACGCTGGGTGGAAGGAAATTTGTGGCTCCTCTCAGATTCCAGAACTTTCTGTCACCGAAATGTGAGGAAAACGTGTTTCTTTAGCCAACTTGTGAGGTTTGCAAAGGATTCTGGGTAACAGAACCTGGTCAGAGCCCCACAAGTCACCCCATCTTGGATTCCCCTAGGTCTCTAGTTTCCAAAAATGCACTGGTTTGGTAGGTTTCCCTAGGTGCCGGCTGAGCTAGAGGCCAAAATCTACAGGTAGGCACTTTCCAAAAAACACCTCTGTTTTCTTTCAAAAAATGTGATGTGTCCACGTTGCATTTTGGGGCATTTCCTGTCGCGGGCGCTAAGCCTACCCACACAAGTGAGGTATCATTTTTATCGGGAGACTTGGGGGAACGCTGGGTGGAAGGAAATTTGTGGCTCCTCTCTGATTCCAGAACTTTCTGTCACCAAAATTTAAGGAAAATGTGTTTTTTTAGCCAAAGTTTGACGTTTGCAAAGGATTCTGGGTAACAGAACTTGGTCAGAGCCCCACAAGTCACGCCATCTTGGATTCCCCTTGGTCTCTAGTTTTAAAAAATGCACAGGTTTGGTAGGTTTCCCTAGGTGCCGTCTGAGCTAGAGGCCAAAATCTACAGGTAGGCACTTTGCAAAAAACACCTCTGTTTTCTTTAAAAAAATGTGGTGTGTCCACGTTGTGTTTTGGGGCATTTCCTGTCACGGGCGCTAGGCCTACCCACACAAGTGAGGTATCATTTTTATCGGGAGACTTGGGGGAACGCTGGGTGGAAGGAAATTTGTGGCTCCTCTCAGATTCCAGAACTTTCTGTCACCGAAATGTGAGGAAAATGTGTTTTTTCAGCCAAATTATGAGATTTGCAAAGGATTCTGGGTAACAGAACCTGGTCAGACCCCCACAAGTCACCCCATTTTGGATTCCCCTAGGTCTCTAGTTTTCAAAAATGCACGGTTTGGTAGGTTTCCCTAGGTGCCAGCTGAGCTAGAGGCCAAAATCTACAGGTAGGCACTTTGCAAAAAACACCTCTGTTTTCTTTCAAAAAATGTGATGTGTCCACGTTGTGTTTTGGGGCATTTCCTGTCACGGGTGCTAGGCCTACCCACACAAGTGAGGTATCATTTTTATCGGGAGACTTGGGGGAACGCTGGGTGGAAGGAAATTTGTTGCTCCTCTCAGATTCCAGAACTTTCTGTCACCGAAATGTGAGGAAAACGTGTTTCTTTAGCCAAATTGTGAGGTTTGCAAAGGATTCTGGGGAACAGAACCTTGCAAGAGCCCCACAAGTCACCCCATCTTGGATTCCCCTAGGTCTCTAGTTTTCAAAAATGCACAGGTTTGGTAGGTTTCCCTAGGTGCCGTCTGAGCTAGAGGCCAAAATCTACAGGTAGGCACTTTGCAAAAAACACCTCTGTTTTCTTTAAAAAAATATGAGCTGTCCACGTTGCGTTTTGGGGCATTTCCTGTCGCGGGAGCTAGGCCTACCCACACAAGTGAGGTATCATTTTTATCGGGAGACTTTGGGGAATGCTCGGTGGAAGAAAACGTGTGGCTCCTCTCTGACTCCAGAACTTTCTGTCACCAAAATGTGAGGAAAACGTGTTTTTGTAGCCAAATTTTGAGGTATGCAAAGGATTCTGGGTAACAGAACCTGGTCAGAGCCCCACAAGTCACCCCATCTTGGATTCCCCTAGGTGTCTAGTTTTCAAAAATGCACAGGTTTGGTAGGTTTCCCTAGGTGCCGGCTGAGCTAGAGGCCAAAATCTACAGGTAGGCACTTTGCAAAAAACACCTCTGTTTTCTTTAAAAAAATGTGATGTGTCCACGTTGTGTTTTGGGGCATTTCCTGTCACGGGTGCTAGGCCTACCCACACAAGTGAGGTATCATTTTTATCGGGAGACTTGGGGGAACCCTGGGTGGAAGGAAATTTGTGGCTCCTCTCAGATTCCAGAACTTTCTGTCACCGAAATGTGAGGAAAACGTGTTTCTTTAGCCAACTTGTGAGGTTTGCAAAGGATTCTGGGTAACAGAACCTGGTCAGAGCCCCACAAGTCACCCCATCTTGGATTCCCCTAGGTCTCTAGTTTCCAAAAATGCACTGGTTTGGTAGGTTTCCCTAGGTGCCGGCTGAGCTAGAGGCCAAAATCTACAGGTAGGCACTTTCCAAAAAACACCTCTGTTTTCTTTCAAAAAATGTGATGTGTCCACGTTGCATTTTGGGGCATTTCCTGTCGCGGGCGCTAAGCCTACCCACACAAGTGAGGTATCATTTTTATCGGGAGACTTGGGGGAACGCTGGGTGGAAGGAAATTTGTGGCTCCTCTCTGATTCCAGAACTTTCTGTCACCAAAATTTAAGGAAAATGTGTTTTTTTAGCCAAAGTTTGACGTTTGCAAAGGATTCTGGGTAACAGAACTTGGTCAGAGCCCCCCAAGTCACGCCATCTTGGATTCCCCTTGGTCTCTAGTTTTAAAAAATGCACAGGTTTGGTAGGTTTCCCTAGGTGCCGTCTGAGCTAGAGGCCAAAATCTACAGGTAGGCACTTTGCAAAAAACACCTCTGTTTTCTTTCAAAAAATGTGGTGTGTCCACGTTGTGTTTTGGGGCATTTCCTGTCACGGGCGCTAGGCCTACCCACACAAGTGAGGTATCATTTTTATCGGGAGACTTGGGGGAACGCTGGGTGGAAGGAAATTTGTGGCTCCTCTCAGATTCCAGAACTTTCTGTCACCGAAATGTGAGGAAAATGTGTTTTTTCAGCCAAATTATGAGGTTTGCAAAGGATTCTGGGTAACAGAACCTGGTCAGACCCCCACAAGTCACCCCATTTTGGATTCCCCTAGGTCTCTAGTTTTCAAAAATGCACGGTTTGGTAGGTTTCCCTAGGTGCCAGCTGAGCTAGAGGCCAAAATCTACAGGTAGGCACTTTGCAAAAAACACCTCTGTTTTCTTTAAAAAAATGTGATGTGTCCACATTGTGTTTTGGGGCATTTCCTGTCACGGGTGCTAGGCCTACCCACACAAGTGAGGTATCATTTTTATCGGGAGACTTGGGGGAACGCTGGGTGGAAGGAAATTTGTGGCTCCTCTCAGATTCCAGAACTTTCTGTCACCGAAATGTGAGGAAAACTTGTTTTTTTAGCCAAATTGTGAGGTTTGCAAAGGATTCTGGGTAACAGAACCTGGTCACAGCCCACAAGCCACCCCATCTTGGATTCCCCTAGGTCTCTAGTTTAAAAAAATGCACTGGTTTGGTAGGTTTCCCTAGGTGCCGGCTGAGCTAGAGGCCAAAATCTACAGGTAGGCACTTTGCAAAAAACACCTCTGTTTTCTTTCAAAAAATGTGATGTGTCCACGTTGCGTTTTGGGGCATTTCCTGTCACGGGCGCTAGGCCTACCCACACAAGTGAGGTATCATTTGTATCGGGAGACTTGGGGGAACGCTGGGTGGAAGGAAATTTGCGGCTCCTCTCAGATTCCAGAACTTTCTGTCACCGAAATGTGAGGAAAATGTGTTTTTTCAGCCAAATTATGAGGTTTGCAAAGGATTCTGGGTAACAGAACCTGGTCAGACCCCCACAAGTCACCCCATTTTGGATTCCCCTAGGTCTCTAGTTTTCAAAAATGCACGGTTTGGTAGGTTTCCCTAGGTGCCAGCTGAGCTAGAGGCCAAAATCTACAGGTAGGCACTTTGCAAAAAACACCTCTGTTTTCTTTCAAAAAATGTGATGTGTCCACGTTGTGTTTTGGGGCATTTCCTGTCACGGGTGCTAGGCCTACCCACACAAGTGAGGTATCATTTTTATCGGGAGACTTGGGGGAACGCTGGGTGGAAGGAAATTTGTTGCTCCTCTCAGATTCCAGAACTTTCTGTCACCGAAATGTGAGGAAAACGTGTTTCTTTAGCCAAATTGTGAGGTTTGCAAAGGATTCTGGGGAACAGAACCTTGCCAGAGCCCCACAAGTCACCCCATCTTGGATTCCCCTAGGTCTCTAGTTTTAAAAAATGCACAGGCTTGGTAGGTTTCCCTAGGTGCCGTCTGAGCTAGAGGCCAAAATCTACAGGTAGGCACTTTGCAAAAAACACCTCTGTTTTCTTTCAAAAAATGTGATGTGTCCACATTGTGTTTTGGGGCATTTCCTGTCACGGGCGCTAGGCCTACCCACACAAGTGAGGTATCATTTTTATCGGGAGACTTGGGGGAACGCTGGGTGGAAGGAAATTTGTGGCTCCTCTCAGATTCCAGAACTTTATCTCACCGAAATGTGAGGAAAACGTGTTTTTTTAGCCAAATTGTGAGGTTTGCAAAGGATTCTGGGTAACAGAACCTGGTCAGAGCCCCACAAGTCACCCCATCTTGGATTCCCCTAGGTCTCTAGTTTTCAAAAATGCACAGGTTTGGTAGGTTTCCCTAGGTGCCGTCTGAGCTAGAGGCCAAAATCTACAGGTAGGCACTTTGCAAAAAACACCTCTGTTTTCTTTAAAAAAATGTGATGTGTCCACGTTGCGTTTTGGGGCATTTCCTGTCACGGGCGCTAGGCCTACCCACACAAGTGAGGTATCATTTTTATCGGGAGACTTGGGGGAACGCTGGGTGGAAGGAAATTTGTGGCTCCTCTCAGATTCCAGAACTTTCTGTCACCGAAATGTGAGGAAAACTTGTTTTTTTAGCCAAATTGTGAGGTTTGCAAAGGATTCTGGGTAACAGACCCTGGTCAGACCCCCACAAGTCACCCCATCTTGGATTCCCCTAGGTCTCTAGTTTAAAAAAATGCACTGGTTTGGTAGGTTTCCCTAGGTGCCGGCTGAGCTAGAGGCCAAAATCTACAGGTAGGCACTTTGCAAAAAACACCTCTGTTTTCTTTCAAAAAATGTGATGTGTCCACGTTGCGTTTTGGGGCATTTCCTGTCACGGGCGCTAGGCCTACCCACACAAGTGAGGTATCATTTGTATCGGGAGACTTGGGGGAACGCTGGGTGGAAGGAAATTTGTGGCTCCTCTCAGATTCCAGAACTTTCTGTCACCGAAATGTGAGGAAAATGTGTTTTTTTAGCCAAATTGTGAGGTTTGCAAAGGATTCTGGGTAACAGAACCTGGTCAGAGCCCCACAAGTCACACCATCTTGGATTCCCCTAGGTCTCTAGTTTTCAAAAATGCACTGGTTTGGTCGGTTTCCCTAGGTGCCGGCTGAGCTAGAGGCCAAAATCTACAGGTAGGCACTTTGCAAAAAACACCTCTGTTTTCTTTCAAAAAATGTGATGTGTCCACGTTGTGTTTTGGGGCATTTCCTGTCACGGGTGCTAGGCCTACCCACACAAGTGAGGTATCATTTTTATCGGGAGACTTGGGGGAACGCTGGGTGGAAGGAAATTTGTTGCTCCTCTCAGATTCCAGAACTTTCTGTCACCGAAATGTGAGGAAAACGTGTTTCTTTAGCCAAATTGTGAGGTTTGCAAAGGATTCTGGGGAACAGAACCTTGCCAGAGCCCCACAAGTCACCCCATCTTGGATTCCCCTAGGTCTCTAGTTTTCAAAAATGCACAGGTTTGGTAGGTTTCCCTAGGTGCCGTCTGAGCTAGAGGCCAAAATCTACAGGTAGGCACTTTGCAAAAAACACCTCTGTTTTCTTTAAAAAAATGTGATGTGTCCACGTTGTGTTTTGGGGCATTTCCTGTCACGGGCGCTAGGCCTACCCACACAAGTGAGGTATCATTTTTATCGGGAGACTTGGGGGAACGCTGGGTGGAAGGAAATTTGTGGCTCCTCTCAGATTCCAGAACTTTCTCTCACCGAAATGTGAGGAAAATGTGTTTTTTTAGCCAAATTTTGAGGTTTGCAAAGGATTCTGGGTAACAGAACCTGGTCAGACCCCCACAAGTCACCCCATCTTGGATTCCCCTAGGTCTCTAGTTTTAAAAAATGCACAGGTTTGGTAGGTTTCCCTAGGTGCCAGCTGAGCTAGAGGCCAAAATCTACAGGTAGGCACTTTGCAAAAAACACCTCTGTTTTCTTTCAAAAAATGTGATGTGTCCACATTGTGTTTTAGGGCATTTCCTGTCACGGGTGCTAGGCCTACCCACACAAGTGAGGTATCATTTTTATAGGGAGACTTGGGGGAACGCTGGGTGGAAGGAAATTTGTGGCTCCTCTCAGATTCCAGAACTTTCTGTCACCGAAATGTGAGGAAAACGTGTTTTTTTAGCCAAATTGTGAGGTTTGCAAAGGATTCTGGGTAACAGAACCTGGTCACAGCCCCACAAGTCACCCCATCTTGGATTCCCCTAGGTCTCTAGTTTCCAAAAAAGCAGTGGTTTGGTAGGTTTCCCTGGGTGCCGGCTGAGCTAGAGGCCAAAATCTACAGGTATTCACTTTCCAAAAAACACCTCTGTTTTCTTTCAAAAAATGTGATGTGTCCACGTTGCATTTTGGGGCATTTCCTGTCGCGGGCGCTAAGCCTACCCACACAAGTGAGGTATCATTTTTATCGGGAGACTTGGGGGAACGCTGGGTGGAAGGAAATTTGTGGCTCCTCTCTGATTCCAGAACTTTCTGTCACCAAAATTTAAGGAAAATGTGTTTTTTTAGCCAAAGTTTGACGTTTGCAAAGGATTCTGGGTAACAGAACTTGGTCAGACCCCACAAGTCACGCCATCTTGGATTCCCCTTGGTCTCTAGTTTTAAAAAATGCACAGGTTTGGTAGGTTTCCCTAGGTGCCGTCTGAGCTAGAGGCCAAAATCTACAGGTAGGCACTTTGCAAAAAACACCTCTGTTTTCTTTCAAAAAATGTGGTGTGTCCACGTTGTGTTTTGGGGCATTTCCTGTCACGGGCGCTAGGCCTACCCACACAAGTGAGGTATCATTTTTATCGGGAGACTTGGGGGAACGCTGGGTGGAAGGAAATTTGCGGCTCCTCTCAGATTCCAGAACTTTCTGTCACCGAAATGTGAGGAAAATGTGTTTTTTCAGCCAAATTATGAGGTTTGCAAAGGATTCTGGGTAACAGAACCTGGTCAGACCCCCACAAGTCACCCCATTTTGGATTCCCCTAGGTCTCTAGTTTTCAAAAATGCACGGTTTGGTAGGTTTCCCTAGGTGCCAGCTGAGCTAGAGGCCAAAATCTACAGGTAGGCACTTTGCAAAAAACACCTCTGTTTTCTTTAAAAAAATGTGATGTGTCCACGTTGTGTTTTGGGGCATTTCCTGTCACGGGTGCTAGGCCTACCCACACAAGTGAGGTATCATTTTTATCGGGAGACTTGGGGGAACGCTGGGTGGAAGGAAATTTGTTGCTCCTCTCAGATTCCAGAACTTTCTGTCACCGAAATGTGAGGAAAATGTGTTTCTTTAGCCAAATTGTGAGGTTTGCAAAGGATTCTGGGGAACAGAACCTTGCCAGAGCCCCACAAGTCACCCCATCTTGGATTCCCCTAGGTCTCTAGTTTTAAAAAATGCACAGGTTTGGTAGGTTTCCCTAGGTGCCGTCTGAGCTAGAGGCCAAAATCTACAGGTAGGCACTTTGCAAAAAACACCTCTGTTTTCTTTAAAAAAATGTGATGTGTCCACGTTGTGTTTTGGGGCATTTCCTGTCACGGGCGCTAGGCCTACCCACACAAGTGAGGTATCATTTTTATCGGGAGACTTGGGGGAACGCTGGGTGGAAGGAAATTTGTGGCTCCTCTCAGATTCCAGAACTTTCTCTCACCGAAATGTGAGGAAAATGTGTTTTTTTAGCCAAATTTTGAGGTTTGCAAAGGATTCTGGGTAACAGAACCTGGTCAGACCCCCACAAGTCCCCCCATCTTGGATTCCCCTAGGTCTCTAGTTTTAAAAAATGCACAGGTTTGGTAGGTTTCCCTAGGTGCCAGCTGAGCTAGAGGCCAAAATCTACAGGTAGGCACTTTGCAAAAAACACCTCTGTTTTCTTTCAAAAAATGTGATGTGTCCACATTGTGTTTTAGGGCATTTCCTGTCACGGGTGCTAGGCCTACCCACACAAGTGAGGTATCATTTTTATCGGGAGACTTGGGGGAACGCTGGGTGGAAGGAAATTTGTGGCTCCTCTCAGATTCCAGAACTTTCTGTCACCGAAATGTGAGGAAAATGTGTTTTTTTAGCCAAATTGTGAGGTTTGCAAAGGATTCTGGGTAACAGAACCTGGTCACAGCCCCACAAGTCACCCCATCTTGGATTCCCCTAGGTCTCTAGTTTCCAAAAATGCACTGGTTTGGTAGGTTTCCCTAGGTGCCGGCTGAGCTAGAGGCCAAAATCTACAGGTAGGCACTTTCCAAAAAACACCTCTGTTTTCTTTCAAAAAATGTGATGTGTCCACGTTGCATTTTGGGGCATTTCCTGTCACGGGCGCTAGGCCTACCCACACAAGTGAGGTATCATTTTTATCGGGAGACTTGGGGGAACGCTGGGTGGAAGGAAATTTGTGGCTCCTCTCAGATTCCAGAACTTTCTGTCACCGAAATGTGAGGAAAATGTGTTTTTTTAGCCAAATTGTGAGGTTTGCAAAGGATTCTGGGTAACAGAACCTGGTCAGAGCCCCACAAGTCACACCATCTTGGATTCCCCTAGGTCTCTAGTTTTCAAAAATGCACAGGTTTGGTAGGTTTCCCTAGGTGCCGTCTGAGCTAGAGGCCAAAATCTACAGGTAGGCACTTTGCAAAAAACACCTCTGTTTTCTTTAAAAAAATGTGATGTGTCCACGTTGTGTTTTGGGGCATTTCCTGTCACGGGCGCTAGGCCTACCCACACAAGTGAGGTATCATTTTTATCGGGAGACTTGGGGGAACGCTGGGTGGAAGGAAATTTGTGGCACCTCTCAGATTCCAGAACTTTCTCTCACCGAAATGTGAGGAAAATTTGTTTTTTTAGCCAAATTTTGAGGTTTGCAAAGGATTCTGGGTAACAGACCCTGGTCAGACCCCCACAAGTCACCCCATCTTGGATTCCCCTAGGTCTCTAGTTTTAAAAAATGCACAGGTTTGGTAGGTTTCCCTAGGTGCCAGCTGAGCTAGAGGCCAAAATCTACAGGTAGGCACTTTGCAAAAAACACCTCTGTTTTCTTTCAAAAAATGTGATGTGTCCACATTGTGTTTTGGGGCATTTCCTGTCACGGGTGCTAGGCCTACCCACACAAGGGAGGTATCATTTTTATCGGGAGACTTGGGGGAACGCTGGGTGGAAGGAAATTTGTGGCTCCTCTCAGATTCCAGAACTTTCTGTCACCGAAATGTGAGGAAAACGTGTTTTTTTAGCCAAATTGTGAGGTTTGCAAAGGATTCTGGGTAACAGAACCTGGTCACAGCCCCACAAGTCACCCCATCTTGGATTCCCCTAGGTCTCTAGTTTAAAAAAATGCACTGGTTTGGTAGGTTTCCCTAGGTGCCGGCTGAGCTAGAGGCCAAAATCTACAGGTAGGCACTTTGCAAAAAACACCTCTGTTTTCTTTCAAAAAATGTGATGTGTCCACGTTGCATTTTGGGGCATTTCCTGTCACGGGCGCTAGGCCTACCCACACAAGTGAGGTATCATTTTTATCGGGAGACTTGGGGGAACGCTGGGTGGAAGGAAATTTGTGGCTCCTCTCAGATTCCAGAACTTTCTGTCACCGAAATGTGAGGAAAATGTGTTTTTTTAGCCAAATTTGAGGTTTACAAAGGATTCTGGGTAACACAACCTGGTCAGAGCCCCACAAGTCACACCATCTTGGATTCCCCTAGGTCTCTAGTTTTAAAAAATGCACTGGTTTGGTAGGTTTCCCTAGGTGCCGGCTGAGATAGAGGCCAAAATCGAAAGGTAGGCACTTTGCAAAAAACACCTCTGTTTTCTTTCAAAAAATGTGATGTGTCCACGTTGTGTTTTGGGGCATTTCCTGTCACGGGTGCTAGGCCTACCCACACAAGTGAGGTATCATTTTTATCGGGAGACTTGGGGGAACGCTGGGTGGAAGGAAATTTGTTGCTCCTCTCAGATTCCAGAACTTTCTGTCACCGAAATGTGAGGAAAACGTGTTTCTTTAGCCAAATTGTGAGGTTTGCAAAGGATTCTGGGGAACAGAACCTTGCCAGAGCCCCACAAGTCACCCCATCTTGGATTCCCCTAGGTCTCTAGTTTTCAAAAATGCACAGGTTTGGTAGGTTTCCCTAGGTGCCGGCTGAGCTAGAGGCCAAAATCTACAGGTAGGCACTTTGCAAGAAACACCTCTGTTTTCTTTAAAAAAATGTGATGTGTCCACGTTGTGTTTTGGGGCATTTCCTGTCACGGGCGCTAGGCCTACCCACACAAGTGAGGTATCATTTTTATCGGGAGACTTGGGGGAACGCTGGGTGGAAGGAAATTTGTGGCTCCTCTCAGATTCCAGAACTTTCTCTCACCGAAATGTGAGGAAAATTTGTTTTTTTAGCCAAATTTTGAGGTTTGCAAAGGATTCTGGGTAACAGAACCTGGTCAGACCCCCACAAGTCACCCCGTCTTGGATTCCCCTAGGTCTCTAGTTTTCAAAAAATGCACAGGTTTGGTAGGTTTCCCTAGGTGCCAGCTGAGCTAGAGGCCAAAATCTACAGGTAGGCACTTTGCAAAAAACACCTCTGTTTTCTTTCAAACAATGTGATGTGTCCACATTGTGTTTTGGGGCATTTCCTGTCACGGGTGCTAGGCCTACCCACACAAGTGAGGTATCATTTTTATCGGGAGACTTGGGGGAACGCTGGGTGGAAGGAAATTTGTGGCTCCTCTCAGATTCCAGAACTTTCTGTCACCGAAATGTGAGGAAAACGTGTTTTTTTAGCCAAATTGTGAGGTTTGCAAAGGATTCTGGGTAACAGAACCTGGTCACAGCCCCACAAGTCACCCCATCTTGGATTCCCCTAGGTCTCTAGTTTAAAAAAATGCACTGGTTTGGTAGGTTTCCCTAGGTGCCGGCTGAGCTAGAGGCCAAAATCTACAGGTAGGCACTTTGCAAAAAACACCTCTGTTTTCTTTCAAAAAATGTGGTGTGTCCACGTTGTGTTTTGGGGCATTTCCTGTCACGGGCGCTAGGCCTACCCACACAAGTGAGGTATCATTTTTATCGGGAGACTTGGGGGAACGCTGGGTGGAAGGAAATTTGTGGCTCCTCTCAGATTCCAGAACTTTCTGTCACCGAAATGTGAGGAAAATGTGTTTTTTCAGCCAAATTATGAGGTTTGCAAAGGATTCTGGGTAACAGAACCTGGTCAGACCCCCACAAGTCACCCCATTTTGGATTCCCCAAGGTCTCTAGTTTTCAAAAATGCACGGTTTGGTAGGTTTCCCTAGGTGCCAGCTGAGCTAGAGGCCAAAATCTACAGGTAGGCACTTTGCAAAAAACACCTCTGTTTTCTTTCAAAAAATGTGATGTGTCCACATTGTGTTTTGGGGCATTTCCTGTCACGGGTGCTAGCCCTACCCACACAAGTGAGGTATCATTTTTATCGGGAGACTTGGGGGAACGCTGGGTGGAAGGAAATTTGTGGCTCCTCTCAGATTCCAGAACTTTCTGTCACCGAAATGTGAGGAAAATGTGTTTTTTTCAGCCAAATTATGAGGTTTGCAAAGGATTCTGGGTAACAGAAACTGGTCAGACCTCCACAAGTCACCCCATTTTGGATTCCCCTAGGTCTCTAGTTTTCAAAAATGCACGGTTTGGTAGGTTTCCCTAGGTGCCAGCTGAGCTAGAGGCCAAAATCTACAGGTAGGCACTTTGCAAAAAACACCTCTGTTTTCTTTCAAAAAATGTGATGTGTCCACATTGTGTTTTGGGGCATTTCCTGTCACGGGTGCTAGGCCTACCCACACAAGTGAGGTATCATTTTTATCGGGAGACTTGGGGGAACGCTGGGTGGAAGGAAATTTGTGGCTCCTCTCAGATTCCAGAACTTTCTATCACCGAAATGTGAGGAAAACGTGTTTTTTTAGCCAAATTGTGAGGTTTGCAAAGGATTCTGGGTAACAGAACCTTGTCACAGCCCCACAAGTCACCCCATCTTGGATTCCCCTAGGTCTCTAGTTTAAAAAAATGCACTGGTTTGGTAGGTTTCCCTAGGTGCCGGCTGAGCTAGAGGCCAAAATCTACAGGTAGGCACTTTGCAAAAAACACCTCTGTTTTCTTTCAAAAAATGTGGTGTGTCCACGTTGTGTTTTGGGGCATTTCCTGTCACGGGCGCTAGGCCTACCCACACAAGTGAGGTATCATTTTTATCGGGAGACTTGGGGGAACGCTGGGTGGAAGGAAATTTGTGGCTCCTCTCAGATTCCAGAACTTTCTGTCACCGAAATGTGAGGAAAATGTGTTTTTTCAGACAAATTATGAGGTTTGCAAAGGATTCTGGGTAACAGAACCTGGTCAGACCCCCACAAGTCACCCCATTTTGGATTCCCCTAGGTCTCTAGTTTTCAAAAATGCACGGTTTGGTAGGTTTCCCTAGGTGCCAGCTGAGCTAGAGGCCAAAATCTACAGGTAGGCACTTTGCAAAAAACACCTCTGTTTTCTTTCAAAAAATGTGATGTGTCCACATTGTGTTTTGGGGCATTTCCTGTCACGGGTGCTAGGCCTACCCACACAAGTGAGGTATCATTTTTATCGGGAGACTTGGGGGAACGCTGGGTGGAAGGAAATTTGTGGCTCCTCTCAGATTCCAGAACTTTCTGTCACCGAAATGTGAGGAAAACATGTTTTTTTAGCCAAATTGTGAGGTTTGCAAAGGATTCTGGGTAACAGAACCTGGTCACAGCCCCACAAGTCACCCCATCTTGGATTCCCCTAGGTCTCTAGTTTAAAAAAATGCACTGGTTTGGTAGGTTTCCCTAGGTGCCGGCTGAGCTAGAGGCCAAAATCTACAGGTAGGCACTTTGCAAAAAACACCTCTGTTTTCTTTCAAAAAATGTGATGTGTCCACGTTGCGTTTTGGGGCATTTCCTGTCACGGGCGCTAGGCCTACCCACACAAGTGAGGTATCATTTTTATCGGGAGACTTGGGGGAACGCTGGGTGGAAGGAAATTTGTGGCTCCTCTCAGATTCCAGAACTTTCTGTCACCGAAATATGAGGAAAATGTGTTTTTTTAGCCAAATTGTGAGGTTTGCAAAGGATTCTGGGTAACAGAACCTGGTCAGAGCCCCACAAGTCACACCATCTTGGATTCCCCTAGGTCTCTAGTTTTCAAAAATGCACTGGTTTGGTAGGTTTCCCTAGGTGCCGGCTGAGCTAGAGGCCAAAATCTACAGGTAGGCACTTTGCAAAAAACACCTCTGTTTTCTTTCAAAAAATGTGATGTGTCCACGTTGTGTTTTGGGGCATTTCCTGTCACGGGTGCTAGGCCTACCCACACAAGTGAGGTATCATTTTTATCGGGAGACTTGGGGGAACGCTGGGTGGAAGGAAATTTGTGGCTCCTCTCAGATTCCAGAACTTTCTGTCACCGAAATGTGAGGAAAACGTGTTTCTTTAGCCAAATTGTGAGGTTTGCAAAGGATTCTGGGGAACAGAACCTTGCCAGAGCCCCACAAGTCACCCCATCTTGGATTCCCCTAGGTCTCTAGTTTTCAAAAATGCACAGGTTTGGTAGGTTTCCCTAGGTGCCGTCTGAGCTAGAGGCCAAAATCTACAGGTAGGCACTTTGCAAAAAACACGTCTGTTTTCTTTAAAAAAATGTGATGTGTCCACATTGTGTTTTGGGGCATTTCCTGTCACGGGCGCTAGGCCTACCCACACAAGTGAGGTATCATTTTTATCGGGAGACTTGGGGGAACGCTGGGTGGAAGGAAATTTGTGGCTCCTCTCAGATTCCAGAACTTTCTCTCACCGAAATGTGAGGAAAATGTGTTTTTTTAGCCAAATTTTGAGATTTGCAAAGGATTCTGGGTAACAGAACCTGGTCAGACCCCCACAAGTCACCCCATCTTGGATTCCCCTAGGTCTCTAGTTTTAAAAAATGCACAGGTTTGGTAGGTTTCCCTAGGTGCCAGCTGAGCTAGAGGCCAAAATCTACAGGTAGGCACTTTGCAAAAAACACCTCTGTTTTCTTTCAAAAAATTTGATGTGTCCACATTGTGTTTTGGGGCATTTCCTGTCACGGGTGCTAGGCCTACCCACACAAGTGAGGTATCATTTTTATCGGGAGACTTGGGGGAACGCTGGGTGGAAGGAAATTTGTGGCTCCTCTCAGATTCCAGAACTTTCTGTCACCGAAATGTGAGGAAAACATGTTTCTTTAGCCAAATTGTGAGGTTTGCAAAGGATTCTGGGTAACAGAACCTGGTCAGACCCCCACAAGTCACCCCATCTTGGATTCCCCTAGGTCTCTAGTTTTCAAAAATGCACAGGTTTGGTAGGTTTCCCTAGGTGCCAGCTGAGCTAGAGGACAAAATCTACAGGTAGGCACTTTCCAAAAAACACCTCTGTTTTCTTTAAAAAAATGTGATGTGTCCACATTGTGTTTTGGGGCATTTCCTGTCACGGGTGCTAGGCCTACCCACACAAGTGAGGTATCATTTTTATCGGGAGACTTGGGGGAACGCTGTGTGGAAGGAAATTTGTGGCTCCTCTCAGATTCCAGAACTTTCTGTCACCGAAATGTGAGGAAAATGTGTTTTTTCAGCCAAATTATGAGGTTTGCAAAGGATTCTGGGTAACAGAACCTGGTCAGACCCCCACAAGTCACCCCATTTTGGATTCCCCTACGTCTCTAGTTTTCAAAAATGCACGGTTTGGTAGGTTTCCCTAGGTGCCAGCTGAGCTAGAGGCCAAAATCTACAGGTAGGCACTTTGCAAAAAACACCTCTGTTTTCTTTCAAAAAATGTGATGTGTCCACATTGTGTTTTGGGGCATTTCCTGTCACGGGTGCTAGGCCTACCCACACAAGTGAGGTATCATTTTTATCGGGAGACTTTCGGGAACGCTGGGTGGAAGGAAATTTGTGGCTCCTCTCAGATTCCAGAACTTTCTGTCACCGAAATGTGAGGAAAACGTGTTTTTTTAGCCAAATTGTGAGGTTTGCAAAGGATTCTGGGTAACAGAACCTGGTCAGAGCCCCACAAGTCACCCCATCTTGGATTCCCCTAGGTCTCTAGTTTTCAAAAATGCACTGGTTTGGTAGGTTTCCCTAGGTGCCGGCTGAGCTATAGGCCAAAATCTACAGGTAGGCACTTTGCAAAAAACACCTCTGTTTTCTTTCAAAAAATGTGATGTGTCCACGTTGCGTTTTGGGGCATTTCCTGTCGTGGGCGCTAGGCCTACCCACACAAGTGAGGTATCATTTTTATCGGGAGACTTGGGGTAATGCTGGGTGGAAGGAAACGTGTGGCTCCTCTCTGACTCCAGAATTTTCTGTCACCAAAATTTGAGGAAAATGTGTTTTTTTAGCCAAATTTTGAGGTTTGCAAAGGATTCTGGGTAACAGAACCTGGTCAGAGCCCCACAAGTCACCCCATCTTGGATTCCCCTAGGTCTCTAGTTTTCAAAAATGCACAGGTTTGGTAGGTTTCCCTAGGTGCCAGCTGAGCTAGAGGCCAAAATCTACAGGTAGGCACTTTGCAAAAAACACCTCTGTTTTCTTTCAAAAAATGTGGTGTGTCCACGTTGTGTTATGGGGCATTTCCTGTCACGGGCGCTAGGCCTACCCACACAAGTGAGGTATCATTTTTATCGGGAGACTTGGGGGAACGCTGGGTGGAAGGAAATTTGTGGCTCCTCTCAGATTCCAGAACTTTCTGTCACCGAAATGTGAGGAAAATGTGTTTTTTCAGCCAAATTATGAGGTTTTCAAAGGATTCTGGGTAACAGAACCTGGTCAGACCCCCACAAGTCACCCCATTTTAGATTCCCCTAGGTCTCTAGTTTTCAAAAATGCACGGTTTGGTAGGTTTCCCTAGGTGCCAGCTGAGCTAGAGGCCAAAATCTACAGGTAGGCACTTTGCAAAAAACACCTCTGTTTTCTTTCAAAAAATGTGATGTGTCCACATTGTGTTTTGGGGCATTTCCTGTCACGGGTGCTAGGCCTACCCACACAAGTGAGGTATCATTTTTATCGGGAGACTTGGGGGAACGCTGGGTGGAAGGAAATTTGTGGCTCCTCTCAGATTCCAGAACTTTCTGTCACCGAAATGTGAGGAAAACGTGTTTTTTTAGCCAAATTGTGAGGTTTGCAAAGGATTCTGGGTAACAGAACCTGGTCAGAGCCCCACAAGTCACCCCATCTTGGATTCCCCTAGGTCTCTAGTTTTCAAAAATGCACTGGTTTGGTAGGTTTCCCTAGGTGCCGGCTGAGCTAGAGGCCAAAATCTACAGGTAGGCACTTTGCAAAAAACACCTCTGTTTTCTTTCAAAAAATGTGATGTGTCCACGTTGCGTTTTGGGGCATTTCCTGTCGTGGGCGCTAGGCCTACCCACACAAGTGAGGTATCATTTTTATCGGGAGACTTGGGGGAATGCTGGGTGGAAGGAAACGTGTGGCTCCTCTCTGACTCCAGAATTTTCTGTCACCAAAATTTGAGGAAAATGTGTTTTTTTAGTCAAATTTTGAGGTTTGCAAAGGATTCTGGGTAACAGAACCTGGTCAGAGCCCCACAAGTCACCCCATCTTGGATTCCCCTAGGTCTCTAGTTTTCAAAAATGCACGGTTTGGTAGGTTTCCCTAGGTGCCAGCTGAGCTAGAGGCCAAAATCTACAGGTAGGCACTTTGCAAAAAACACCTCTGTTTTCTTTCAAAAAATGTGATGTGTCCACATTGTGTTTTGGGGCATTTCCTGTCACGGGTGCTAGGCCTACCCACACAAGTGAGGTATCATTTTTATCGGGAGACTTGGGGGAACGCTGGGTGGAAGGAAATTTGTGGCTCCTCTCAGATTCCAGAACTTTCTGTCACCGAAATGTGAGGAAAATGTGTTTTTTCAGCCAAATTATGAGGTTTGCAAAGGATTCTGGGTAACAGAACCTGGTCAGACCCCCACAAGTCACCCCATTTTGGATTCCCCTAGGGCTCTAGTTTTCAAAAATGCACGGTTTGGTAGGTTTCCCTAGGTGCCAGCTGAGCTAGAGGCCAAAATCTACAGGTAGGCACTTTGCAAAAAACACCTCTGTTTTCTTTCAAAAAATGTGATGTGTCCACATTGTGTTTTGGGGCATTTCCTGTCACGGGTGCTAGGCCTACCCACACAAGTGAGGTATCATTTTTATCGGGAGACTTGGGGGAACGCTGGGTGGAAGGAAATTTGTGGCTCCTCTCAGATTCCAGAACTTTCTGTCACCGAAATGTGAGGAAAACGTGTTTTTTTAGCCAAATTGTGAGGTTTGCAAAGGATTCTGGGTAACAGAACCTGGTCACAGCCCCACAAGTCACCCCATCTTGGATTCCCCTAGGTCTCTAGTTTAAAAAAATGCACTGGTTTGGTAGGTTTCCCTAGGTGCCGGCTGAGCTAGAGGCCAAAATCTACAGGTAGGCACTTTGCAAAAAACACCTCTGTTTTCTTTCAAAAAATGTGATGTGTCCACGTTGCGTTTTGGGGCATTTCCTGTCACGGGCGCTAGGCCTACCCACACAAGTGAGGTATCATTTTTATCGGGAGACTTGGGGGAACGCTGGGTGGAAGGAAATTTGTGGCTCCTCTCAGATTCCAGAACTTTCTGTCACCGAAATGTGAGGAAAATTTGTTTTTTTAGCCAAATTGTGAGGTTTGCAAAGGATTCTGGGTAACAGAACCTGGTCAGAGCCCCACAAGTCACCCCATCTTGGATTCCCCTAGGTCTCTAGTTTTCACAAATGCACTGGTTTGGTAGGTTTCCCTAGGTGCCGGCTGAGCTAGAGGCCAAAATCTACAGGTAGGCACTTTGCAAAAAACACCTCTGTTTTCTTTCAAAAAATGTGATGTGTCCACGTTGCGTTTTGGGGCATTTCCTGTCGTGGGCGCTAGGCCTACCCACACAAGTGAGGTATCATTTTTATCGGGAGACTTGGGGGAATGCTGGGTGGAAGGAAACGTGTGGCTCCTCTCTGACTCCAGAATTTTCTGTCACCAAAATTTGAGGAAAATGTGTTTTTTTAGTCAAATTTTGAGGTTTGCAAAGGATTCTGGGTAACAGAACCTGGTCAGAGCCCCACAAGTCACCCCATCTTGGATTCCCCTAGGTCTCTAGTTTTCAAAAATGCACGGTTTGGTAGGTTTCCCTAGGTGCCAGCTGAGCTAGAGGCCAAAATCTACAGGTAGGCACTTTGCAAAAAACACCTCTGTTTTCTTTCAAAAAATGTGATGTGTCCACATTGTGTTTTGGGGCATTTCCTGTCACGGGTGCTAGGCCTACCCACACAAGTGAGGTATCATTTTTATCGGGAGACTTGGGGGAACGCTGGGTGGAAGGAAATTTGTGGCTCCTCTCAGATTCCAGAACTTTCTGTCACCGAAATGTGAGGAAAATGTGTTTTTTCAGCCAAATTATGAGGTTTGCAAAGGATTCTGGGTAACAGAACCTGGTCAGACCCCCACAAGTCACCCCATTTTGGATTCCCCTAGGGCTCTAGTTTTCAAAAATGCACGGTTTGGTAGGTTTCCCTAGGTGCCAGCTGAGCTAGAGGCCAAAATCTACAGGTAGGCACTTTGCAAAAAACACCTCTGTTTTCTTTCAAAAAATGTGATGTGTCCACATTGTGTTTTGGGGCATTTCCTGTCACGGGTGCTAGGCCTACCCACACAAGTGAGGTATCATTTTTATCGGGAGACTTGGGGGAACGCTGGGTGGAAGGAAATTTGTGGCTCCTCTCAGATTCCAGAACTTTCTGTCACCGAAATGTGAGGAAAACGTGTTTTTTTAGCCAAATTGTGAGGTTTGCAAAGGATTCTGGGTAACAGAACCTGGTCACAGCCCCACAAGTCACCCCATCTTGGATTCCCCTAGGTCTCTAGTTTAAAAAAATGCACTGGTTTGGTAGGTTTCCCTAGGTGCCGGCTGAGCTAGAGGCCAAAATCTACAGGTAGGCACTTTGCAAAAAACACCTCTGTTTTCTTTAAAAAAATGTGATGTGTCCACGTGGCGTTTTGGGGCATTTCCTGTCACGGGCGCTAGGCCTACCCACACAAGTGAGGTATCATTTTTATCGGGAGACTTGGGGGAACGCTGGGTGGAAGGAAATTTGTGGCTCCTCTCAGATTCCAGAACTTTCTGTCACCGAAATGTGAGGAAAATTTGTTTTTTTAGCCAAATTGTGAGGTTTGCAAAGGATTCTGGGTAACAGAACCTGGTCAGAGCCCCACAAGTCACACCATCTTGGATTCCCCTAGGTCTCTAGTTTTCAAAAATGCACTGGTTTGGTAGGTTTCCCTAGGTGCCGGCTGAGCTAGAGGCCAAAATCTACAGGTAGGCACTTTGCAAAAAACACCTCTGTTTTCTTTCAAAAAATGTGATGTGTCCACGTTGTGTTTTGGGGCATTTCCTGTCACGGGTGCTAGGCCTACCCACACAAGTGAGGTAGCATTTTTATCGGGAGACTTGGGGGAACGCTGGGTGGAAGGAAATTTGTTGCTCCTCTCAGATTCCAGAACTTTCTGTCACCGAAATGTGAGGAAAACGTGTTTCTTTAGCCAAATTGTGAGGTTTGCAAAGGATTCTGGGGAACAGAACCTTGCCAGAGCCCCACAAGTCACCCCATCTTGAATTCCCCTAGGTCTCTAGTTTTCAAAAATGCACAGGTTTGGTAGGTTTCCCTAGGTGCCGTCTGAGCTAGAGGCCAAAATCTACAGGTAGGCACTTTGCAAAAAACACCTCTGTTTTCTTTAAAAAAATGTGATGTGTCCACGTTGTGTTTTGGGGCATTTCCTGTCACGGGCGCTAGGCCTACCCACACAAGTGAGGTATCATTTTTATCGGGAGACTTGGGGGAACGCTGGGTGGAAGGAAATTTGTGGCTCCTCTCAGATTCCAGAACTTTCTCTCACCGAAATGTGAGGAAAATGTGTTTTTTTAGCCAAATTTTGAGGTTTGCAAAGGATTCTGGGTAACAGAACCTGGACAGACCCCCACAAGTCACCCCATCTTGGATTCCCCTAGGTCTCTAGTTTTAAAAAGTGCACAGGTTTGGTAGGTTTCCCTAGGTGCCAGCTGAGCTAGAGGCCAAAATCTACAGGTAGGCACTTTGCAAAAAACACCTCTGTTTTCTTTCAAAAAATGTGATGTGTCCACATTGTGTTTTAGGGCATTTCCTGTCACGGGTGCTAGGCCTCCCCACACAAGTGAGGTATCATTTTTATCGGGAGACTTGGGGGAACGCTGGGTGGAAGGAAATTTGTGGCTCCTCTCAGATTCCAGAACTTTCTGTCACCGAAATGTGAGGAAAACGTGTTTTTTTAGCCAAATTGTGAGGTTTGCAAAGGATTCTGGGTAACAGAACCTGGTCACAGCCCCACAAGTCACCCCATCTTGGATTCCCCTAGGTCTCTAGTTTCCAAAAATGCACTGGTTTGGTAGGTTTCCCTAGGTGCCCGCTGAGCTAGAGGCCAAAATCTACAGGTATACACTTTCCAAAAAACACCTCTGTTTTCTTTCAAAAAATGTGATGTGTCCATGTTGCATTTTGGGGCATTTCCTGTCGCGGGCGCTAAGCCTACCCACACAAGTGAGGTATCATTTTTATCGGGAGACTTGGGGGAACGCTGGGTGGAAGGAAATTTGTGGCTCCTCTCTGATTCCAGAACTTTCTGTCACCAAAATTTAAGGAAAATGTGTTTTTTTAGCCAAAGTTTGACGTTTGCAAAGGATTCTGGGTAACAGAACTTGGTCAGAGCCCCACAAGTCACGCCATCTTGGATTCCCCTTGGTCTCTAGTTTTAAAAAATGCACAGGTTTGGTAGGTTTCCCTAGGTGCCGTCTGAGCTAGAGGCCAAAATCTACAGGTAGGCACTTTGCAAAAAACACCTCTGTTTTCTTTCAAAAAATGTGGTGTGTCCACGTTGTGTTTTGGGGCATTTCCTGTCACAGGCGCTAGGCCTACCCACACAAGTGAGGTATCATTTTTATCGGGAGACTTGGGGGAACGCTGGGTGGAAGGAAATTTGTGGCTCCTCTCAGATTCCAGAACTTTCTGTCACCGAAATGTGAGGAAAATGTGTTTTTTCAGCCAAATTATGAGGTTTGCAAAGGATTCTGGGTAACAGAACCTGGTCAGACCCCCACAAGTCACCCCATTTTGGATTCCCCTAGGTCTCTAGTTTTCAAAATGCACGGTTTGGTAGGTTTCCCTAGGTGCCAGCTGAGCTAGAGGCCAAAATCTACAGGTAGGCACTTTGCAAAAAACACCTCTGTTTTCTTTAAAAATATGTGATGTGTCCACATTGTGTTTTGGGGCATTTCCTGTCACGGGTGCTAGGCCTACCCACACAAGTGAGGTATCATTTTTATCGGGAGACTTGGGGGAACGCTGGGTGGAAGGAAATTTGTGGCTCCTCTCAGATTCCAGAACTTTCTGTCACCGAAATGTGAGGAAAACGTGTTTTTTTAGCCAAATTGTGAGGTTTGCAAAGGATTCTGGGTAACAGAACCTGGTCACAGCCCCACAAGTCACCCCATCTTGGATTCCCCTAGGTCTCTAGTTTAAAAAAATGCACTGGTTTGGTAGGTTTCCCTAGGTGCCGGCTGAGCTAGAGGCCAAAATCTACAGGTAGGCACTTTGCAAAAAACACCTCTGTTTTCTTTAAAAAAATGTGATGTGTCCACTTTGCGTTTTGGGGCATTTCCTGCCACGGGCGCTAGGCCTACCCACACAAGTGAGGTATCATTTTTATCGGGAGACTTGGGAGAACGCTGGGTGGAAGGAAATTTGTGGCTCCTCTCAGATTCCAGAACTTTCTGTCACCGAAATGTGAGGAAAATGTGTTTTTTTAGCCAAATTGTGAGGTTTGCAAAGGATTCTGGGTAACAGAACCTGGTCAGAGCCCCACAAGTCACACCATCTTGGAATCCCCTAGGTCTCTAGTTTTCAAAAATGCACTGGTTTGGTAGGTTTCCCTAGGTGCCGGCTGAGCTAGAGGCCAAAATCTACAGGTAGGCACTTTGCAAAAAACACCTCTGTTTTCTTTCAAAAAATGTGATGTGTCCACGTTGTGTTTTGGGGCATTTCCTGTCACGGGTGCTAGGCCTACCCACACAAGTGAGGTATCATTTTTATCGGGAGACTTGGGGGAACGCTGGGTGGAAGGATATTTGTTGCTCCTCTCAGATTCCAGAACTTTCTGTCACCGAAATGTGAGGAAAACGTGTTTCTTTAGCCAAATTGTGAGGTTTGCAAAGGATTCTGGGGAACAGAACCTTGCCAGAGCCCCACAAGTCACCCCATCTTGGATTCCCCTAGGTCTCTAGTTTTCAAAAATGCACAGGTTTGGTAGGTTTCCCTAGGTGCCGTCTGAGCTAGAGGCCAAAATCTACAGGTAGGCACTTTGCAAAAAACACCTCTGTTTTCTTTAAAAAAATGTGATGTGTCCACGTTGTGTTTTGGGGCATTTCCTGTCACGGGCGCTAGGCCTACCCACACAAGTGAGGTATCATTTTTATCGGGAGACTTGGGGGAACGCTGGGTGGAAGGAAATTTGTGGCTCTTCTCAGATTCCAGAACTTTCTCTCACCGAAATGTGAGGAAAATTTAAATTTTGAGGTTTGCAAAGGATTCTGGGTAACAAAACCTGGTCAGACCCCCACAAGTCACCCCATCTTGGATTCCCCTAGGTCTCTAGTTTTCAAAAAATGCACAGGTTTGGTAGGTTTCCCTAGGTGCCAGCTGAGCTAGAGGCCAAAATCTACAGGTAGGCACTTTGCAAAAAACACCTCTGTTTTCTTTCAAAAAATGTGATGTGTCCACATTGTGTTTTGGGGCATTTCCTGTCACGGGTGCTAGGCCTACCCACACAAGTGAGGTATCATTTTTATCGGGAGACTTGGGGGAACGCTGGGTGGAAGGAAATTTGTGGCTCCTCTCAGATTCCAGAACTTTCTGTCACCGAAATGTGAGGAAAACGTGTTTTTTTAGCCAAATTGTGAGGTTTGCAAAGGATTCTGGGTAACAGAACCTGGTCACAGCCCCACAAGTCACCCCATCTTGGATTCCCCTAGGTCTCTAGTTTAAAAAAATGCACTGGTTTGGTAGGTTTCCCTAGGTGCCGGCTGAGCTAGAGGCCAATATCTACAGGTAGGCACTTTGCAAAAAACACCTCTGTTTTCTTTCAAAAAAAGTGATGTGTCCACGTTGTGTTTTGGGGCATTTCCTGTCACGGGCGCTAGGCCTACCCACACAAGTGAGGTATCATTTTTATCGGGAGACTTGGGGGAACGCTGGGTGGAAGGAAATTTGTGGCTCCTCTCAGATTCCAGAACTTTCTGTCACCGAAATGTGAGGAAAATGTGTTTTTTCAGCCAAATTATGAGGTTTGCAAAGGATTGTGGGTAACAGAACCTGGTCAGACCCCCACAAGTCACCCCATTTTGGATTCCCCAAGGTCTCTAGTTTTCAAAAATGCACGGTTTGGTAGGTTTCCCTAGGTGCCAGCGGAACTATAGGCCAAAATCTACAGGTAGGCACTTTGCAAAAAACACCTCTGTTTTATTTCAAAAAATGTGATGTGTCCACATTGTGTTTTGGGGCATTTCCTGTCACGGGTGCTAGGCCTACCCACACAAGTGAGGTATCATTTTTATCGGGAGACTTGGGGGAACGCTGGGTGGAAGGAAATTTGTTTCTCCTCTCAGATTCCAGAACTTTCTGTCACCGAAATGTGAGGAAAATGTGTTTTTTCAGCCAAATTATGAGGTTTGCAAAGGATTCTGGGTAACAGAACCTGGTCAGACCCCCACAAGTCACCCCATTTTGGATTCCCCTAGGTCTCTAGTTTTCAAAAATGCACGGTTTGGTAGGTTTCCCTAGGTGCCAGCTGAGCTAGAGGCCAAAATCTACAGGTAGGCACTTTGCAAAAAACACCTCTGTTTTCTTTCAAAAAATGTGATGTGTCCACATTGTGTTTTGGGGCATTTCCTGTCACGGGTGCTAGGCCTACCCACACAAGTGAGGTATCATTTTTATCGGGAGACTTGGGGGAACGCTGGGTGGAAGGAAATTTGTGGCTCCTCTCAGATTCCAGAACTTTCTGTCACCGAAATGTGAGGAAAACGTGTTTTTTTAGCCAAATTGTGAGGTTTGCAAAGGATTCTGGGTAACAGAACCTGGTCACAGCCCCACAAGTCACCCCATCTTGGATTCCCCTAGGTCTCTAGTTTAAAAAAATGCACTGGTTTGGTAGGTTTCCCTAGGTGCCGGCTGAGCTAGAGGCCAAAATCTACAGGTAGGCACTTTGCAAAAAACACCTCTGTTTTCTTTCAAAAAATGTGGTGTGTCCACGTTGTGTTTTGGGGCATTTCCTGTCACGGGCGCTAGGCCTACCCACACAAGTGAGGTATCATTTTTATCGGGAGACTTGGGGGAACGCGGGGTGGAAGGAAATTTGTGGCTCCTCTCAGATTCCAGAACTTTCTGTCACCGAAATGTGAGGAAAATGTGTTTTTTCAGCCAAATTATGAGGTTTGCAAAGGATTCTGGGTAACAGAACCTGGTCAGACCCCCACAAGTCACCCCATTTTGGATTCCCCTAGGTCTCTAGTTTTCAAAAATGCACGGTTTGGTAGGTTTCCCTAGGTGCCAGCTGAGCTAGAGGCCAAAATCTACAGGTAGGCACTTTGCAAAAAACACCTCTGTTTTCTTTCAAAAAATGTGATGTGTCCACATTGTGTTTTGGGGCATTTCCTGTCACGGGTGCTAGGCCTACCCACACAAGTGAGGTATCATTTTTATCGGGAGACTTGGGGGAACGCTGGGTGGAAGGAAATTTGTGGCTCCTCTCAGATTCCAGAACTTTCTGTCACCGAAATGTGAGGAAAACGTGTTTTTTTAGCCAAATTGTGAGGTTTGCAAAGGATTCTGGGTAACAGAACCTGGTCACAGCCCCAAAGTCACCCCATCTTGGATTCCCCTAGGTCTCTAGTTTAAAAAAATGCACTGGTTTGGTAGGTTTCCCTAGGTGCCGGCTGAGCTAGAGGCCAAAATCTACAGGTAGGCACTTTGCAAAAAACACCTCTGTTTTCTTTCAAAAAATGTGATGTGTCCACGTTGCGTTTTGGGGCATTTCCTGTCACGGGCGCTAGGCCTACCCACACAAGTGAGGTATCATTTTTATCGGGATACTTGGGGGAACGCTGGGTGGAAGGACATTTGTGGCTCCTCTCAGATTCCAGAACTTTCTGTCACCGAAATGTGAGGAAAACGTGTTTCTTTAGCCAAATTGTGAGGTTTGCAAAGGATTCTGGGGAACAGAACCTTGCCAGAGCCCCACAAGTCACCCCATCTTGGATTCCCCTAGGTCTCTAGTTTTCAAAAATGCACAGGTTTGGTAGGTTTCCCTAGGTGCCGTCTGAGCTAGAGGCCAAAATCTACAGGTAGGCACTTTGCAAAAAACACCTCTGTTTTCTTTAAAAAAATGTGATGTGTCCACGTTGTGTTTTTGGGGCATTTCCTGTCACGGGCGCTAGGCCTACCCACACAAGTGAGGTATCATTTTTATCGGGAGACTTGGGGGAACGCTGGGTGGAAGGAAATTTGTGGCTCCTCTCAGATTCCAGAACTTTCTCTCACCGAAATGTGAGGAAAATGTGTTTTTTTAGCCAAATTTTGAGATTTGCAAAGGATTCTGGGTAACAGAACCTGGTCAGACCCCCACAAGTCACCCCATCTTGGATTCCCCTAGGTCTCTAGTTTTAAAAAATGCACAGGTTTGGTAGGTTTCCCTAGGTGCCAGCTGAGCTAGAGGCCAAAATCTACAGGTAGGCACTTTCCAAAAAACACCTCTGTTTTCTTTAAAAAAATGTGATGTGTCCACATTGTGTTTTGGGGCATTTCCTGTCACGGGTGCTAGGCCTACCCACACAAGTGAGGTATCATTTTTATCGGGAGACTTGGGGGAACGCTGGGTGGAAGGAAATTTGTGGCTCCTCTCAGATTCCAGAACTTTCTGTCACCGAAATGTGAGGAAAATGTGTTTTTTCAGCCAAATTATGAGGTTTGCAAAGGATTCTGGGTAACAGAACCTGGTCAGACCCCCACAAGTCACCCCATTTTGGATTCCCCTAGGTCTCTAGTTTTCAAAAATGCATGGTTTGGTAGGTTTCCCTAGGTGCCAGCTGAGCTAGAGGCCAAAATCTACAGGTAGGCACTTTGCAAAAAACACCTCTGTTTTCTTTCAAAAAATGTGATGTGTCCACATTGTGTTTTGGGGCATTTCCTGTCACGGGTGCTAGGCCTACCCACACAAGTGAGGTATCATTTTTATCGGGAGACTTTCGGGAACGCTGGGTGGAAGGAAATTTGTGGCTCCTCTCAGATTCCAGAACTTTCTGTCACCGAAATGTGAGGAAAACGTGTTTTTTTAGCCAAATTGTGAGGTTTGCAAAGGATTCTGGGTAACAGAACCTGGTCAGAGCCCCACAAGTCACCCCATCTTGGATTCCCCTAGGTCTCTAGTTTTCAAAAATGCACTGGTTTGGTAGGTTTCCCTAGGTGCCGGCTGAGCTAGAGGCCAAAATCTACAGGTAGGCACTTTGCAAAAAACACCTCTGTTTTCTTTCAAAAAATGTGATGTGTCCACGTTGCGTTTTGGGGCATTTCCTGTCGTGGGCGCTAGGCCTACCCACACAAGTGAGGTATCATTTTTATCGGGAGACTTGGGGGAATGCTGGGTGGAAGGAAACGTGTGGCTCCTCTCTGACTCCAGAATTTTCTGTCACCAAAATTTGAGGAAAATGTGTTTTTTTTAGCCAAATTTTGAGGTTTGCAAAGGATTCTGGGTAACAGAACCTGGTCAGAGCCCCACAAGTCACCCCATCTTGGATTCCCCTAGGTCTCTAGTTTTCAAAAATGCACAGGTTTGGTAGGTTTCCCTAGGTGCCAGCTGAGCTAGAGGCCAAAATCTACAGGTAGGCACTTTGCAAAAAACACCTCTGTTTTCTTTCAAAAAATGTGGTGTGTCCACGTTGTGTTATGGGGCATTTCCTGTCACGGGCGCTAGGCCTACCCACACAAGTGAGGTATCATTTTTATCGGGAGACTTGGGGGAACGCTGGGTGGAAGGAAATTTGTGGCTCCTCTCAGATTCCAGAACTTTCTGTCACCGAAATGTGAGGAAAATGTGTTTTTTCAGCCAAATTATGAGGTTTGCAAAGGATTCTGGGTAACAGAACCTGGTCAGACCCCCACAAGTCACCCCATTTTGGATTCCCCTAGGTCTCTAGTTTTCAAAAATGCACGGTTTGGTAGGTTTCCCTAGGTGCCAGCTGAGCTAGAGGCCAAAATCTACAGGTAGGCACTTTGCAAAAAACACCTCTGTTTTCTTTCAAAAAATGTGATGTGTCCACATTGTGTTTTGGGGCATTTCCTGTCACGGGTGCTAGGCCTACCCACACAAGTGAGGTATCATTTTTATCGGGAGACTTGGGGGAACGCTGGGTGGAAGGAAATTTGTGGCTCCTCTCAGATTCCAGAACTTTCTGTCACCGAAATGTGAGGAAAACGTGTTTTTTTAGCCAAATTGTGAGGTTTGCAAAGGATTCTGGGTAACAGAACCTGGTCAGAGCCCCACAAGTCACCCCATCTTGGATTCCCCTAGGTCTCTAGTTTTAAAAAATGCACTGGTTTGGTAGGTTTCCCTAGGTGCCGGCTGAGCTAGAGGCCAAAATCTACAGGTAGGCACTTTGCAAAAAACACCTCTGTTTTCTTTCAAAAAATGTGATGTGTCCACGTTGCGTTTTGGGGCATTTCCTGTCGTGGACGCTAGGCCTACCCACACAAGTGAGGTATCATTTTTATCGGGAGACTTGGGGGAATGCTGGGTGGAAGGAAACGTGTGGCTCCTCTCTGACTCCAGAATTTTCTGTCACCAAAATTTGAGGAAAATGTGTTTTTTTAGCCAAATTTTGAGGTTTGCAAAGGATTCTGGGTAACAGAACCTGGTCAGAGCCCCACAAGTCACCCCATCTTGGATTCCCCTAGGTCTCTAGTTTTCAAAAATGCACGGTTTGGTAGGTTTCCCTAGGTGCCAGCTGAGCTAGAGGCCAAAATCTACAGGTAGGCACTTTGCAAAAAACACCTCTGTTTTCTTTCAAAAAATGTGATGTGTCCACATTGTGTTTTGGGGCATTTCCTGTCACGGGTGCTAGGCCTACCCACACAAGTGAGGTATCATTTTTATCGGAGACTTGGGGGAACGCTGGGTGGAAGGAAATTTGTGGCTCCTCTCAGATTCCAGAACTTTCTGTCACCGA
Organism: Pleurodeles waltl; assembly: GCF_031143425.1. Taxonomy (NCBI): domain Eukaryota; kingdom Metazoa; phylum Chordata; class Amphibia; order Caudata; family Salamandridae; genus Pleurodeles; species Pleurodeles waltl. The sequence continues at coordinate 894,761,681 of NC_090436.1, forward strand.
AATGTGAGGAAAATGTGTTTTTTCAGCCAAATTATGAGGTTTGCAAAGGATTCTGGGTAACAGAACCTGGTCAGACCCCCACAAGTCACCCCATTTTGGATTCCCCTAGGTCTCTAGTTTTCAAAAATGCACGGTTTGGTAGGTTTCCCTAGGTGCCAGCTGAGCTAGAGGCCAAAATCTACAGGTAGGCACTTTGCAAAAAACACCTCTGTTTTCTTTCAAAAAATGTGATGTGTCCACATTGTGTTTTGGGGCATTTCCTGTCACGGGTGCTAGGCCTACCCACACAAGTGAGGTATCATTTTTATCGGGAGACTTGGGGGAACGCTGGGTGGAAGGAAATTTGTGGCTCCTCTCAGATTCCAGAACTTTCTCTCACCGAAATGTGAGGAAAATGTGTTTTTTTAGCCAAATTTTGAGATTTGCAAAGGATTCTGGGTAACAGAACCTGGTCAGACCCCCACAAGTCACCCCATCTTGGATTCCCCTAGGTCTCTAGTTTTAAAAAATGCACAGGTTTGGTAGGTTTCCCTAGGTGCCAGCTGAGCTAGAGGCCAAAATCTACAGGTAGGCACTTTCCAAAAAACACCTCTGTTTTCTTTAAAAAAATGTGATGTGTCCACATTGTGTTTTGGGGCATTTCCTGTCACGGGTGCTAGGCCTACCCACACAAGTGAGGTATCATTTTTATCGGGAGACTTGGGGGAACGCTGGGTGGAAGGAAATTTGTGGCTCCTCTCAGATTCCAGAACTTTCTGTCACCGAAATGTGAGGAAAATGTGTTTTTTCAGCCAAATTATGAGGTTTGCAAAGGATTCTGGGTAACAGAACCTGGTCAGACCCCCACAAGTCACCCCATTTTGGATTCCCCTAGGTCTCTAGTTTTCAAAAATGCATGGTTTGGTAGGTTTCCCTAGGTGCCAGCTGAGCTAGAGGCCAAAATCTACAGGTAGGCACTTTGCAAAAAACACCTCTGTTTTCTTTCAAAAAATGTGATGTGTCCACATTGTGTTTTGGGGCATTTCCTGTCACGGGTGCTAGGCCTACCCACACAAGTGAGGTATCATTTTTATCGGGAGACTTTCGGGAACGCTGGGTGGAAGGAAATTTGTGGCTCCTCTCAGATTCCAGAACTTTCTGTCACCGAAATGTGAGGAAAACGTGTTTTTTTAGCCAAATTGTGAGGTTTGCAAAGGATTCTGGGTAACAGAACCTGGTCAGAGCCCCACAAGTCACCCCATCTTGGATTCCCCTAGGTCTCTAGTTTTCAAAAATGCACTGGTTTGGTAGGTTTCCCTAGGTGCCGGCTGAGCTAGAGGCCAAAATCTACAGGTAGGCACTTTGCAAAAAACACCTCTGTTTTCTTTCAAAAAATGTGATGTGTCCACGTTGCGTTTTGGGGCATTTCCTGTCGTGGGCGCTAGGCCTACCCACACAAGTGAGGTATCATTTTTATCGGGAGACTTGGGGGAATGCTGGGTGGAAGGAAACGTGTGGCTCCTCTCTGACTCCAGAATTTTCTGTCACCAAAATTTGAGGAAAATGTGTTTTTTTAGCCAAATTTTGAGGTTTGCAAAGGATTCTGGGTAACAGAACCTGGTCAGAGCCCCACAAGTCACCCCATCTTGGATTCCCCTAGGTCTCTAGTTTTCAAAAATGCACAGGTTTGGTAGGTTTCCCTAGGTGCCAGCTGAGCTAGAGGCCAAAATCTACAGGTAGGCACTTTGCAAAAAACACCTCTGTTTTCTTTCAAAAAATGTGGTGTGTCCACGTTGTGTTATGGGGCATTTCCTGTCACGGGCGCTAGGCCTACCCACACAAGTGAGGTATCATTTTTATCGGGAGACTTGGGGGAACGCTGGGTGGAAGGAAATTTGTGGCTCCTCTCAGATTCCAGAACTTTCTGTCACCGAAATGTGAGGAAAATGTGTTTTTTCAGCCAAATTATGAGGTTTGCAAAGGATTCTGGGTAACAGAACCTGGTCAGACCCCCACAAGTCACCCCATTTTGGATTCCCCTAGGTCTCTAGTTTTCAAAAATGCACGGTTTGGTAGGTTTCCCTAGGTGCCAGCTGAGCTAGAGGCCAAAATCTACAGGTAGGCACTTTGCAAAAAACACCTCTGTTTTCTTTCAAAAAATGTGATGTGTCCACATTGTGTTTTGGGGCATTTCCTGTCACGGGTGCTAGGCCTACCCACACAAGTGAGGTATCATTTTTATCGGGAGACTTGGGGGAACGCTGGGTGGAAGGAAATTTGTGGCTCCTCTCAGATTCCAGAACTTTCTGTCACCGAAATGTGAGGAAAACGTGTTTTTTTAGCCAAATTGTGAGGTTTGCAAAGGATTCTGGGTAACAGAACCTGGTCAGAGCCCCACAAGTCACCCCATCTTGGATTCCCCTAGGTCTCTAGTTTTAAAAAATGCACTGGTTTGGTAGGTTTCCCTAGGTGCCGGCTGAGCTAGAGGCCAAAATCTACAGGTAGGCACTTTGCAAAAAACACCTCTGTTTTCTTTCAAAAAATGTGATGTGTCCACGTTGCGTTTTGGGGCATTTCCTGTCGTGGACGCTAGGCCTACCCACACAAGTGAGGTATCATTTTTATCGGGAGACTTGGGGGAATGCTGGGTGGAAGGAAACGTGTGGCTCCTCTCTGACTCCAGAATTTTCTGTCACCAAAATTTGAGGAAAATGTGTTTTTTTAGCCAAATTTTGAGGTTTGCAAAGGATTCTGGGTAACAGAACCTGGTCAGAGCCCCACAAGTCACCCCATCTTGGATTCCCCTAGGTCTCTAGTTTTCAAAAATGCACGGTTTGGTAGGTTTCCCTAGGTGCCAGCTGAGCTAGAGGCCAAAATCTACAGGTAGGCACTTTGCAAAAAACACCTCTGTTTTCTTTCAAAAAATGTGATGTGTCCACATTGTGTTTTGGGGCATTTCCTGTCACGGGTGCTAGGCCTACCCACACAAGTGAGGTATCATTTTTATCGGGAGACTTGGGGGAACGCTGGGTGGAAGGAAATTTGTGGCTCCTCTCAGATTCCAGAACTTTCTGTCACCGAAATGTGAGGAAAATGTGTTTTTTCAGCCAAATTATGAGGTTTGCAAAGGATTCTGGGTAACAGAACCTGGTCAGACCCCCACAAGTCACCCCATTTTGGATTCCCCTAGGTCTCTAGTTTTCAAAAATGCACGGTTTGGTAGGTTTCCCTAGGTGCCAGCTGAGCTAGAGGCCAAAATCTACAGGTAGGCACTTTGCAAAAAACACCTCTGTTTTCTTTCAAAAAATGTGATGTGTCCACATTGTGTTTTGGGGCATTTCCTGTCACGGGTGCTAGGCCTACCCACACAAGTGAGGTATCATTTTTATCGGGAGACTTGGGGGAACGCTGGGTGGAAGGAAATTTGTGGCTCCTCTCAGATTCCAGAACTTTCTGTCACCGAAATGTGAGGAAAACGTGTTTTTTTAGCTAAATTGTGAGGTTTGCAAAGGATTCTGGGTAACAGAACCTGGTCACAGCCCCACAAGTCACCCCATCTTGGATTCCCCTAGGTCTCTAGTTTAAAAAAATGCACTGGTTTGGTAGGTTTCCCTAGGTGCCGGCTGAGCTAGAGGCCAAAATCTACAGGTAGGCACTTTGCAAAAAACACCTCTGTTTTCTTTAAAAAAATGTGATGTGTCCACGTTGCGTTTTGGGGCATTTCCTGTCACGGGCGCTAGGCCTACCCACACAAGTGAGGTATCATTTTTATCGGGAGACTTGGGGGAACGCTGGGTGGAAGGAAATTTGTGGCTCCTCTCAGATTCCAGAACTTTCTGTCACCGAAATGTGAGGAAAATTTGTTTTTTTAGCCAAATTGTGAGGTTTGCAAAGGATTCTGGGTAACAGAACCTGGTCAGAGCCCCACAAGTCACACCATCTTGGATTCCCCTAGGTCTCTAGTTTTCAAAAATGCACTGGTTTGGTAGGTTTCCCTAGGTGCCGGCTGAGCTAGAGGCCAAAATCTACAGGTAGGCACTTTGCAAAAAACACCTCTGTTTTCTTTCAAAAAATGTGATGTGTCCACGTTGTGTTTTGGGGCATTTCCTGTCACGGGTGCTAGGCCTACCCACACAAGTGAGGTATCATTTTTATCGGGAGACTTGGGGGAACGCTGGGTGGAAGGAAATTTGTTGCTCCTCTCAGATTCCAGAACTTTCTGTCACCGAAATGTGAGGAAAACGTGTTTCTTTAGCCAAATTGTGAGGTTTGCAAAGGATTCTGGGGAACAGAACCTTGCCAGAGCCCCACAAGTCACCCCATCTTGGATTCCCCTAGGTCTCTAGTTTTAAAAAATGCACAGGTTTGGTAGGTTTCCCTAGGTGCCGTCTGAGCTAGAGGCCAAAATCTACAGGTAGGCACTTTGCAAAAAACACCTCTGTTTTCTTTAAAAAAATGTGATGTGTCCACGTTGTGTTTTGGGGCATTTCCTGTCGCGGGCGCTAGGCCTACCCACACAAGTGAGGTATCATTTTTATCGGGAGACTTTCGGGAACGCTGGGTGGAAGGAAATTTGTGGCTCCTCTCAGATTCCAGAACTTTCTGTCACCGAAATGTGAGGAAAACGTGTTTTTTTAGCCAAATTGTGAGGTTTGCAAAGGATTCTGGGTAACAGAACCTGGTCAGAGCCCCACAAGTCACCCCATCTTGGATTCCCCTAGGTCTCTAGTTTTCAAAAATGCACTGGTTTGGTAGGTTTCCCTAGGTGCCGGCTGAGCTAGAGGCCAAAATCTACAGGTAGGCACTTTGCAAAAAACACCTCTGTTTTCTTTCAAAAAATGTGATGTGTCCACGTTGCGTTTTGGGGCATTTCCTGTCGTGGGCGCTAGGCCTACCCACACAAGTGAGGTATCATTTTTATCGGGAGACTTGGGGGAATGCTGGGTGGAAGGAAACGTGTGGCTCCTCTCTGACTCCAGAATTTTCTGTCACCAAAATTTGAGGAAAATGTGTTTTTTTAGCCAAATTTTGAGGTTTGCAAAGGATTCTGGGTAACAGAACCTGGTCAGAGCCCCACAAGTCACCCCATCTTGGATTCCCCTAGGTCTCTAGTTTTCAAAAATGCACGGTTTGGTAGGTTTCCCTAGGTGCCAGCTGAGCTAGAGGCCAAAATCTACAGGTAGGCACTTTGCAAAAAACACCTCTGTTTTCTTTCAAAAAATGTGATGTGTCCACATTGTGTTTTGGGGCATTTCCTGTCACGGGTGCTAGGCCTACCCACACAAGTGAGGTATCATTTTTATCGGGAGACTTGGGGGAACGCTGGGTGGAAGGAAATTTGTGGCTCCTCTCAGATTCCAGAACTTTCTGTCACCGAAATGTGAGGAAAATGTGTTTTTTCAGCCAAATTATGAGGTTTGCAAAGGATTCTGGGTAACAGAACCTGGTCAGACCCCCACAAGTCACCCCATTTTGGATTCCCCTAGGTCTCTAGTTTTCAAAAATGCACGGTTTGGTAGGTTTCCCTAGGTGCCAGCTGAGCTAGAGGCCAAAATCTACAGGTAGGCACTTTGCAAAAAACACCTCTGTTTTCTTTCAAAAAATGTGATGTGTCCACATTGTGTTTTGGGGCATTTCCTGTCACGGGTGCTAGGCCTACCCACACAAGTGAGGTATCATTTTTATCGGGAGACTTGGGGGAACGCTGGGTGGAAGGAAATTTGTGGCTCCTCTCAGATTCCAGAACTTTCTGTCACCGAAATGTGAGGAAAACGTGTTTTTTTAGCTAAATTGTGAGGTTTGCAAAGGATTCTGGGTAACAGAACCTGGTCACAGCCCCACAAGTCACCCCATCTTGGATTCCCCTAGGTCTCTAGTTTAAAAAAATGCACTGGTTTGGTAGGTTTCCCTAGGTGCCGGCTGAGCTAGAGGCCAAAATCTACAGGTAGGCACTTTGCAAAAAACACCTCTGTTTTCTTTAAAAAAATGTGATGTGTCCACGTTGCGTTTTGGGGCATTTCCTGTCACGGGCGCTAGGCCTACCCACACAAGTGAGGTATCATTTTTATCGGGAGACTTGGGGGAACGCTGGGTGGAAGGAAATTTGTGGCTCCTCTCAGATTCCAGAACTTTCTGTCACCGAAATGTGAGGAAAACGTGTTTTTTTAGCCAAATTGTGAGGTTTGCAAAGGATTCTGGGTAACAGAACCTGGTCACAGCCCCACAAGTCACCCCATCTTGGATTCCCCTAGGTCTCTAGTTTCCAAAAATGCACTGGTTTGGTAGGTTTCCCTAGGTGCCGGCTGAGCTAGAGGCCAAAATCTACAGGTATACACTTTCCAAAAAACACCTCTGTTTTCTTTCAAAAAATGTGATGTGTCCATGTTGCATTTTGGGGCATTTCCTGTCGCGGGCGCTAAGCCTACCCACACAAGTGAGGTATCATTTTTATCGGGAGACTTGGGGGAACGCTGGGTGGAAGGAAATTTGTGGCTCCTCTCTGATTCCAGAACTTTCTGTCACCAAAATTTAAGGAAAATGTGTTTTTTTAGCCAAAGTTTGACGTTTGCAAAGGATTCTGGGTAACAGAACTTGGTCAGAGCCCCACAAGTCACGCCATCTTGGATTCCCCTTGGTCTCTAGTTTTAAAAAATGCACAGGTTTGGTAGGTTTCCCTAGGTGCCGTCTGAGCTAGAGGCCAAAATCTACAGGTAGGCACTTTGCAAAAAACACCTCTGTTTTCTTTCAAAAAATGTGGTGTGTCCACGTTGTGTTTTGGGGCATTTCCTGTCACAGGCGCTAGGCCTACCCACACAAGTGAGGTATCATTTTTATCGGGAGACTTGGGGGAACGCTGGGTGGAAGGAAATTTGTGGCTCCTCTCAGATTCCAGAACTTTCTGTCACCGAAATGTGAGGAAAATGTGTTTTTTCAGCCAAATTATGAGGTTTGCAAAGGATTCTGGGTAACAGAACCTGGTCAGACCCCCACAAGTCACCCCATTTTGGATTCCCCTAGGTCTCTAGTTTTCAAAATGCACGGTTTGGTAGGTTTCCCTAGGTGCCAGCTGAGCTAGAGGCCAAAATCTACAGGTAGGCACTTTGCAAAAAACACCTCTGTTTTCTTTAAAAATATGTGATGTGTCCACATTGTGTTTTGGGGCATTTCCTGTCACGGGTGCTAGGCCTACCCACACAAGTGAGGTATCATTTTTATCGGGAGACTTGGGGGAACGCTGGGTGGAAGGAAATTTGTGGCTCCTCTCAGATTCCAGAACTTTCTGTCACCGAAATGTGAGGAAAACGTGTTTTTTTAGCCAAATTGTGAGGTTTGCAAAGGATTCTGGGTAACAGAACCTGGTCACAGCCCCACAAGTCACCCCATCTTGGATTCCCCTAGGTCTCTAGTTTAAAAAAATGCACTGGTTTGGTAGGTTTCCCTAGGTGCCGGCTGAGCTAGAGGCCAAAATCTACAGGTAGGCACTTTGCAAAAAACACCTCTGTTTTCTTTAAAAAAATGTGATGTGTCCACTTTGCGTTTTGGGGCATTTCCTGCCACGGGCGCTAGGCCTACCCACACAAGTGAGGTATCATTTTTATCGGGAGACTTGGGAGAACGCTGGGTGGAAGGAAATTTGTGGCTCCTCTCAGATTCCAGAACTTTCTGTCACCGAAATGTGAGGAAAATGTGTTTTTTTAGCCAAATTGTGAGGTTTGCAAAGGATTCTGGGTAACAGAACCTGGTCAGAGCCCCACAAGTCACCCCATCTTGGATTCCCCTAGGTCTCTAGTTTTCAAAAATGCACTGGTTTGGTAGGTTTCCCTAGGTGCCGGCTGAGCTAGAGGCCAAAATCTACAGGTAGGCACTTTGCAAAAAACACCTCTGTTTTCTTTCAAAAAATGTGATGTGTCCACGTTGCGTTTTGGGGCATTTCCTGTCGTGGGCGCTAGGCCTACCCACACAAGTGAGGTATCATTTTTATCGGGAGACTTGGGGGAATGCTGGGTGGAAGGAAACGTGTGGCTCCTCTCTGACTCCAGAATTTTCTGTCACCAAAATTTGAGGAAAATGTGTTTTTTTAGCCAAATTTTGAGGTTTGCAAAGGATTCTGGGTAACAGAACCTGGTCAGAGCCCCACAAGTCACCCCATCTTGGATTCCCCTAGGTCTCTAGTTTTCAAAAATGCACAGGTTTGGTAGGTTTCCCTAGGTGCCAGCTGAGCTAGAGGCCAAAATCTACAGGTAGGCACTTTGCAAAAAACACCTCTGTTTTCTTTCAAAAAATGTGGTGTGTCCACGTTGTGTTATGGGGCATTTCCTGTCACGGGCGCTAGGCCTACCCACACAAGTGAGGTATCATTTTTATCGGGAGACTTGGGGGAACGCTGGGTGGAAGGAAATTTGTGGCTCCTCTCAGATTCCAGAACTTTCTGTCACCGAAATGTGAGGAAAATGTGTTTTTTCAGCCAAATTATGAGGTTTGCAAAGGATTCTGGGTAACAGAACCTGGTCAGACCCCCACAAGTCACCCCATTTTGGATTCCCCTAGGTCTCTAGTTTTCAAAAATGCACGGTTTGGTAGGTTTCCCTAGGTGCCAGCTGAGCTAGAGGCCAAAATCTACAGGTAGGCACTTTGCAAAAAACACCTCTGTTTTCTTTCAAAAAATGTGATGTGTCCACATTGTGTTTTGGGGCATTTCCTGTCACGGGTGCTAGGCCTACCCACACAAGTGAGGTATCATTTTTATCGGGAGACTTGGGGGAACGCTGGGTGGAAGGAAATTTGTGGCTCCTCTCAGATTCCAGAACTTTCTGTCACCGAAATGTGAGGAAAACGTGTTTTTTTAGCCAAATTGTGAGGTTTGCAAAGGATTCTGGGTAACAGAACCTGGTCAGAGCCCCACAAGTCACCCCATCTTGGATTCCCCTAGGTCTCTAGTTTTAAAAAATGCACTGGTTTGGTAGGTTTCCCTAGGTGCCGGCTGAGCTAGAGGCCAAAATCTACAGGTAGGCACTTTGCAAAAAACACCTCTGTTTTCTTTCAAAAAATGTGATGTGTCCACGTTGCGTTTTGGGGCATTTCCTGTCGTGGACGCTAGGCCTACCCACACAAGTGAGGTATCATTTTTATCGGGAGACTTGGGGGAATGCTGGGTGGAAGGAAACGTGTGGCTCCTCTCTGACTCCAGAATTTTCTGTCACCAAAATTTGAGGAAAATGTGTTTTTTTAGCCAAATTTTGAGGTTTGCAAAGGATTCTGGGTAACAGAACCTGGTCAGAGCCCCACAAGTCACCCCATCTTGGATTCCCCTAGGTCTCTAGTTTTCAAAAATGCACGGTTTGGTAGGTTTCCCTAGGTGCCAGCTGAGCTAGAGGCCAAAATCTACAGGTAGGCACTTTGCAAAAAACACCTCTGTTTTCTTTCAAAAAATGTGATGTGTCCACATTGTGTTTTGGGGCATTTCCTGTCACGGGTGCTAGGCCTACCCACACAAGTGAGGTATCATTTTTATCGGGAGACTTGGGGGAACGCTGGGTGGAAGGAAATTTGTGGCTCCTCTCAGATTCCAGAACTTTCTGTCACCGAAATGTGAGGAAAATGTGTTTTTTCAGCCAAATTATGAGGTTTGCAAAGGATTCTGGGTAACAGAACCTGGTCAGACCCCCACAAGTCACCCCATTTTGGATTCCCCTAGGTCTCTAGTTTTCAAAAATGCACGGTTTGGTAGGTTTCCCTAGGTGCCAGCTGAGCTAGAGGCCAAAATCTACAGGTAGGCACTTTGCAAAAAACACCTCTGTTTTCTTTCAAAAAATGTGATGTGTCCACATTGTGTTTTGGGGCATTTCCTGTCACGGGTGCTAGGCCTACCCACACAAGTGAGGTATCATTTTTATCGGGAGACTTGGGGGAACGCTGGGTGGAAGGAAATTTGTGGCTCCTCTCAGATTCCAGAACTTTCTGTCACCGAAATGTGAGGAAAACGTGTTTTTTTAGCTAAATTGTGAGGTTTGCAAAGGATTCTGGGTAACAGAACCTGGTCACAGCCCCACAAGTCACCCCATCTTGGATTCCCCTAGGTCTCTAGTTTAAAAAAATGCACTGGTTTGGTAGGTTTCCCTAGGTGCCGGCTGAGCTAGAGGCCAAAATCTACAGGTAGGCACTTTGCAAAAAACACCTCTGTTTTCTTTAAAAAAATGTGATGTGTCCACGTTGCGTTTTGGGGCATTTCCTGTCACGGGCGCTAGGCCTACCCACACAAGTGAGGTATCATTTTTATCGGGAGACTTGGGGGAACGCTGGGTGGAAGGAAATTTGTGGCTCCTCTCAGATTCCAGAACTTTCTGTCACCGAAATGTGAGGAAAATTTGTTTTTTTAGCCAAATTGTGAGGTTTGCAAAGGATTCTGGGTAACAGAACCTGGTCAGAGCCCCACAAGTCACACCATCTTGGATTCCCCTAGGTCTCTAGTTTTCAAAAATGCACTGGTTTGGTAGGTTTCCCTAGGTGCCGGCTGAGCTAGAGGCCAAAATCTACAGGTAGGCACTTTGCAAAAAACACCTCTGTTTTCTTTCAAAAAATGTGATGTGTCCACGTTGTGTTTTGGGGCATTTCCTGTCACGGGTGCTAGGCCTACCCACACAAGTGAGGTATCATTTTTATCGGGAGACTTGGGGGAACGCTGGGTGGAAGGAAATTTGTTGCTCCTCTCAGATTCCAGAACTTTCTGTCACCGAAATGTGAGGAAAACGTGTTTCTTTAGCCAAATTGTGAGGTTTGCAAAGGATTCTGGGGAACAGAACCTTGCCAGAGCCCCACAAGTCACCCCATCTTGGATTCCCCTAGGTCTCTAGTTTTAAAAAATGCACAGGTTTGGTAGGTTTCCCTAGGTGCCGTCTGAGCTAGAGGCCAAAATCTACAGGTAGGCACTTTGCAAAAAACACCTCTGTTTTCTTTAAAAAAATGTGATGTGTCCACGTTGTGTTTTGGGGCATTTCCTGTCGCGGGCGCTAGGCCTACCCACACAAGTGAGGTATCATTTTTATCGGGAGACTTTCGGGAACGCTGGGTGGAAGGAAATTTGTGGCTCCTCTCAGATTCCAGAACTTTCTGTCACCGAAATGTGAGGAAAACGTGTTTTTTTAGCCAAATTGTGAGGTTTGCAAAGGATTCTGGGTAACAGAACCTGGTCAGAGCCCCACAAGTCACCCCATCTTGGATTCCCCTAGGTCTCTAGTTTTCAAAAATGCACTGGTTTGGTAGGTTTCCCTAGGTGCCGGCTGAGCTAGAGGCCAAAATCTACAGGTAGGCACTTTGCAAAAAACACCTCTGTTTTCTTTCAAAAAATGTGATGTGTCCACGTTGCGTTTTGGGGCATTTCCTGTCGTGGGCGCTAGGCCTACCCACACAAGTGAGGTATCATTTTTATCGGGAGACTTGGGGGAATGCTGGGTGGAAGGAAACGTGTGGCTCCTCTCTGACTCCAGAATTTTCTGTCACCAAAATTTGAGGAAAATGTGTTTTTTTAGCCAAATTTTGAGGTTTGCAAAGGATTCTGGGTAACAGAACCTGGTCAGAGCCCCACAAGTCACCCCATCTTGGATTCCCCTAGGTCTCTAGTTTTCAAAAATGCACGGTTTGGTAGGTTTCCCTAGGTGCCAGCTGAGCTAGAGGCCAAAATCTACAGGTAGGCACTTTGCAAAAAACACCTCTGTTTTCTTTCAAAAAATGTGATGTGTCCACATTGTGTTTTGGGGCATTTCCTGTCACGGGTGCTAGGCCTACCCACACAAGTGAGGTATCATTTTTATCGGGAGACTTGGGGGAACGCTGGGTGGAAGGAAATTTGTGGCTCCTCTCAGATTCCAGAACTTTCTGTCACCGAAATGTGAGGAAAATGTGTTTTTTCAGCCAAATTATGAGGTTTGCAAAGGATTCTGGGTAACAGAACCTGGTCAGACCCCCACAAGTCACCCCATTTTGGATTCCCCTAGGTCTCTAGTTTTCAAAAATGCACGGTTTGGTAGGTTTCCCTAGGTGCCAGCTGAGCTAGAGGCCAAAATCTACAGGTAGGCACTTTGCAAAAAACACCTCTGTTTTCTTTCAAAAAATGTGATGTGTCCACATTGTGTTTTGGGGCATTTCCTGTCACGGGTGCTAGGCCTACCCACACAAGTGAGGTATCATTTTTATCGGGAGACTTGGGGGAACGCTGGGTGGAAGGAAATTTGTGGCTCCTCTCAGATTCCAGAACTTTCTGTCACCGAAATGTGAGGAAAACGTGTTTTTTTAGCTAAATTGTGAGGTTTGCAAAGGATTCTGGGTAACAGAACCTGGTCACAGCCCCACAAGTCACCCCATCTTGGATTCCCCTAGGTCTCTAGTTTAAAAAAATGCACTGGTTTGGTAGGTTTCCCTAGGTGCCGGCTGAGCTAGAGGCCAAAATCTACAGGTAGGCACTTTGCAAAAAACACCTCTGTTTTCTTTAAAAAAATGTGATGTGTCCACGTTGCGTTTTGGGGCATTTCCTGTCACGGGCGCTAGGCCTACCCACACAAGTGAGGTATCATTTTTATCGGGAGACTTGGGGGAACGCTGGGTGGAAGGAAATTTGTGGCTCCTCTCAGATTCCAGAACTTTCTGTCACCGAAATGTGAGGAAAATTTGTTTTTTTAGCCAAATTGTGAGGTTTGCAAAGGATTCTGGGTAACAGAACCTGGTCAGAGCCCCACAAGTCACACCATCTTGGATTCCCCTAGGTCTCTAGTTTTCAAAAATGCACTGGTTTGGTAGGTTTCCCTAGGTGCCGGCTGAGCTAGAGGCCAAAATCTACAGGTAGGCACTTTGCAAAAAACACCTCTGTTTTCTTTCAAAAAATGTGATGTGTCCACGTTGTGTTTTGGGGCATTTCCTGTCACGGGTGCTAGGCCTACCCACACAAGTGAGGTATCATTTTTATCGGGAGACTTGGGGGAACGCTGGGTGGAAGGAAATTTGTTGCTCCTCTCAGATTCCAGAACTTTCTGTCACCGAAATGTGAGGAAAACGTGTTTCTTTAGCCAAATTGTGAGGTTTGCAAAGGATTCTGGGGAACAGAACCTTGCCAGAGCCCCACAAGTCACCCCATCTTGGATTCCCCTAGGTCTCTAGTTTTAAAAAATGCACAGGTTTGGTAGGTTTCCCTAGGTGCCGTCTGAGCTAGAGGCCAAAATCTACAGGTAGGCACTTTGCAAAAAACACCTCTGTTTTCTTTAAAAAAATGTGATGTGTCCACGTTGTGTTTTGGGGCATTTCCTGTCGCGGGCGCTAGGCCTACCCACACAAGTGAGGTATCATTTTTATCGGGAGACTTTCGGGAACGCTGGGTGGAAGGAAATTTGTGGCTCCTCTCAGATTCCAGAACTTTCTGTCACCGAAATGTGAGGAAAACGTGTTTTTTTAGCCAAATTGTGAGGTTTGCAAAGGATTCTGGGTAACAGAACCTGGTCAGAGCCCCACAAGTCACCCCATCTTGGATTCCCCTAGGTCTCTAGTTTTCAAAAATGCACTGGTTTGGTAGGTTTCCCTAGGTGCCGGCTGAGCTAGAGGCCAAAATCTACAGGTAGGCACTTTGCAAAAAACACCTCTGTTTTCTTTCAAAAAATGTGATGTGTCCACGTTGCGTTTTGGGGCATTTCCTGTCGTGGGCGCTAGGCCTACCCACACAAGTGAGGTATCATTTTTATCGGGAGACTTGGGGGAATGCTGGGTGGAAGGAAACGTGTGGCTCCTCTCTGACTCCAGAATTTTCTGTCACCAAAATTTGAGGAAAATGTGTTTTTTTAGCCAAATTTTGAGGTTTGCAAAGGATTCTGGGTAACAGAACCTGGTCAGAGCCCCACAAGTCACCCCATCTTGGATTCCCCTAGGTCTCTAGTTTTCAAAAATGCACGGTTTGGTAGGTTTCCCTAGGTGCCAGCTGAGCTAGAGGCCAAAATCTACAGGTAGGCACTTTGCAAAAAACACCTCTGTTTTCTTTCAAAAAATGTGATGTGTCCACATTGTGTTTTGGGGCATTTCCTGTCACGGGTGCTAGGCCTACCCACACAAGTGAGGTATCATTTTTATCGGGAGACTTGGGGGAACGCTGGGTGGAAGGAAATTTGTGGCTCCTCTCAGATTCCAGAACTTTCTGTCACCGAAATGTGAGGAAAATGTGTTTTTTCAGCCAAATTATGAGGTTTGCAAAGGATTCTGGGTAACAGAACCTGGTCAGACCCCCACAAGTCACCCCATTTTGGATTCCCCTAGGTCTCTAGTTTTCAAAAATGCACGGTTTGGTAGGTTTCCCTAGGTGCCAGCTGAGCTAGAGGCCAAAATCTACAGGTAGGCACTTTGCAAAAAACACCTCTGTTTTCTTTCAAAAAATGTGATGTGTCCACATTGTGTTTTGGGGCATTTCCTGTCACGGGTGCTAGGCCTACCCACACAAGTGAGGTATCATTTTAATCGGGAGACTTGGGGGAACGCTGGGTGGAAGGAAATTTGTGGCTCCTCTCAGATTCCAGAACTTTCTGTCACCGAAATGTGAGGAAAACGTGTTTTTTTAGCCAAATTGTGAGGTTTGCAAAGGATTCTGGGTAACAGAACCTGGTCACAGCCCCACAAGTCACCCCATCTTGGATTCCCCTAGGTCTCTAGTTTAAAAAAATGCACTGGTTTGGTAGGTTTCCCTAGGTGCCGGCTGAGCTAGAGGCCAAAATCTACAGGTAGGCACTTTGCAAAAAACACCTCTGTTTTCTTTAAAAAAATGTGATGTGTCCACGTTGCGTTTTGGGGCATTTCCTGTCACGGGCGCTAGGCCTACCCACACAAGTGAGGTATCATTTTTATCGGGAGACTTGGGGGAACGCTGGGTGGAAGGAAATTTGTGGCTCCTCTCAGATTCCAGAACTTTCTGTCACCGAAATGTGAAGAAAATTTTTTTTTTTAGCCAAATTGTGAGGTTTGCAAAGGATTCTGGGTAACAGAACCTGGTCAGAGCCCCACAAGTCACACCATCTTGGATTCCCCTAGGTCTCTAGTTTTCAAAAATGCACTGGTTTGGTAGGTTTCCCTAGGTGCCGGCTGAGCTAGAGGCCAAAATCTACAGGTAGGCACTTTGCAAAAAACACTTCTGTTTTCTTTAAAAAAATGTGATGTGTCCACGTTGTGTTTTGGGGCATTTCCTGTCACGGGTGCTAGGCCTACCCACACAAGTGAGGTATCATTTTTATCGGGAGACTTGGGGGAACGCTGGGTGGAAGGAAATTTGTTGCTCCTCTCAGATTCCAGAACTTTCTGTCACCGAAATGTGAGGAAAACGTGTTTCTTTAGCCAAATTGTGAGGTTTGCAAAGGATTCTGGGGAACAGAACCTTGCCAGAGCCCCACAAGTCACCCCATCTTGGATTCCCCTAGGTCTCTAGTTTTCAAAAATGCACAGGTTTGGTAGGTTTCCCTAGGTGCCGTCTGAGCTAGAGGCCAAAATCTACAGGTAGGCACTTTGCAAAAAACACCTCTGTTTTCTTTAAAAAAATGTGATGTGTCCACGTTGTGTTTTGGGGCATTTCCTGTCACGGGCGCTAGGCCTACCCACACAAGTGAGGTATCATTTTTATCGGGAGACTTGGGGGAACGCTGGGTGGAAGGAAATTTGTGGCTCCTCTCAGATTCCAGAACTTTCTGTCACCGAAATGTGAGGAAAACGTGTTTTTTTAGTCAAATTGTGAGGTTTGCAAAGGATTCTGGGTAACAGAACCTGGTCAGAGCCCCACAAGTCACACCATCTTGGATTCCCCTAGGTCTCTAGTTTTCAAAAATGCACTGGTTTGGTAGGTTTCCCTAGGTGCCGGCTGAGCTAGAGGCCAAAATCGAAAGGTAGGCACTTTGCAAAAAACACCTCTGTTTTCTTTCAAAAAATGTGATGTGTCCACGTTGTGTTTTGGGGCATTTCCTGTCACGGGTGCTAGGCCTACCCACACAAGTGAGGTATCATTTTTATCGGGAGACTTGGGGGAACGCTGGGTGGAAGGAAATTTGTTGCTCCTCTCAGATTCCAGAACTTTCTGTCACCGAAATGTGAGGAAAACGTGTTTCTTTAGCCAAATTGTGAGGTTTGCAAAGGATTCTGGGGAACAGAACCTTGCCAGCGCCCCACAAGTCACCCCATCTTGGATTCCCCTAGGTCTCTAGTTTTCAAAAATGCACAGGTTTGGTAGGTTTCCCTAGGTGCCGTCTGAGCTAGAGACCAAAATCTACAGGTAGGCACTTTGCAAAAAACACCTCTGTTTTCTTTAAAAAAATGTGATGTGTCCACGTTGTGTTTTGGGGCATTTCCTGTCACGGGCGCTAGGCCTACCCACACAAGTGAGGTATCATTTCTATCGGGAGACTTGGGGGAACGCTGGGTGGAAGGAAATTTGTGGCTCCTCTCAGATTCCAGAACTTTCTCTCACCGAAATGTGAGGAAAATGTGTTTTTTTAGCCAAATTTTGAGGTTTGCAAAGGATTCTGGGTAACAGAACCTGGTTAGACCCCCACAAGTCACCCCATCTTGGATTCCCCTAGGTCTCTAGTTTTAAAAAATGCACAGGTTTGGTAGGTTTCCCTAGGTGCCAGCTGTTCTAGAGGCCAAAATCTACAGGTAGGCACTTTGGAAAAAACACCTCTGTTTTCTTTCAAAAAATGTGATGTGTCCACATTGTGTTTTAGGGCATTTCCTGTCACGGGTGCTAGGCCTCCCCACACAAGTGAGGTATCATTTTTATCGGGAGACTTGGGGGAACGCTGGGTGGAAGGAAATTTGTGGCTCCTCTCAGATTCCAGAACTTTCTGTCACCGAAATTTGAGGAAAATGTGTTTTTTCAGCCAAATTATGAGGTTTGCAAAGGATTCTGGGTAACAGAACCTGGTCACAGCCCCACAAGTCACCCCATCTTGGATTCCCCTAGGTCTCTAGTTTCCAAAAATGCACTGGTTTGGTAGGTTTCCCTAGGTGCCGGCTGAGCTAGAGGCCAAAATCTACAGGTAGGCACTTTCCAAAAAACACCTGTTTTCTTTCAAAAAATGTGATGTGTCCACATTGTGTTTTGGGGCATTTCCTGTCACGGGTGCTAGGCCTACCCACACAAGTGAGGTATCATTTTTATCGGGAGACTTGGGGGAACGCTGGGTGGAAGGAAATTTGTGGCTCCTCTCAGATTCCAGAACTTTCTGTCACCGAAATGTGAGGAAAATGTGTTTTTTCAGCCAAATTATGAGGTTTGCAAAGGATTCTGGGTAACAGAACCTGGTCAGACCCCCACAAGTCACCCCATTTTGGATTCCCCTAGGTCTCTAGTTTTCAAAAATGCACGGTTTGGTAGGTTTCCCTAGGTGCCAGCTGAGCTAGAGGCCAAAATCTACAGGTAGGCACTTTGCAAAAAACACCTCTGTTTTCTTTCAAAAAATGTGATGTGTCCACATTGTGTTTTGGGGCATTTCCTGTCACGGGTGCTAGGCCTACCCACACAAGTGAGGTATCATTTTTATCGGGAGACTTGGGGGAACGCTGGGTGGAAGGAAATTTGTGGCTCCTCTCAGATTCCAGAACTTTCTGTCACCGAAATGTGAGGAAAACGTGTTTTTTTAGCCAAATTGTGAGGTTTGCAAAGGATTCTGGGTAACAGAACCTGGTCAGAGCCCCACAAGTCACCCCATCTTGGATTCCCCTAGGTCTCTAGTTTTCAAAAATGCACTGGTTTGGTAGGTTTCCCTAGGTGCCGGCTGAGCTAGAGGCCAAAATCTACAGGTAGGCACTTTGCAAAAAACACCTCTGTTTTCTTTCAAAAAATGTGGTGTGTCCACGTTGTGTTTTGGGGCATTTCCTGTCACGGGCGCTAGGCCTACCCACACAAGTGAGGTATCATTTTTATCGGGAGACTTGGGGGAACGCTGGGTGGAAGGAAATTTGTGGCTCCTCTCAGATTCCAGAACTTTCTGTCACCGAAATGTGAGGAAAATGTGTTTTTTTAGCCAAATTGTGAGGTTTGCAAAGGATTCTGGGTAACAGAACCTGGTCAGAGCCCCACAAGTCACACCATCTTGGATTCCCCTAGGTCTCTAGTTTTCAAAAATGCACGGTTTGGTAGGTTTCCCTAGGTGCCAGCTGAGCTAGAGGCCAAAATCTACAGGTAGGCACTTTGCAAAAAACACCTCTGTTTTCTTTCAAAAAATGTGATGTGTCCACATTGTGTTTTGGGGCATTTCCTGTCACGGGTGCTAGGCCTACCCACACAAGTGAGGTATCATTTTTATCGGGAGACTTGGGGGAACGCTGGGTGGAAGGAAATTTGTGGCTCCTCTCAGATTCCAGAACTTTCTGTCACCGAAATGTGAGGAAAACGTGTTTTTTTAGCCAAATTGTGAGGTTTGCAAAGGATTCTGGGTAACAGAACCTGGTCAGAGCCCCACAAGTCACCCCATCTTGGATTCCCCTAGGTCTCTAGTTTTCAAAAATGCACTGGTTTGGTAGGTTTCCCTAGGTGCCGGCTGAGCTAGAGGCCAAAATCTACAGGTAGGCACTTTGCAAAAAACACCTCTGTTTTCTTTCAAAAAATGTGGTGTGTCCACGTTGTGTTTTGGGGCATTTCCTGTCACGGGCGCTAGGCCTACCCACACAAGTGAGGTATCATTTTTATCGGGAGACTTGGGGGAACGCTGGGTGGAAGGAAATTTGTGGCTCCTCTCAGATTCCAGAACTTTCTGTCACCGAAATGTGAGGAAAATGTGTTTTTTTAGCCAAATTGTGAGGTTTGCAAAGGATTCTGGGTAACAGAACCTGGTCAGAGCCCCACAAGTCACACCATCTTGGATTCCCCTAGGTCTCTAGTTTTCAAAAATGCACTGGTTTGGTAGGTTTCCCTAGGTGCCGGCTGAGCTAGAGGCCAAAATCGAAAGGTAGGCACTTTGCAAAAAACACCTCTGTTTTCTTTCAAAAAATGTGATGTGTCCACGTTGTGTTTTGGGGCATTTCCTGTCACGGGTGCTAGGCCTACCCACACAAGTGAGGTATCATTTTTATCGGGAGACTTGGGGGAACGCTGGGTGGAAGGAAATTTGTTCCTCCTCTCAGATTCCAGAACTTTCTGTCACCGAAATGTGAGGAAAACGTGTTTCTTTAGCCAAATTGTGAGGTTTGCAAAGGATTCTGGGGAACAGAACCTTGCCAGAGCCCCACAAGTCACCCCATCTTGGATTCCCCTAGGTCTCTAGTTTTCAAAAATGCACAGGTTTGGTAGGTTTCCCTAGGTGCCGTCTGAGCTAGAGACCAAAATCTACAGGTAGGCACTTTGCAAAAAACACCTCTGTTTTCTTTAAAAAAATGTGATGTGTCCACGTTGTGTTTTGGGGCATTTCCTGTCACGGGCGCTAGGCCTACCCACACAAGTGAGGTATCATTTCTATCGGGAGACTTGGGGGAACGCTGGGTGGAAGGAAATTTGTGGCTCCTCTCAGATTCCAGAACTTTCTCTCACCGAAATGTGAGGAAAATGTGTTTTTTTAGCCAAATTTTGAGGTTTGCAAAGGATTCTGGGTAACAGAACCTGGTCAGACCCCCACAAGTCACCCCATCTTGGATTCCCCTAGGTCTCTAGTTTTCAAAAATGCACTGGTTTGGTAGGTTTCCCTAGGTGCCGGCTGAGCTAGAGGCCAAAATCTACAGGTAGGCACTTTGCAAAAAACACCTCTGTTTTCTTTAAAAAAATGTGATGTGTCCACGTTGCGTTTTGGGGCATTTCCTGTCGTGGGCGCTAGGCCTACCCACACAAGTGAGGTATCATTTTTATCGGGAGACTTGGGGGAATGCTGGGTGGAAGGAAACGTGTGGCTCCTCTCTGACTCCAGAATTTTCTGTCACCAAAATTTGAGGAAAATGTGTTTTTTTAGCCAAATTTTGAGGTTTGCAAAGGATTCTGGGTAACAGAACCTGGTCAGAGCCCCACAAGTCACCCCATCTTGGATTCCCCTAGGTCTCTAGTTTTCAAAAATGCACGGTTTGGTAGGTTTCCCTAGGTGCCAGCTGAGCTAGAGGCCAAAATCTACAGGTAGGCACTTTGCAAAAAACACCTCTGTTTTCTTTCAAAAAATTTGATGTGTCCACATTGTGTTTTGGGGCATTTCCTGTCACGGGTGCTAGGCCTACCCACACAAGTGAGGTATCATTTTTATCGGGAGACTTGGGGGAACGCTGGGTGGAAGGAAATTTGTGGCTCCTCTCAGATTCCAGAACTTTCTGTCACCGAAATGTGAGGAAAATGTGTTTTTTCAGCCAAATTATGAGGTTTGCAAAGGATTCTGGGTAACAGAACCTGGTCAGACCCCCACAAGTCACCCCATTTTGGATTCCCCTAGGTCTCTAGTTTTCAAAAATGCACGGTTTGGTAGGTTTCCCTAGGTGCCAGCTGAGCTAGAGGCCAAAATCTACAGGTAGGCACTTTGCAAAAAACACCTCTGTTTTCTTTCAAAAAATGTGATGTGTCCACATTGTGTTTTGGGGCATTTCCTGTCACGGGTGCTAGGCCTACCCACACAAGTGAGGTATCATTTTTATCGGGAGACTTGGGGGAACGCTGGGTGGAAGGAAATTTGTGGCTCCTCTCAGATTCCAGAACTTTCTGTCACCGAAATGTGAGGAAAACGTGTTTATTTAGCCAAATTGTGAGGTTTGCAAAGGATTCTGGGTAACAGAACCTGGTCACAGCCCCACAAGTCACCCCATCTTGGATTCCCCTAGGTCTCTAGTTTAAAAAAATGCACTGGTTTGGTAGGTTTCCCTAGGTGCCGGCTGAGCTAGAGGCCAAAATCTACAGGTAGGCACTTTGCAAAAAACACCTCTGTTTTCTTTCAAAAAATGTGATGTGTCCACGTTGCGTTTTGGGGCATTTCCTGTCACGGGCGCTAGGCCTACCCACACAAGTGAGGTATCATTTTTATCGGGAGACTTGGGGGAACGCTGGGTGGAAGGAAATTTGTGGCTCCTCTCAGATTCCAGAACTTTCTGTCACCGAAATGTGAGGAAAATGTGTTTTTTTAGCCAAATTGTGAGGTTTGCAAAGGATTCTGGGTAACAGAACCTGGTCAGAGCCCCACAAGTCACACCATCTTGGATTCCCCTAGGTCTCTAGTTTTCAAAAATGCACTGGTTTGGTAGGTTTCCCTAGGTGCCGGCTGAGCTAGAGGCCAAAATCGAAAGGTAGGCACTTTGCAAAAAACACCTCTGTTTTCTTTCAAAAAATGTGATGTGTCCACGTTGTGTTTTGGGGCATTTCCTGTCACGGGTGCTAGGCCTACCCACACAAGTGAGGTATCATTTTTATCGGGAGACTTGGGGGAACGCTGGGTGGAAGGAAATTTGTTCCTCCTCTCAGATTCCAGAACTTTCTGTCACCGAAATGTGAGGAAAACGTGTTTCTTTAGCCAAATTGTGAGGTTTGCAAAGGATTCTGGGGAACAGAACCTTGCCAGAGCCCCACAAGTCACCCCATCTTGGATTCCCCTAGGTCTCTAGTTTTAAAAAATGCACAGGTTTGGTAGGTTTCCCTAGGTGCCGTCTGAGCTAGAGACCAAAATCTACAGGTAGGCACTTTGCAAAAAACACCTCTGTTTTCTTTAAAAAAATGTGATGTGTCCACGTTGTGTTTTGGGGCATTTCCTGTCACGGGCGCTAGGCCTACCCACACAAGTGAGGTATCATTTCTATCGGGAGACTTGGGGGAACGCTGGGTGGAAGGAAATTTGTGGCTCCTCTCAGATTCCAGAACTTTCTCTCACCGAAATGTGAGGAAAATGTGTTTTTTTAGCCAAATTTTGAGGTTTGCAAAGGATTCTGGGTAACAGAACCTGGTCAGACCCCCACAAGTCACCCCATCTTGGATTCCCCTAGGTCTCTAGTTTTCAAAAATGCACTGGTTTGGTAGGTTTCCCTAGGTGCCGGCTGAGCTAGAGGCCAAAATCTACAGGTAGGCACTTTGCAAAAAACACCTCTGTTTTCTTTAAAAAAATGTGATGTGTCCACGTTGCGTTTTGGGGCATTTCCTGTCGTGGGCGCTAGGCCTACCCACACAAGTGAGGTATCATTTTTATCGGGAGACTTGGGGGAATGCTGGGTGGAAGGAAACGTGTGGCTCCTCTCTGACTCCAGAATTTTCTGTCACCAAAATTTGAGGAAAATGTGTTTTTTTAGCCAAATTTTGAGGTTTGCAAAGGATTCTGGGTAACAGAACCTGGTCAGAGCCCCACAAGTCACCCCATCTTGGATTCCCCTAGGTCTCTAGTTTTCAAAAATGCACGGTTTGGTAGGTTTCCCTAGGTGCCAGCTGAGCTAGAGGCCAAAATCTACAGGTAGGCACTTTGCAAAAATCACCTCTGTTTTCTTTCAAAAAATTTGATGTGTCCACATTGTGTTTTGGGGCATTTCCTGTCACGGGTGCTAGGCCTACCCACACAAGTGAGGTATCATTTTTATCGGGAGACTTGGGGGAACGCTGGGTGGAAGGAAATTTGTGGCTCCTCTCAGATTCCAGAACTTTCTGTCACCGAAATGTGAGGAAAATGTGTTTTTTCAGCCAAATTATGAGGTTTGCAAAGGATTCTGGGTAACAGAAACTGGTCAGACCCCCACAAGTCACCCCATTTTGGATTCCCCTAGGTCTCTAGTTTTCAAAAATGCACGGTTTGGTAGGTTTCCCTAGGTGCCAGCTGAGCTAGAGGCCAAAATCTACAGGTAGGCACTTTGCAAAAAACACCTCTGTTTTCTTTCAAAAAATGTGATGTGTCCACATTGTGTTTTGGGGCATTTCCTGTCACGGGTGCTAGGCCTACCCACACAAGTGAGGTATCATTTTTATCGGGAGACTTGGGGGAACGCTGGGTGGAAGGAAATTTGTGGCTCCTCTCAGATTCCAGAACTTTCTGTCACCGAAATGTGAGGAAAACGTGTTTATTTAGCCAAATTGTGAGGTTTGCAAAGGATTCTGGGTAACAGAACCTGGTCAGAGCCCCACAAGTCACCCCATCTTGGATTCCCCTAGGTCTCTAGTTTAAAAAAATGCACTGGTTTGGTAGGTTTCCCTAGGTGCCGGCTGAGCTAGAGGCCAAAATCTACAGGTAGGCACTTTGCAAAAAACACCTCTGTTTTCTTTAAAAAAATGTGATGTGTCCACGTTGCGTTTTGGGGCATTTCCTGTCGTGGGCGCTAGGCCTACCCACACAAGTGAGGTATCATTTTTATCGGGAGACTTGGGGGAACGCTGGGTGGAAGGAAACGTGTGGCTCCTCTCTGACTCCAGAATTTTCTGTCACCAAAATTTGAGGAAAATGTGTTTTTTTAGCCAAATTTTGAGGTTTGCAAAGGATTCTGGGTAACAGAACCTGGTCAGAGCCCCACAAGTCACCCCATCTTGGATTCCCCTAGGTCTCTAGTTTTCAAAAATGCACGGTTTGGTAGGTTTCCCTAGGTGCCAGCTGAGCTAGAGGCCAAAATCTACAGGTAGGCACTTTGCAAAAAACACCTCTGTTTTCTTTCAAAAAATGTGATGTGTCCACATTGTGTTTTGGGGCATTTCCTGTCACGGGTGCTAGGCCTACCCACACAAGTGAGGTATCATTTTTATCGGGAGACTTGGGGGAACGCTGGGTGGAAGGAAATTTGTGGCTCCTCTCAGATTCCAGAACTTTCTGTCACCGAAATGTGAGGAAAATGTGTTTTTTCAGCCAAATTATGAGGTTTGCAAAGGATTCTGGGTAACAGAAACTGGTCAGACCCCCACAAGTCACCCCATTTTGGATTCCCCTAGGTCTCTAGTTTTCAAAAATGCACGGTTTGGTAGGTTTCCCTAGGTGCCAGCTGAGCTAGAGGCCAAAATCTACAGGTAGGCACTTTGCAAAAAACACCTCTGTTTTCTTTCAAAAAATGTGATGTGTCCACATTGTGTTTTGGGGCATTTCCTGTCACGGGTGCTAGGCCTACCCACACAAGTGAGGTATCATTTTTATCGGGAGACTTGGGGGAACGCTGGGTGGAAGGAAATTTGTGGCTCCTCTCAGATTCCAGAACTTTCTGTCACCGAAATGTGAGGAAATTTTTTTTTTTTAGCCAAATTGTGAGGTTTGCAAAGGATTCTGGGTAACAGAACCTGGTCAGAGCCCCACAAGTCACACCATCTTGGATTCCCCTAGGTCTCTAGTTTTCAAAAATGCACTGGTTTGGTAGGTTTCCCTAGGTGCCGGCTGAGCTAGAGGCCAAAATCTACAGGTAGGCACTTTGCAAAAAACACCTCTGTTTTCTTTAAAAAAATGTGATGTGTCCACGTTGTGTTTTGGGGCATTTCCTGTCACGGGTGCTAGGCCTACCCACACAAGTGAGGTATCATTTTTATCGGGAGACTTGGGGGAACGCTGGGTGGAAGGAAATTTGTTGCTCCTCTCAGATTCCAGAACTTTCTGTCACCGAAATGTGAGGAAAACGTGTTTCTTTAGCCAAATTGTGAGGTCTGCAAAGGATTCTGGGGAACAGAACCTTGCCAGAGCCCCACAAGTCACCCCATCTTGGATTCCCCTAGGTCTCTAGTTTTCAAAAATGAACAGGTTTGGTAGGTTTCCCTAGGTGCCGTCTGAGCTAGAGGCCAAAATCTACAGGTAGGCACTTTGCAAAAAACACCTCTGTTTTCTTAAAAAAAATGTGATGTGTCCACGTTGTGTTTTGGGGCATTTCCTGTCACGGGCGCTAGGCCTACCCACACAAGTGAGGTATCATTTTTATCGGGAGACTTGGGGGAACGCTGGGTGGAAGGAAATTTGTGGCTCCTCTCAGATTCCAGAACTTTCTGTCACCGAAATGTGAGGAAAATGTGTTTTTTTAGCCAAATTGTGAGGTTTGCAAAGGATTCTGGGTAACAGAACCTGGTCAGAGCCACCCAAGTCACACCATCTTGGATTCCCCTAGGTCTCTAGTTTTCAAAAATGCACTGGTTTGGTAGGTTTCCCTAGGTGCCGGCTGAGCTAGAGGCCAAAATCTACAGGTAGGCACTTTGCAAAAAACACCTCTGTTTTCTTTCAAAAAATGTGATGTGTCCACGTTGTGTTTTGGGGCATTTCCTGTCACGGGTGCTAGGCCTACCCACACAAGTGAGGTATCATTTTTATCGGGAGACTTGGGGGAACGCTGGGTGGAAGGAAATTTGTTGCTCCTCTCAGATTCCAGAACTTTCTGTCACCGAAATGTGAGGAAAACGTGTTTCTTTAGCCAAATTGTGAGGTTTGCAAAGGATTCTGGGGAACAGAACCTTGCCAGAGCCCCACAAGTCACCCCATCTTGGATTCCCCTAGGTCTCTAGTTTTCAAAAATGCACAGGTTTGGTAGGTTTCCCTAGGTGCCGTCTGAGCTAGAGACCAAAATCTACAGGTAGGCACTTTGCAAAAAACACCTCTGTTTTCTTTAAAAAAATGTGATGTGTCCACGTTGTGTTTTGGGGCATTTCCTGTCACGGGCGCTAGGCCTACCCACACAAGTGAGGTATCATTTCTATCGGGAGACTTGGGGGAACGCTGGGTGGAAGGAAATTTGTGGCTCCTCTCAGATTCCAGAACTTTCTCTCACCGAAATGTGAGGAAAATGTGTTTTTTTAGCCAAATTTTGAGGTTTGCAAAGGATTCTGGGTAACAGAACCTGGTCAGACCCCCACAAGTCACCCCATCTTGGATTCCCCTAGGTCTCTAGTTTTAAAAAATGCACAGGTTTGGTAGGTTTCCCTAGGTGCCAGCTGTTCTAGAGGCCAAAATCTACAGGTAGGAACTTTGCAAAAAACACCTCTGTTTTCTTTCAAAAAATGTGATGTGTCCACATTGTGTTTTAGGGCATTTCCTGTCACGGGTGCTAGGCCTCCCCACACAAGTGAGGTATCATTTTTATCGGGAGACTTGGGGGAACGCTGGGTGGAAGGAAATTTGTGGCTCCTCTCAGATTCCAGAACTTTCTGTCACCGAAATGTGAGGAAAACGTGTTTTTTTAGCCAAATTGTGAGGTTTGCAAAGGATTCTGGGTAACAGAACCTGGTCACAGCCCCACAAGTCACCCCATCTTGGATTCCCCTAGGTCTCTAGTTTAAAAAAATGCACTGGTTTGGTAGGTTTCCCTAGGTGCCGGCTGAGCTAGAGGCCAAAATCTACAGGTAGGCACTTTGCAAAAAACACCTCTGTTTTCTTTCAAAAAATGTGATGTGTCCACGTTGCGTTTTGGGGCATTTCCTGTCACGGGCGCTAGGCCTACCCACACAAGTGAGGTATCATTTTTATCGGGAGACTTGGGGGAACGCTGGGTGGAAGGAAATTTGTGGCTCCTCTCAGATTCCAGAACTTTCTGTCACCGAAATGTGAGGAAAATTTGTTTTTTTAGCCAAATTGTGAGGTTTGCAAAGGATTCTGGGTAACAGAACCTGGTCAGAGCCCCACAAGTCACACCATCTTGGATTCCCCTAGGTCTCTAGTTTTCAAAAATGCACTGGTTTGGTAGGTTTCCCTAGGTGCCGGCTGAGCTAGAGGCCAAAATCTACAGGTAGGCACTTTGCAAAAAACACCTCTGTTTTCTTTCAAAAAATGTGATGTGTCCACGTTGTGTTTTGGGGCATTTCCTGTCACGGGTGCTAGGCCTACCCACACAAGTGAGGTATCATTTTTATCGGGAGACTTGGGGGAACGCTGGGTGGAAGGAAATTTGTTGCTCCTCTCAGATTCCAGAACTTTCTGTCACCGAAATGTGAGGAAAACGTGTTTCTTTAGCCAAATTGTGAGGTTTGCAAAGGATTCTGGGGAACAGAACCTTGCCAGAGCCCCACAAGTCACCCCATCTTGGATTCCCCTAGGTCTCTAGTTTAAAAAAATGCACAGGTTTGATAGGTTTCCCTAGGTGCCGTCTGAGCTAGAGGCCAAAATCTACAGGTAGGCACTTTGCAAAAAACACCTCTGTTTTCTTTAAAAAAATGTGATGTGTCCACGTTGTGTTTTGGGGCATTTCCTGTCGCGGGCGCTAGGCCTACCCACACAAGTGAGGTATCATTTTTATCGGGAGACTTTCGGGAACGCTGGGTGGAAGGAAATTTGTGGCTCCTCTCAGATTCCAGAACTTTCTGTCACCGAAATGTGAGGAAAACGTGTTTTTTTAGCCAAATTGTGAGGTTTGCAAAGGATTCTGGGTAACAGAACCTGGTCAGAGCCCCACAAGTCACCCCATCTTGGATTCCCCTAGGTCTCTAGTTTTCAAAAATGCACTGGTTTGGTAGGTTTCCCTAGGTGCCGGCTGAGCTAGAGGCCAAAATCTACAGGTAGGCACTTTGAAAAAAACACCTCTGTTTTCTTTCAAAAAATGTGATGTGTCCACGTTGCGTTTTGGGGCATTTCCTGTCGTGGGCACTAGGCCTACCCACACAAGTGAGGTATCATTTTTATCGGGAGACTTGGGGGAATGCTGGGTGGAAGGAAATTTGTGGCTCCTCTCAGATTCCAGAACTTTCTCTCACCGAAATGTGAGGAAAATTTGTTTTTTTAGCCAAATTTTGAGGTTTGCAAAGGATTCTGGGTAACAGAACCTGGTCAGACCCCCACAAGTCACCCCATCTTGGATTCCCCTAGGTCTCTAGTTTTAAAAAATGCACAGGTTTGGTAGGTTTCCCTAGGTGCCAGCTGAGCTAGAGGCCAAAATCTACAGGTAGGCACTTTGCAAAAAACACCTCTGTTTTCTTTCAAAAAATGTGATGTGTCCACATTGTGTTTTGGGGCATTTCCTGTCACGGGTGCTAGGCCTACCCACACAAGTGAGGTATCATTTTTATCCGGAGACTTGGGGGAACGCTGGGTGGAAGGAAATTTGTGGCTCCTCTCAGATTCCAGAACTTTCTGTCACCGAAATGTGAGGAAAACGTGTTTTTTTAGCCAAATTGTGAGGTTTGCAAAGGATTCTGGGTAACAGAACCTGGTCACAGCCCCACAAGTCACCCCATCTTGGATTCCCCTAGGTCTCTAGTTTAAAAAAATGCACTGGTTTGGTAGGTTTCCCTAGGTGCCGGCTGAGCTAGAGGCCAAAATCTACAGGTAGGCACTTTGCAAAAAACACCTCTGTTTTCTTTAAAAAAATGTGATGTGTCCACGGTGCGTTTTGGGGCATTTCCTGTCACGGGCGCTAGGCCTACCCACACAAGTGAGGTATCATTTTTATCGGGAGACTTGGGGGAACGCTGGGTGGAAGGAAATTTGTGGCTCCTCTCAGATTCCAGAACTTTCTGTCACCGAAATGTGAGGAAAATGTGTTTTTTTAGCCAAATTGTGAGGTTTGCAAAGGATTCTGGGTAACAGAACCTGGTCAGAGCCCCACAAGTCACACCATCTTGGATTCCCCTAGGTCTCTAGTTTTCAAAAATGCACTGGTTTGGTAGGTTTCCCTAGGTGCCGGCTGAGCTAGAGGCCAAAATCGAAAGGTAGGCACTTTGCAAAAAACACCTCTGTTTTCTTTCAAAAAATGTGATGTGTCCACGTTGTGTTTTGGGGCATTTCCTGTCACGGGTGCTAGGCCTACCCACACAAGTGAGGTATCATTTTTATCAGGAGACTTGGGGGAACGCTGGGTGGAAGGAAATTTGTTGCTCCTCTCAGATTCCAGAACTTTCTGTCACCGAAATGTGAGGAAAACGTGTTTCTTTAGCCAAATTGTGAGGTTTGCAAAGGATTCTGGGGAACAGAACCTTGCCAGAGCCCCACAAGTCACCCCATCTTGGATTCCCCTAGGTCTCTAGTTTTCAAAAATGCACAGGTTTGGTAGGTTTCCCTAGGTGCCGTCTGAGCTAGAGACCAAAATCTACAGGTAGGCACTTTGCAAAAAACACCTCTGTTTTCTTTAAAAAAATGTGATGTGTCCATGTTGTGTTTTGGGGCATTTCCTGTCACGGGCGCTAGGCCTACCCACACAAGTGAGGTATCATTTCTATCGGGAGACTTGGGGGAACGCTGGGTGGAAGGAAATTTGTGGCTCCTCTCAGATTCCAGAACTTTCTCTCACCGAAATGTGAGGAAAATGTGTTTTTTTAGCCAAATTTTGAGGTTTGCAAAGGATTCTGGGTAACAGAACCTGGTCAGACCCCCACAAGTCACCCCATCTTGGATTCCCCTAGGTCTCTAGTTTTAAAAAATGCACAGGTTTGGTAAGTTTCCCTAGGTGCCAGCTGTTCTAGAGGCCAAAATCTACAGGTAGGCACTTTGCAAAAAACACCTCTGTTTTCTTTCAAAAAATGTGATGTGTCCACATTGTGTTTTAGGGCATTTCCTGTCACGGGTGCTAGGCCTCCCCACACAAGTGAGGTATCATTTTTATCGGGAGACTTGGGGGAACGCTGGGTGGAAGGAAATTTGTGGCTCCTCTCAGATTCCAGAACTTTCTGTCACCGAAATGTGAGGAAAACGTGTTTTTTTAGCCAAATTGTGAGGTTTGCAGAGGATTCTGGGTAACAGAACCTGGTCACAGCCCCACAAGTCACCCCATCTTGGATTCCCCTAGGTCTCTAGTTTCCAAAAATGCACTGGTTTGGTAGGTTTCCCTAGGTGCCGGCTGAGCTAGAGGCCAAAATCTACAGGTAGGCACTTTCCAAAAAACACCTCTGTTTTCTTTCAAAAAATGTGATGTGTCCACATTGTGTTTTGGGGCATTTCCTGTCACGGGTGCTAGGCCTACCCACACAAGTGAGGTATCATTTTTATCGGGAGACTTGGGGGAACGCTGGGTGGAAGGAAATTTGTGGCTCCTCTCAGATTCCAGAACTTTCTGTCACCGAAATGTGAGGAAAATGTGTTTTTTCAGCCAAATTATGAGGTTTGCAATGGATTCTGGGTAACAGAACCTGGTCAGACCCCCACAAGTCACCCCATTTTGGATTCCCCTAGGTCTCTAGTTTTCAAAAATGCACGGTTTGGTAGGTTTCCCTAGGTGCCAGCTGAGCTAGAGGCCAAAATCTACAGGTAGGCACTTTGCAAAAAACACCTCTGTTTTCTTTCAAAAAATGTGATGTGTCCACATTGTGTTTTGGGGCATTTCCTGTCACGGGTGCTAGGCCTACCCACACAAGTGAGGTATCATTTTTATCGGGAGACTTGGGGGAACGCTGGGTGGAAGGAAATTTGTGGCTCCTCTCAGATTCCAGAACTTTCTGTCACCGAAATGTGAGGAAAACGTGTTTTTTTAGCCAAATTGTGAGGTTTGCAAAGGATTCTGGGTAACAGAACCTGGTCAGAGCCCCACAAGTCACCCCATCTTGGATTCCCCTAGGTCTCTAGTTTTCAAAAATGCACTGGTTTGGTAGGTTTCCCTAGGTGCCGGCTGAGCTAGAGGCCAAAATCTACAGGTAGGCACTTTGCAAAAAACACCTCTGTTTAAAAAAATGAGGTGTGTCCACGTTGTGTTTTGGGGCATTTCCTGTCACGGGCGCTAGGCCTACCCACACAAGTGAGGTATCATTTTTATCGGGAGACTTGGGGGAACGCTGGGTGGAAGGAAATTTGTGGCTCCTCTCAGATTCCAGAACTTTCTGTCACCGAAATGTGAGGAAAATTTGTTTTTTTAGCCAAATTGTGAGGTTTGCAAAGGATTCTGGGTAACAGAACCTGGTCAGAGCCCCACAAGTCACACCATCTTGGATTCCCCTAGGTCTCTAGTTTTCAAAAATGCACTGGTTTGGTAGGTTTCTCTAGGTGCCGGCTGAGCTAGAGGCCAAAATCGAAAGGTAGGCACTTTGCAAAAAACACCTCTGTTTTCTTTCAAAAAATGTGATGTGTCCACGTTGTGTTTTGGGGCATTTCCTGTCACGGGTGCTAGGCCTACCCACACAAGTGAGGTATCATTTTTATCGGGAGACTTGGGGGAACGCTGGGTGGAAGGAAATTTGTTGCTCCTCTCAGATTCCAGAACTTTCTGTCACCGAAATGTGAGGAAAACGTGTTTCTTTAGCCAAATTGTGAGGTTTGCAAAGGATTCTGGGGAACAGAACCTTGCCAGAGCCCCACAAGTCACCCCATCTTGGATTCCCCTAGGTCTCTAGTTTTCAAAAATGCACAGGTTTGGTAGGTTTCCCTAGGTGCCGTCTGAGCTAGAGACCAAAATCTACAGGTAGGCACTTTGCAAAAAACACCTCTGTTTTCTTTAAAAAAATGTGATGTGTCCACGTTGTGTTTTGGGGCATTTCCTGTCACGGGCGCTAGGCCTACCCACACAAGTGAGGTATCATTTCTATCGGGAGACTTGGGGGAACGCTGGGTGGAAGGAAATTTGTGGCTCCTCTCAGATTCCAGAACTTTCTCTCACCGAAATGTGAGGAAAATGTGTTTTTTTAGCCAAATTTTGAGGTTTGCAAAGGATTCTGGGTAACAGAACCTGGTCAGACCCCCACAAGTCACCCCATCTTGGATTCCCCTAGGTCTCTAGTTTTAAAAAATGCACAGGTTTGGTAGGTTTCCCTAGGTGCCAGCTGTTCTAGAGGCCAAAATCTACAGGTAGGCACTTTGCAAAAAACACCTCTGTTTTCTTTCAAAAAATGTGATGTGTCCACATTGTGTTTTAGGGCATTTCCTGTCACGGGTGCTAGGCCTCCCCACACAAGTGAGGTATCATTTTTATCGGGAGACTTGGGGGAACGCTGGGTGGAAGGAAATTTGTGGCTCCTCTCAGATTCCAGAACTTTCTGTCACCGAAATGTGAGGAAAACGTGTTTTTTTAGCCAAATTGTGAGGTTTGCAAAGGATTCTGGGTAACAGAACCTGGTCACAGCCCCACAAGTCACCCCATCTTGGATTCCCCTAGGTCTCTAGTTTCCAAAAATGCACTGGTTTGGTAGGTTTCCCTAGGTGCCGGCTGAGCTAGAGGCCAAAATCTACAGGTAGGCACTTTCCAAAAAACACCTCTGTTTTCTTTAAAAAAATGTGATGTGTCCACATTGTGTTTTGGGGCATTTCCTGTCACGGGTGCTAGGCCTACCCACACAAGTGAGGTATCATTTTTATCGGGAGACTTGGGGGAACGCTGGGTGGAAGGAAATTTGTGGCTCCTCTCAGATTCCAGAACTTTCTGTCACCGAAATGTGAGGAAAATGTGTTTTTTCAGCCAAATTATGAGGTTTGCAAAGGATTCTGGGTAAAAGAACCTGGTCAGACCCCCACAAGTCACCCCATTTTGGATTCCCCTAGGTCTCTAGTTTTCAAAAATGCACGGTTTGGTAGGTTTCCCTAGGTGCCAGCTGAGCTAGAGGCCAAAATCTACAGGTAGGCACTTTGCAAAAAACACCTCTGTTTTCTTTCAAAAAATGTGATGTGTCCACATTGTGTTTTGGGGCATTTCCTGTCACGGGTGCTAGGCCTACCCACACAAGTGAGGTATCATTTTTATCGGGAGACTTGGGGGAACGCTGGGTGGAAGGAAATTTGTGGCTCCTCTCAGATTCCAGAACTTTCTGTCACCGAAATGTGAGGAAAACGTGTTTTTTTAGCCAAATTGTGAGGTTTGCAAAGGATTCTGGGTAACAGAACCTGGTCAGAGCCCCACAAGTCACCCCATCTTGGATTCCCCTAGGTCTCTAGTTTTCAAAAATGCACTGGTTTGGTAGGTTTCCCTAGGTGCCGGCTGAGCTAGAGGCCAAAATCTACAGGTAGGCACTTTGCAAAAAACACCTCTGTTTTCTTTCAAAAAATGTGGTGTGTCCACGTTGTGTTTTGGGGCATTTCCTGTCACGGGCGCTAGGCCTACCCACACAAGTGAGGTATCATTTTTATCGGGAGACTTGGGGGAACGCTGGGTGGAAGGAAATTTGTGGCTCCTCTCAGATTCCAGAACTTTCTGTCACCGAAATGTGAGGAAAATGTGTTTTTTTAGCCAAATTGTGAGGTTTGCAAAGGATTCTGGGTAACAGAACCTGGTCAGAGCCCCACAAGTCACACCATCTTGGATTCCCCTAGGTCTCTAGTTTTCAAAAATGCACTGGTTTGGTAGGTTTCCCTAGGTGCCGGCTGAGCTAGAGGCCAAAATCGAAAGGTAGGCACTTTGCAAAAAACACCTCTGTTTTCTTTCAAAAAATGTGATGTGTCCACGTTGTGTTTTGGGGCATTTCCTGTCACGGGTGCTAGGCCTACCCACACAAGTGAGGTATCATTTTTATCGGGAGACTTGGGGGAACGCTGGGTGGAAGGAAATTTGTTGCTCCTCTCAGATTCCAGAACTTTCTGTCACCGAAATGTGAGGAAAACGTGTTTCTTTAGCCAAATTGTGAGGTTTGCAAAGGATTCTGGGGAACAGAACCTTGCCAGAGCCCCACAAGTCACCCCATCTTGGATTCCCCTAGGTCTCTAGTTTTCAAAAATGCACAGGTTTGGTAGGTTTCCCTAGGTGCCGTCTGAGCTAGAGACCAAAATCTACAGGTAGGCACTTTGCAAAAAACACCTCTGTTTTCTTTAAAAAAATGTGATGTGTCCACGTTGTGTTTTGGGGCATTTCCTGTCACGGGCGCTAGGCCTACCCACACAAGTGAGGTATCATTTCTATCGGGAGACTTGGGGGAACGCTGGGTGGAAGGAAATTTGTGGCTCCTCTCAGATTCCAGAACTTTCTCTCACCGAAATGTGAGGAAAATGTGTTTTTTTAGCCAAATTTTGAGGTTTGCAAAGGATTCTGGGTATCAGAACCTGGTCAGACCCCCACAAGTCACCCCATCTTGGATTCCCCTAGGTCTCTAGTTTTAAAAAATGCACAGGTTTGGTAGGTTTCCCTAGGTGCCAGCTGTTCTAGAGGCCAAAATCTACAGGTAGGCACTTTGCAAAAAACACCTCTGTTTTCTTTCAAAAAATGTGATGTGTCCACATTGTGTTTTAGGGCATTTCCTGTCACGGGTGCTAGGCCTCCCCACACAAGTGAGGTATCATTTTTATCGGGAGACTTGGGGGAACGCTGGGTGGAAGGAAATTTGTGGCTCCTCTCAGATTCCAGAACTTTCTGTCACCGAAATGTGAGGAAAACGTGTTTTTTTAGCCAAATTGTGAGGTTTGCAAAGGATTCTGGGTAACAGAACCTGGTCACAGCCCCACAAGTCACCCCATCTTGGATTCCCCTAGGTCTCTAGTTTCCAAAAATGCACTGGTTTGGTAGGTTTCCCTAGGTGCCGGCTGAGCTAGAGGCCAAAATCTACAGGTAGGCACTTTCCAAAAAACACCTCTGTTTTCTTTCAAAAAATGTGATGTGTCCACATTGTGTTTTGGGGCATTTCCTGTCACGGGTGCTAGGCCTACCCACACAAGTGAGGTATCATTTTTATCGGGAGACTTGGGGGAACGCTGGGTGGAAGGAAATTTGTGGCTCCTCTCAGATTCCAGAACTTTCTGTCACCGAAATGTGAGGAAAATGTGTTTTTTCAGCCAAATTATGAGGTTTGCAAAGGATTCTGGGTAACAGAACCTGGTCAGACCCCCACAAGTCACCCCATTTTGGATTCCCCTAGGTCTCTAGTTTTCAAAAATGCACGGTTTGGTAGGTTTCCCTAGGTGCCAGCTGAGCTAGAGGCCAAAATCTACAGGTAGGCACTTTGCAAAAAACACCTCTGTTTTCTTTAAAAAAATGTGATGTGTCCACATTGTGTTTTGGGGCATTTCCTGTCACGGGTGCTAGGCCTACCCACACAAGTGAGGTATCATTTTTATCGGGAGACTTGGGGGAACGCTGGGTGGAAGGAAATTTGTGGCTCCTCTCAGATTCCAGAACTTTCTGTCACCGAAATGTGAGGAAAACGTGTTTTTTTAGCCAAATTGTGAGGTTTGCAAAGGATTCTGGGTAACAGAACCTGGTCAGAGCCCCACAAGTCACCCCATCTTGGATTCCCCTAGGTCTCTAGTTTTCAAAAATGCACTGGTTTGGTAGGTTTCCCTAGGTGCCGGCTGAGCTAGAGGCCAAAATCTACAGGTAGGCACTTTGCAAAAAACACCTCTGTTTTCTTTCAAAAAATGTGGTGTGTCCACGTTGTGTTTTGGGGCATTTCCTGTCACGGGCGCTAGGCCTACCCACACAAGTGAGGTATCATTTTTATCGGGAGACTTGGGGGAACGCTGGGTGGAAGGAAATTTGTGGCTCCTCTCAGATTCCAGAACTTTCTGTCACCGAAATGTGAGGAAAATGTGTTTTTTTAGCCAAATTATGAGGTTTGCAAAGGATTCTGGGTAACAGAACCTGGTCAGACCCCCACAAGTCACCCCATTTTGGATTCCCCTAGGTCTCTAGTTTTCAAAAATGCACGGTTTGGTAGGTTTCCCTAGGTGCCAGCTGAGCTAGAAGCCAAAATCTACAGGTAGGCACTTTGCAAAAAACACCTCTGTTTTCTTTCAAAAAATGTGATGTGTCCACGTTGCGTTTTGGGGCATTTCCTGTCACGGGCGCTAGGCCTACCCACACAAGTGAGGTATCATTTTTATCGGGAGACTTGGGGGAACGCTGGGTGGAAGGAAATTTGTGGCTCCTCTCAGATTCCAGAACTTTCTGTCACCGAAATGTGAGGAAAATGTGTTTTTTTAGCCAATTGTGAGGTTTGCAAAGGATTCTGGGTAACAGAACCTGGTCAGAGCCCCACAAGTCACACCATCTTGGATTCCCCTAGGTCTCTAGTTTTCAAAAATGCACTGGTTTGGTAGGTTTCCCTAGGTGCCGGCTGAGCTAGAGGCCAAAATCTACAGGTAGGCACTTTGCAAAAAACACCTCTGTTTTCTTTCAAAAAATGTGATGTGTCCACGTTGTGTTTTGGGGCATTTCCTGTCACGGGTGCTAGGCCTACCCACACAAGTGAGGTATCATTTTTATCGGGAGACTTGGGGGAACGCTGGGTGGAAGGAAATTTGTGGCTCCTCTCAGATTCCAGAACTTTCTGTCACCGAAATGTGAGGAAAACGTGTTTCTTTAGCCAAATTGTGAGGTTTGCAAAGGATTCTGGGGAACAGAACCTTGCCAGAGCCCCACAAGTCACCCCATCGTGGATTCCCCTAGGTCTCTAGTTTTCAAAAATGCACAGGTTTGGTAGGTTTCCCTAGGTGCCGTCTGAGCTAGAGGCCAAAATCTACAGGTAGGCACTTTGCAAAAAACACGTCTGTTTTCTTTAAAAAAATGTGATGTGTCCACGTTGTGTTTTGGGGCATTTCCTGTCACGGGCGCTAGGCCTACCCACACAAGTGAGGTATCATTTTTATCGGGAGACTTGGGGGAACGCTGGGTGGAAGGAAATTTGTGGCTCCTCTCAGATTCCAGAACTTTCTCTCACCGAAATGTGAGGAAAATGTGTTTTTTTAGCCAAATTTTGAGATTTGCAAAGGATTCTGGGTAACAGAACCTGGTCAGACCCCCACAAGTCACCCCATCTTGGATTCCCCTAGGTCTCTAGTTTTAAAAAATGCACAGGTTTGGTAGGTTTCCCTAGGTGCCAGCTGAGCTAGAGGCCAAAATCTACAGGTAGGCACTTTCCAAAAAACACCTCTGTTTTCTTTCAAAAAATGTGATGTGTCCACATTGTGTTTCGGGGCATTTCCTGTCACGGGTGCTAGGCCTACCCACACAAGTGAGGTATCATTTTTATCGGGAGACTTGGGGGAACGCTGGGTGGAAGGAAATTTGTGGCTCCTCTCAGATTCCAGAACTTTCTGTCACCGAAATGTGAGGAAAATGTGTTTTTTCAGCCAAATTATGAGGTTTGCAAAGGATTCTGGGTAACAGAACCTGGTGAGACCCCCACAAGTCACCCCATTTTGGATTCCCCTAGGTCTCTAGTTTTCAAAAATGCACGGTTTGGTAGGTTTCCCTAGGTGCCAGCTGAGCTAGAGGCCAAAATCTACAGGTAGGCACTTTGCAAAAAACACCTCTGTTTTCTTTCAAAAAATGTGATGTGTCCACATTGTGTTTTGGGGCATTTCCTGTCACGGGTGCTAGGCCTACCCACACAAGTGAGGTATCATTTTTATTGGGAGACTTTCGGGAACGCTGGGTGGAAGGAAATTTGTGGCTCCTCTCAGATTCCAGAACTTTCTGTCACCGAAATGTGAGGAAAACGTGTTTTTTTAGCCAAATTGTGAGGTTTGCAAAGGATTCTGGGTAACAGAACCTGGTCAGAGCCCCACAAGTCACCCCATCTTGGATTCCCCTAGGTCTCTAGTTTTCAAAAATGCACTGGTTTGGTAGGTTTCCCTAGGTGCCGGCTGAGCTAGAGGCCAAAATCTACAGGTAGGCACTTTGCAAAAAACACCTCTGTTTTCTTTCAAAAAATGTGATGTGTCCACGTTGCGTTTTGGGGCATTTCCTGTCGTGGGCGCTAGGCCTACCCACACAAGTGAGGTATCATTTTTATCGGGAGACTTGGGGGAATGCTGGGTGGAAGGAAACGTGTGGCTCCTCTCTGACTCCAGAATTTTCTGTCACCAAAATTTGAGGAAAATGTGTTTTTTTAGCCAAATTTTGAGGTTTGCAAAGGATTCTGGGTAACAGAACCTGGTCAGAGCCCCACAAGTCACCCCATCTTGGATTCCCCTAGGTCTCTAGTTTTCAAAAATGCACAGGTTTGGTAGGTTTCCCTAGGTGCCAGCTGAGCTAGAGGCCAAAATCTACAGGTAGGCACTTTGCAAAAAACACCTCTGTTTTCTTTCAAAAAATGTGGTGTGTCCACGTTGTGTTATGGGGCATTTCCTGTCACGGGCGCTAGGCCTACCCACACAAGTGAGGTATCATTTTTATCGGGAGACTTGGGGGAACGCTGGGTGGAAGGAAATTTGTGGCTCCTCTCAGATTCCAGAACTTTCTGTCACCGAAATGTGAGGAAAATGTGTTTTTTCAGCCAAATTATGAGGTTTGCAAAGGATTCTGGGTAACAGAACCTGGTCAGACCCCCACAAGTCACCCCATTTTGGATTCCCCTAGGTCTCTAGTTTTCAAAAATGCACGGTTTGGTAGGTTTCCCTAGGTGCCAGCTGAGCTAGAGGCCAAAATCTACAGGTAGGCACTTTGCAAAAAACACCTCTGTTTTCTTTCAAAAAATGTGATGTGTCCACATTGTGTTTTGGGGCATTTCCTGTCACGGGTGCTAGGCCTACCCACACAAGTGAGGTATCATTTTTATCGGGAGACTTGGGGGAACGCTGGGTGGAAGGAAATTTGTGGCTCCTCTCAGATTCCAGAACTTTCTGTCACCGAAATGTGAGGAAAACGTGTTTTTTTAGCCAAATTGTGAGGTTTGCAAAGGATTCTGGGTAACAGAACCTGGTCAGAGCCCCACAAGTCACCCCATCTTGGATTCCCCTAGGTCTCTAGTTTTCAAAAATGCACTGGTTTGGTAGGTTTCCCTAGGTGCCGGCTGAGCTAGAGGCCAAAATCTACAGGTAGGCACTTTGCAAAAAACACCTCTGTTTTCTTTCAAAAAATGTGATGTGTCCACGTTGCGTTTTGGGGCATTTCCTGTCACGGGCGCTAGGCCTACCCACACAAGTGAGGTATCATTTCTATCGGGAGACTTGGGGGAACGCTGGGTGGAAGGAAATTTGTGGCTCCTCTCAGATTCCAGAACTTTCTCTCACCGAAATGTGAGGAAAATGTGTTTTTTTAGCCAAATTTTGAGGTTTGCAAAGGATTCTGGGTAACAGAACCTGGTCAGACCCCCACAAGTCACCCCATCTTGGATTCCCCTAGGTCTCTAGTTTTAAAAAATGCACAGGTTTGGTAAGTTTCCCTAGGTGCCAGCTGTTCTAGAGGCCAAAATCTACAGGTAGGCACTTTGCAAAAAACACCTCTGTTTTCTTTCAAAAAATGTGATGTGTCCACATTGTGTTTTAGGGCATTTCCTGTCACGGGTGCTAGGCCTCCCCACACAAGTGAGGTATCATTTTTATCGGGAGACTTGGGGGAACGCTGGGTGGAAGGAAATTTGTGGCTCCTCTCAGATTCCAGAACTTTCTGTCACCGAAATGTGAGGAAAACGTGTTTTTTTAGCCAAATTGTGAGGTTTGCAGAGGATTCTGGGTAACAGAACCTGGTCACAGCCCCACAAGTCACCCCATCTTGGATTCCCCTAGGTCTCTAG
Organism: Pleurodeles waltl; assembly: GCF_031143425.1. Classification (NCBI taxonomy): domain Eukaryota; kingdom Metazoa; phylum Chordata; class Amphibia; order Caudata; family Salamandridae; genus Pleurodeles; species Pleurodeles waltl. Next base: position 894,800,826 of record NC_090436.1, read on the forward strand.
TTTCCAAAAATGCACTGGTTTGGTAGGTTTCCCTAGGTGCCGGCTGAGCTAGAGGCCAAAATCTACAGGTAGGCACTTTCCAAAAAACACCTCTGTTTTCTTTCAAAAAATGTGATGTGTCCACATTGTGTTTTGGGGCATTTCCTGTCACGGGTGCTAGGCCTACCCACACAAGTGAGGTATCATTTTTATCGGGAGACTTGGGGGAACGCTGGGTGGAAGGAAATTTGTGGCTCCTCTCAGATTCCAGAACTTTCTGTCACCGAAATGTGAGGAAAATGTGTTTTTTCAGCCAAATTATGAGGTTTGCAATGGATTCTGGGTAACAGAACCTGGTCAGACCCCCACAAGTCACCCCATTTTGGATTCCCCTAGGTCTCTAGTTTTCAAAAATGCACGGTTTGGTAGGTTTCCCTAGGTGCCAGCTGAGCTAGAGGCCAAAATCTACAGGTAGGCACTTTGCAAAAAACACCTCTGTTTTCTTTCAAAAAATGTGATGTGTCCACATTGTGTTTTGGGGCATTTCCTGTCACGGGTGCTAGGCCTACCCACACAAGTGAGGTATCATTTTTATCGGGAGACTTGGGGGAACGCTGGGTGGAAGGAAATTTGTGGCTCCTCTCAGATTCCAGAACTTTCTGTCACCGAAATGTGAGGAAAACGTGTTTTTTTAGCCAAATTGTGAGGTTTGCAAAGGATTCTGGGTAACAGAACCTGGTCAGAGCCCCACAAGTCACCCCATCTTGGATTCCCCTAGGTCTCTAGTTTTCAAAAATGCACTGGTTTGGTAGGTTTCCCTAGGTGCCGGCTGAGCTAGAGGCCAAAATCTACAGGTAGGCACTTTGCAAAAAACACCTCTGTTTAAAAAAATGAGGTGTGTCCACGTTGTGTTTTGGGGCATTTCCTGTCACGGGCGCTAGGCCTACCCACACAAGTGAGGTATCATTTTTATCGGGAGACTTGGGGGAACGCTGGGTGGAAGGAAATTTGTGGCTCCTCTCAGATTCCAGAACTTTCTGTCACCGAAATGTGAGGAAAATTTGTTTTTTTAGCCAAATTGTGAGGTTTGCAAAGGATTCTGGGTAACAGAACCTGGTCAGAGCCCCACAAGTCACACCATCTTGGATTCCCCTAGGTCTCTAGTTTTCAAAAATGCACTGGTTTGGTAGGTTTCTCTAGGTGCCGGCTGAGCTAGAGGCCAAAATCGAAAGGTAGGCACTTTGCAAAAAACACCTCTGTTTTCTTTCAAAAAATGTGATGTGTCCACGTTGTGTTTTGGGGCATTTCCTGTCACGGGTGCTAGGCCTACCCACACAAGTGAGGTATCATTTTTATCGGGAGACTTGGGGGAACGCTGGGTGGAAGGAAATTTGTTGCTCCTCTCAGATTCCAGAACTTTCTGTCACCGAAATGTGAGGAAAACGTGTTTCTTTAGCCAAATTGTGAGGTTTGCAAAGGATTCTGGGGAACAGAACCTTGCCAGAGCCCCACAAGTCACCCCATCTTGGATTCCCCTAGGTCTCTAGTTTTCAAAAATGCACAGGTTTGGTAGGTTTCCCTAGGTGCCGTCTGAGCTAGAGACCAAAATCTACAGGTAGGCACTTTGCAAAAAACACCTCTGTTTTCTTTAAAAAAATGTGATGTGTCCACGTTGTGTTTTGGGGCATTTCCTGTCACGGGCGCTAGGCCTACCCACACAAGTGAGGTATCATTTCTATCGGGAGACTTGGGGGAACGCTGGGTGGAAGGAAATTTGTGGCTCCTCTCAGATTCCAGAACTTTCTCTCACCGAAATGTGAGGAAAATGTGTTTTTTTAGCCAAATTTTGAGGTTTGCAAAGGATTCTGGGTAACAGAACCTGGTCAGACCCCCACAAGTCACCCCATCTTGGATTCCCCTAGGTCTCTAGTTTTAAAAAATGCACAGGTTTGGTAGGTTTCCCTAGGTGCCAGCTGTTCTAGAGGCCAAAATCTACAGGTAGGCACTTTGCAAAAAACACCTCTGTTTTCTTTCAAAAAATGTGATGTGTCCACATTGTGTTTTAGGGCATTTCCTGTCACGGGTGCTAGGCCTCCCCACACAAGTGAGGTATCATTTTTATCGGGAGACTTGGGGGAACGCTGGGTGGAAGGAAATTTGTGGCTCCTCTCAGATTCCAGAACTTTCTGTCACCGAAATGTGAGGAAAACGTGTTTTTTTAGCCAAATTGTGAGGTTTGCAAAGGATTCTGGGTAACAGAACCTGGTCACAGCCCCACAAGTCACCCCATCTTGGATTCCCCTAGGTCTCTAGTTTCCAAAAATGCACTGGTTTGGTAGGTTTCCCTAGGTGCCGGCTGAGCTAGAGGCCAAAATCTACAGGTAGGCACTTTCCAAAAAACACCTCTGTTTTCTTTAAAAAAATGTGATGTGTCCACATTGTGTTTTGGGGCATTTCCTGTCACGGGTGCTAGGCCTACCCACACAAGTGAGGTATCATTTTTATCGGGAGACTTGGGGGAACGCTGGGTGGAAGGAAATTTGTGGCTCCTCTCAGATTCCAGAACTTTCTGTCACCGAAATGTGAGGAAAATGTGTTTTTTCAGCCAAATTATGAGGTTTGCAAAGGATTCTGGGTAAAAGAACCTGGTCAGACCCCCACAAGTCACCCCATTTTGGATTCCCCTAGGTCTCTAGTTTTCAAAAATGCACGGTTTGGTAGGTTTCCCTAGGTGCCAGCTGAGCTAGAGGCCAAAATCTACAGGTAGGCACTTTGCAAAAAACACCTCTGTTTTCTTTCAAAAAATGTGATGTGTCCACATTGTGTTTTGGGGCATTTCCTGTCACGGGTGCTAGGCCTACCCACACAAGTGAGGTATCATTTTTATCGGGAGACTTGGGGGAACGCTGGGTGGAAGGAAATTTGTGGCTCCTCTCAGATTCCAGAACTTTCTGTCACCGAAATGTGAGGAAAACGTGTTTTTTTAGCCAAATTGTGAGGTTTGCAAAGGATTCTGGGTAACAGAACCTGGTCAGAGCCCCACAAGTCACCCCATCTTGGATTCCCCTAGGTCTCTAGTTTTCAAAAATGCACTGGTTTGGTAGGTTTCCCTAGGTGCCGGCTGAGCTAGAGGCCAAAATCTACAGGTAGGCACTTTGCAAAAAACACCTCTGTTTTCTTTCAAAAAATGTGGTGTGTCCACGTTGTGTTTTGGGGCATTTCCTGTCACGGGCGCTAGGCCTACCCACACAAGTGAGGTATCATTTTTATCGGGAGACTTGGGGGAACGCTGGGTGGAAGGAAATTTGTGGCTCCTCTCAGATTCCAGAACTTTCTGTCACCGAAATGTGAGGAAAATGTGTTTTTTTAGCCAAATTGTGAGGTTTGCAAAGGATTCTGGGTAACAGAACCTGGTCAGAGCCCCACAAGTCACACCATCTTGGATTCCCCTAGGTCTCTAGTTTTCAAAAATGCACTGGTTTGGTAGGTTTCCCTAGGTGCCGGCTGAGCTAGAGGCCAAAATCGAAAGGTAGGCACTTTGCAAAAAACACCTCTGTTTTCTTTCAAAAAATGTGATGTGTCCACGTTGTGTTTTGGGGCATTTCCTGTCACGGGTGCTAGGCCTACCCACACAAGTGAGGTATCATTTTTATCGGGAGACTTGGGGGAACGCTGGGTGGAAGGAAATTTGTTGCTCCTCTCAGATTCCAGAACTTTCTGTCACCGAAATGTGAGGAAAACGTGTTTCTTTAGCCAAATTGTGAGGTTTGCAAAGGATTCTGGGGAACAGAACCTTGCCAGAGCCCCACAAGTCACCCCATCTTGGATTCCCCTAGGTCTCTAGTTTTCAAAAATGCACAGGTTTGGTAGGTTTCCCTAGGTGCCGTCTGAGCTAGAGACCAAAATCTACAGGTAGGCACTTTGCAAAAAACACCTCTGTTTTCTTTAAAAAAATGTGATGTGTCCACGTTGTGTTTTGGGGCATTTCCTGTCACGGGCGCTAGGCCTACCCACACAAGTGAGGTATCATTTCTATCGGGAGACTTGGGGGAACGCTGGGTGGAAGGAAATTTGTGGCTCCTCTCAGATTCCAGAACTTTCTCTCACCGAAATGTGAGGAAAATGTGTTTTTTTAGCCAAATTTTGAGGTTTGCAAAGGATTCTGGGTATCAGAACCTGGTCAGACCCCCACAAGTCACCCCATCTTGGATTCCCCTAGGTCTCTAGTTTTAAAAAATGCACAGGTTTGGTAGGTTTCCCTAGGTGCCAGCTGTTCTAGAGGCCAAAATCTACAGGTAGGCACTTTGCAAAAAACACCTCTGTTTTCTTTCAAAAAATGTGATGTGTCCACATTGTGTTTTAGGGCATTTCCTGTCACGGGTGCTAGGCCTCCCCACACAAGTGAGGTATCATTTTTATCGGGAGACTTGGGGGAACGCTGGGTGGAAGGAAATTTGTGGCTCCTCTCAGATTCCAGAACTTTCTGTCACCGAAATGTGAGGAAAACGTGTTTTTTTAGCCAAATTGTGAGGTTTGCAAAGGATTCTGGGTAACAGAACCTGGTCACAGCCCCACAAGTCACCCCATCTTGGATTCCCCTAGGTCTCTAGTTTCCAAAAATGCACTGGTTTGGTAGGTTTCCCTAGGTGCCGGCTGAGCTAGAGGCCAAAATCTACAGGTAGGCACTTTCCAAAAAACACCTCTGTTTTCTTTCAAAAAATGTGATGTGTCCACATTGTGTTTTGGGGCATTTCCTGTCACGGGTGCTAGGCCTACCCACACAAGTGAGGTATCATTTTTATCGGGAGACTTGGGGGAACGCTGGGTGGAAGGAAATTTGTGGCTCCTCTCAGATTCCAGAACTTTCTGTCACCGAAATGTGAGGAAAATGTGTTTTTTCAGCCAAATTATGAGGTTTGCAAAGGATTCTGGGTAACAGAACCTGGTCAGACCCCCACAAGTCACCCCATTTTGGATTCCCCTAGGTCTCTAGTTTTCAAAAATGCACGGTTTGGTAGGTTTCCCTAGGTGCCAGCTGAGCTAGAGGCCAAAATCTACAGGTAGGCACTTTGCAAAAAACACCTCTGTTTTCTTTAAAAAAATGTGATGTGTCCACATTGTGTTTTGGGGCATTTCCTGTCACGGGTGCTAGGCCTACCCACACAAGTGAGGTATCATTTTTATCGGGAGACTTGGGGGAACGCTGGGTGGAAGGAAATTTGTGGCTCCTCTCAGATTCCAGAACTTTCTGTCACCGAAATGTGAGGAAAACGTGTTTTTTTAGCCAAATTGTGAGGTTTGCAAAGGATTCTGGGTAACAGAACCTGGTCAGAGCCCCACAAGTCACCCCATCTTGGATTCCCCTAGGTCTCTAGTTTTCAAAAATGCACTGGTTTGGTAGGTTTCCCTAGGTGCCGGCTGAGCTAGAGGCCAAAATCTACAGGTAGGCACTTTGCAAAAAACACCTCTGTTTTCTTTCAAAAAATGTGGTGTGTCCACGTTGTGTTTTGGGGCATTTCCTGTCACGGGCGCTAGGCCTACCCACACAAGTGAGGTATCATTTTTATCGGGAGACTTGGGGGAACGCTGGGTGGAAGGAAATTTGTGGCTCCTCTCAGATTCCAGAACTTTCTGTCACCGAAATGTGAGGAAAATGTGTTTTTTTAGCCAAATTATGAGGTTTGCAAAGGATTCTGGGTAACAGAACCTGGTCAGACCCCCACAAGTCACCCCATTTTGGATTCCCCTAGGTCTCTAGTTTTCAAAAATGCACGGTTTGGTAGGTTTCCCTAGGTGCCAGCTGAGCTAGAAGCCAAAATCTACAGGTAGGCACTTTGCAAAAAACACCTCTGTTTTCTTTCAAAAAATGTGATGTGTCCACGTTGCGTTTTGGGGCATTTCCTGTCACGGGCGCTAGGCCTACCCACACAAGTGAGGTATCATTTTTATCGGGAGACTTGGGGGAACGCTGGGTGGAAGGAAATTTGTGGCTCCTCTCAGATTCCAGAACTTTCTGTCACCGAAATGTGAGGAAAATGTGTTTTTTTAGCCAATTGTGAGGTTTGCAAAGGATTCTGGGTAACAGAACCTGGTCAGAGCCCCACAAGTCACACCATCTTGGATTCCCCTAGGTCTCTAGTTTTCAAAAATGCACTGGTTTGGTAGGTTTCCCTAGGTGCCGGCTGAGCTAGAGGCCAAAATCTACAGGTAGGCACTTTGCAAAAAACACCTCTGTTTTCTTTCAAAAAATGTGATGTGTCCACGTTGTGTTTTGGGGCATTTCCTGTCACGGGTGCTAGGCCTACCCACACAAGTGAGGTATCATTTTTATCGGGAGACTTGGGGGAACGCTGGGTGGAAGGAAATTTGTGGCTCCTCTCAGATTCCAGAACTTTCTGTCACCGAAATGTGAGGAAAACGTGTTTCTTTAGCCAAATTGTGAGGTTTGCAAAGGATTCTGGGGAACAGAACCTTGCCAGAGCCCCACAAGTCACCCCATCGTGGATTCCCCTAGGTCTCTAGTTTTCAAAAATGCACAGGTTTGGTAGGTTTCCCTAGGTGCCGTCTGAGCTAGAGGCCAAAATCTACAGGTAGGCACTTTGCAAAAAACACGTCTGTTTTCTTTAAAAAAATGTGATGTGTCCACGTTGTGTTTTGGGGCATTTCCTGTCACGGGCGCTAGGCCTACCCACACAAGTGAGGTATCATTTTTATCGGGAGACTTGGGGGAACGCTGGGTGGAAGGAAATTTGTGGCTCCTCTCAGATTCCAGAACTTTCTCTCACCGAAATGTGAGGAAAATGTGTTTTTTTAGCCAAATTTTGAGATTTGCAAAGGATTCTGGGTAACAGAACCTGGTCAGACCCCCACAAGTCACCCCATCTTGGATTCCCCTAGGTCTCTAGTTTTAAAAAATGCACAGGTTTGGTAGGTTTCCCTAGGTGCCAGCTGAGCTAGAGGCCAAAATCTACAGGTAGGCACTTTCCAAAAAACACCTCTGTTTTCTTTCAAAAAATGTGATGTGTCCACATTGTGTTTCGGGGCATTTCCTGTCACGGGTGCTAGGCCTACCCACACAAGTGAGGTATCATTTTTATCGGGAGACTTGGGGGAACGCTGGGTGGAAGGAAATTTGTGGCTCCTCTCAGATTCCAGAACTTTCTGTCACCGAAATGTGAGGAAAATGTGTTTTTTCAGCCAAATTATGAGGTTTGCAAAGGATTCTGGGTAACAGAACCTGGTGAGACCCCCACAAGTCACCCCATTTTGGATTCCCCTAGGTCTCTAGTTTTCAAAAATGCACGGTTTGGTAGGTTTCCCTAGGTGCCAGCTGAGCTAGAGGCCAAAATCTACAGGTAGGCACTTTGCAAAAAACACCTCTGTTTTCTTTCAAAAAATGTGATGTGTCCACATTGTGTTTTGGGGCATTTCCTGTCACGGGTGCTAGGCCTACCCACACAAGTGAGGTATCATTTTTATTGGGAGACTTTCGGGAACGCTGGGTGGAAGGAAATTTGTGGCTCCTCTCAGATTCCAGAACTTTCTGTCACCGAAATGTGAGGAAAACGTGTTTTTTTAGCCAAATTGTGAGGTTTGCAAAGGATTCTGGGTAACAGAACCTGGTCAGAGCCCCACAAGTCACCCCATCTTGGATTCCCCTAGGTCTCTAGTTTTCAAAAATGCACTGGTTTGGTAGGTTTCCCTAGGTGCCGGCTGAGCTAGAGGCCAAAATCTACAGGTAGGCACTTTGCAAAAAACACCTCTGTTTTCTTTCAAAAAATGTGATGTGTCCACGTTGCGTTTTGGGGCATTTCCTGTCGTGGGCGCTAGGCCTACCCACACAAGTGAGGTATCATTTTTATCGGGAGACTTGGGGGAATGCTGGGTGGAAGGAAACGTGTGGCTCCTCTCTGACTCCAGAATTTTCTGTCACCAAAATTTGAGGAAAATGTGTTTTTTTAGCCAAATTTTGAGGTTTGCAAAGGATTCTGGGTAACAGAACCTGGTCAGAGCCCCACAAGTCACCCCATCTTGGATTCCCCTAGGTCTCTAGTTTTCAAAAATGCACAGGTTTGGTAGGTTTCCCTAGGTGCCAGCTGAGCTAGAGGCCAAAATCTACAGGTAGGCACTTTGCAAAAAACACCTCTGTTTTCTTTCAAAAAATGTGGTGTGTCCACGTTGTGTTATGGGGCATTTCCTGTCACGGGCGCTAGGCCTACCCACACAAGTGAGGTATCATTTTTATCGGGAGACTTGGGGGAACGCTGGGTGGAAGGAAATTTGTGGCTCCTCTCAGATTCCAGAACTTTCTGTCACCGAAATGTGAGGAAAATGTGTTTTTTCAGCCAAATTATGAGGTTTGCAAAGGATTCTGGGTAACAGAACCTGGTCAGACCCCCACAAGTCACCCCATTTTGGATTCCCCTAGGTCTCTAGTTTTCAAAAATGCACGGTTTGGTAGGTTTCCCTAGGTGCCAGCTGAGCTAGAGGCCAAAATCTACAGGTAGGCACTTTGCAAAAAACACCTCTGTTTTCTTTCAAAAAATGTGATGTGTCCACATTGTGTTTTGGGGCATTTCCTGTCACGGGTGCTAGGCCTACCCACACAAGTGAGGTATCATTTTTATCGGGAGACTTGGGGGAACGCTGGGTGGAAGGAAATTTGTGGCTCCTCTCAGATTCCAGAACTTTCTGTCACCGAAATGTGAGGAAAACGTGTTTTTTTAGCCAAATTGTGAGGTTTGCAAAGGATTCTGGGTAACAGAACCTGGTCAGAGCCCCACAAGTCACCCCATCTTGGATTCCCCTAGGTCTCTAGTTTTCAAAAATGCACTGGTTTGGTAGGTTTCCCTAGGTGCCGGCTGAGCTAGAGGCCAAAATCTACAGGTAGGCACTTTGCAAAAAACACCTCTGTTTTCTTTCAAAAAATGTGATGTGTCCACGTTGCGTTTTGGGGCATTTCCTGTCGTGGGCGCCAGGCCTACCCACACAAGTGAGGTATCATTTTTATCGGGAGACTTGGGGGAATGCTGGGTGGAAGGAAACGTGTGGCTCCTCTCTGACTCCAGAATTTTCTGTCACCAAAATTTGAGGAAAATGTGTTTTTTTAGCCAAATTTTGAGGTTTGCAAAGGATTCTGGGTAACAGAACCTGGTCAGAGCCCCACAAGTCACCCCATCTTGGATTCCCCTAGGTCTCTAGTTTTCAAAAATGCACGGTTTGGTAGGTTTCCCTAGGTGCCAGCTGAGCTAGAGGCCAAAATCTACAGGTAGGCACTTTGCAAAAAACACCTCTGTTTTCTTTCAAAAAATGTGATGTGTCCACATTGTGTTTTGGGGCATTTCCTGTCACGGGTGCTAGGCCTACCCACACAAGTGAGGTATCATTTTTATCGGGAGACTTGGGGGAACGCTGGGTGGAAGGAAATTTGTGGCTCCTCTCAGATTCCAGAACTTTCTGTCACCGAAATGTGAGGAAAATGTGTTTTTTCAGCCAAATTATGAGGTTTGCAAAGGATTCTGGGTAACAGAACCTGGTCAGACCCCCACAAGTCACCCCATTTTGGATTCCCCTAGGTCTCTAGTTTTCAAAAATGCACGGTTTGGTAGGTTTCCCTAGGTGCCAGCTGAGCTAGAGGCCAAAATCTACAGGTAGGCACTTTGCAAAAAACACCTCTGTTTTCTTTCAAAAAATGTGATGTGTCCACATTGTGTTTTGGGGCATTTCCTGTCACGGGTGCTAGGCCTACCCACACAAGTGAGGTATCATTTTTATCGGGAGACTTGGGGGAACGCTGGGTGGAAGGAAATTTGTGGCTCCTCTCAGATTCCAGAACTTTCTGTCACCGAAATGTGAGGAAAACGTGTTTTTTTAGCCAAATTGTGAGGTTTGCAAAGGATTCTGGGTAACAGAACCTGGTCACAGCCCCACAAGTCACCCCATCTTGGATTCCCCTAGGTCTCTAGTTTAAAAAAATGCACTGGTTTGGTAGGTTTCCCTAGGTGCCGGCTGAGCTAGAGGCCAAAATCTACAGGTAGGCACTTTGCAAAAAACACCTCTGTTTTCTTTCAAAAAATGTGATGTGTCCACGTTGCGTTTTGGGGCATTTCCTGTCACGGGCGCTAGGCCTACCCACACAAGTGAGGTATCATTTTTATCGGGAGACTTGGGGGAATGCTGGGTGGAAGGAAACGTGTGGCTCCTCTCTGACTCCAGAATTTTCTGTCACCAAAATTTGAGGAAAATGTGTTTTTTTAGCCAAATTTTGAGGTTTGCAAAGGATTCTGGGTAACAGAACCTGGTCAGAGCCCCACAAGTCACCCCATCTTGGATTCCCCTAGGTCTCTAGTTTTCAAAAATGCACGGTTTGGTAGGTTTCCCTAGGTGCCAGCTGAGCTAGAGGCCAAAATCTACAGGTAGGCACTTTGCAAAAAACACCTCTGTTTTCTTTCAAAAAATGTGATGTGTCCACATTGTGTTTTGGGGCATTTCCTGTCACGGGTGCTAGGCCTACCCACACAAGTGAGGTATCATTTTTATCGGGAGACTTGGGGGAACGCTGGGTGGAAGGAAATTTGTGGCTCCTCTCAGATTCCAGAACTTTCTGTCACCGAAATGTGAGGAAAACGTGTTTTTTTAGCCAAATTGTGAGGTTTGCAAAGGATTCTGGGTAACAGAACCTGGTCACAGCCCCACAAGTCACCCCATCTTGGATTCCCCTAGGTCTCTAGTTTAAAAAAATGCACTGGTTTGGTAGGTTTCCCTAGGTGCCGGCTGAGCTAGAGGCCAAAATCTACAGGTAGGCACTTTGCAAAAAACACCTCTGTTTTCTTTCAAAAAATGTGATGTGTCCACGTTGCGTTTTGGGGCATTTCCTGTCACGGGCGCTAGGCCTACCCACACAAGTGAGGTATCATTTTTATCGGGAGACTTGGGGGAACGCTGGGTGGAAGGAAATTTGTGGCTCCTCTCAGATTCCAGAACTTTCTGTCACCGAAATGTGAGGAAAATTTGTTTTTTTAGCCAAATTGTGAGGTTTGCAAAGGATTCTGGGTAACAGAACCTGGTCAGAGCCCCACAAGTCACACCATCTTGGATTCCCCTAGGTCTCTAGTTTTCAAAAATGCACTGGTTTGGTAGGTTTCCCTAGGTGCCGGCTGAGCTAGAGGCCAAAATCTACAGGTAGGCACTTTGCAAAAAACACCTCTGTTTTCTTTCAAAAAATGTGATGTGTCCACGTTGTGTTTTGGGGCATTTCCTGTCACGGGTGCTAGGCCTACCCACACAAGTGAGGTATCATTTTTATCGGGAGACTTGGGGGAACGCTGGGTGGAAGGAAATTTGTTGCTCCTCTCAGATTCCAGAACTTTCTGTCACCGAAATGTGAGGAAAACGTGTTTCTTTAGCCAAATTGTGAGGTTTGCAAAGGATTCTGGGGAACAGAACCTTGCCAGAGCCCCACAAGTCACCCCATCTTGGATTCCCCTAGGTCTCTAGTTTAAAAAAATGCACAGGTTTGATAGGTTTCCCTAGGTGCCGTCTGAGCTAGAGGCCAAAATCTACAGGTAGGCACTTTGCAAAAAACACCTCTGTTTTCTTTCAAAAAATGTGATGTGTCCACGTTGCGTTTTGGGGCATTTCCTGTCGTGGGCACTAGGCCTACCCACACAAGTGAGGTATCATTTTTGTCGGGAGACTTGGGGGAATGCTGGGTGGAAGGAAATTTGTGGCTCCTCTCAGATTCCAGAACTTTCTCTCACCGAAATGTGAGGAAAATTTGTTTTTTTAGCCAAATTTTGAGGTTTGCAAAGGATTCTGGGTAACAGAACCTGGTCAGACCCCCACAAGTCACCCCATCTTGGATTCCCCTAGGTCTCTAGTTTTAAAAAATGCACAGGTTTGGTAGGTTTCCCTAGGTACCAGCTGAGCTAGAGGCCAAAATCTACAGGTAGGCACTTTGCAAAAAACACCTCTGTTTTCTTTCAAAAAATGTGATGTGTCCACATTGTGTTTTGGGGCATTTCCTGTCACGGGTGCTAGGCCTACCCACACAAGTGAGGTATCATTTTTATCCGGAGACTTGGGGGAACGCTGGGTGGAAGGAAATTTGTGGCTCCTCTCAGATTCCAGAACTTTCTGTCACCGAAATGTGAGGAAAACGTGTTTTTTTAGCCAAATTGTGAGGTTTGCAAAGGATTCTGGGTAACAGAACCTGGTCACAGCCCCACAAGTCACCCCATCTTGGATTCCCCTAGGTCTCTAGTTTAAAAAAATGCACTGGTTTGGTAGGTTTCCCTAGGTGCCGGCTGAGCTAGAGGCCAAAATCTACAGGTAGGCACTTTGCAAAAAACACCTCTGTTTTCTTTAAAAAAATGTGATGTGTCCACGGTGCGTTTTGGGGCATTTCCTGTCACGGGCGCTAGGCCTACCCACACAAGTGAGGTATCATTTTTATCGGGAGACTTGGGGGAACGCTGGGTGGAAGGAAATTTGTGGCTCCTCTCAGATTCCAGAACTTTCTGTCACCGAAATGTGAGGAAAATGTGTTTTTTTAGCCAAATTGTGAGGTTTGCAAAGGATTCTGGGTAACAGAACCTGGTCAGAGCCCCACAAGTCACACCATCTTGGATTCCCCTAGGTCTCTAGTTTTCAAAAATGCACTGGTTTGGTAGGTTTCCCTAGGTGCCGGCTGAGCTAGAGGCCAAAATCGAAAGGTAGGCACTTTGCAAAAAACACCTCTGTTTTCTTTCAAAAAATGTGATGTGTCCACGTTGTGTTTTGGGGCATTTCCTGTCACGGGTGCTAGGCCTACCCACACAAGTGAGGTATCATTTTTATCAGGAGACTTGGGGGAACGCTGGGTGGAAGGAAATTTGTTGCTCCTCTCAGATTCCAGAACTTTCTGTCACCGAAATGTGAGGAAAACGTGTTTCTTTAGCCAAATTGTGAGGTTTGCAAAGGATTCTGGGGAACAGAACCTTGCCAGAGCCCCACAAGTCACCCCATCTTGGATTCCCCTAGGTCTCTAGTTTTCAAAAATGCACAGGTTTGGTAGGTTTCCCTAGGTGCCGTCTGAGCTAGAGACCAAAATCTACAGGTAGGCACTTTGCAAAAAACACCTCTGTTTTCTTTAAAAAAATGTGATGTGTCCATGTTGTGTTTTGGGGCATTTCCTGTCACGGGCGCTAGGCCTACCCACACAAGTGAGGTATCATTTCTATCGGGAGACTTGGGGGAACGCTGGGTGGAAGGAAATTTGTGGCTCCTCTCAGATTCCAGAACTTTATCTCACCGAAATGTGAGGAAAATGTGTTTTTTTAGCCAAATTTTGAGGTTTGCAAAGGATTCTGGGTAACAGAACCTGATCAGACCCCCACAAGTCACCCCATCTTGGATTCCCCTAGGTCTCTAGTTTTAAAAAATGCACAGGTTTGGTAGGTTTCCCTAGGTGCCAGCTGTTCTAGAGGCCAAAATCTACAGGTAGGCACTTTGCAAAAAACACCTCTGTTTTCTTTCAAAAAATGTGATGTGTCCACATTGTGTTTTAGGGCATTTCCTGTCACGGGTGCTAGGCCTCCCCACACAAGTGAGGTATCATTTTTATCGGGAGACTTGGGGGAACGCTGGGTGGAAGGAAATTTGTGGCTCCTCTCAGATTCCAGAACTTTCTGTCACCGAAATGTGAGGAAAACGTGTTTTTTTAGCCAAATTGTGAGGTTTGCAAAGGATTCTGGGTAACAGAACCTGGTCACAGCCCCACAAGTCACCCCATCTTGGATTCCCCTAGGTCTCTAGTTTCCAAAAATGCACTGGTTTGGTAGGTTTCCCTAGGTGCCGGCTGAGCTAGAGGCCAAAATCTACAGGTAGGCACTTTCCAAAAAACACCTCTGTTTTCTTTCAAAAAATGTGATGTGTCCACATTGTGTTTTGGGGCATTTCCTGTCACGGGTGCTAGGCCTACCCACACAAGTGAGGTATCATTTTTATCGGGAGACTTGGGGGAACGCTGGGTGGAAGGAAATTTGTGGCTCCTCTCAGATTCCAGAACTTTCTGTCACCGAAATGTGAGGAAAATGTGTTTTTTCAGCCAAATTATGAGGTTTGCAAAGGATTCTGGGTAACAGAACCTGGTCAGACCCCCACAAGTCACCCCATTTTGGATTCCCCTAGGTCTCTAGTTTTCAAAAATGCACAGGTTTGGTAGGTTTCCCTAGGTGCCAGCTGAGCTAGAGGCCAAAATCTACAGGTAGGCACTTTGCAAAAAACACCTCTGTTTTCTTTCAAAAAATGTGATGTGTCCACATTGTGTTTTGGGGCATTTCCTGTCACGGGTGCTAGGCCTACCCACACAAGTGAGGTATCATTTTTATCGGGAGACTTGGGGGAACGCTGGGTGGAAGGAAATTTGTGGCTCCTCTCAGATTCCAGAACTTTCTGTCACCGAAATGTGAGGAAAACGTGTTTTTTTAGCCAAATTGTGAGGTTTGCAAAGGATTCTGGGTAACAGAACCTGGTCAGAGCCCCACAAGTCACCCCATCTTGGATTCCCCTAGGTCTCTAGTTTTCAAAAATGCACTGGTTTGGTAGGTTTCCCTAGGTGCCGGCTGAGCTAGAGGCCAAAATCTACAGGTAGGCACTTTGCAAAAAACACCTCTGTTTTCTTTAAAAAAATGTGGTGTGTCCACGTTGTGTTTTGGGGCATTTCCTGTCACGGGCGCTAGGCCTACCCACACAAGTGAGGTATCATTTTTATCGGGAGACTTGGGGGAACGCTGGGTGGAAGGAAATTTGTGGCTCCTCTCAGATTCCAGAACTTTCTGTCACCGAAATGTGAGGAAAATGTGTTTTTTTAGCCAAATTGTGAGGTTTGCAAAGGATTCTGGGTAACAGAACCTGGTCAGAGCCCCACAAGTCACACCATCTTGGATTCCCCTAGGTCTCTAGTTTTCAAAAATGCACTGGTTTGGTAGGTTTCCCTAGGTGCCGGCTGAGCTAGAGGCCAAAATCGAAAGGTAGGCACTTTGCAAAAAACACCTCTGTTTTCTTTAAAAAAATGTGATGTGTCCACGTTGTGTTTTGGGGCATTTCCTGTCACGGGTGCTAGGCCTACCCACACAAGTGAGGTATCATTTTTATCGGGAGACTTGGGGGAACGCTGGGTGGAAGGAAATTTGTTGCTCCTCTCAGATTCCAGAACTTTCTGTCACCGAAATGTGAGGAAAACGTGTTTCTTTAGCCAAATTGTGATGTTTGCAAAGGATTCTGGGGAACAGAACCTTGCCAGAGCCCCACAAGTCACCCAATCTTGGATTCCCCTAGGTCTCTAGTTTTCAAAAATGCACAGGTTTGGTAGGTTTCCCTAGGTGCCGTCTGAGTTAGAGATCAAAATCTACAGGTAGGCACTTTGCAAAAAACACCTCTGTTTTCTTTAAAAAAATGTGATGTGTCCACGTTGTGTTTTGGGGCATTTCCTGTCACGGGCGCTAGGCCTACCCACACAAGTGAGGTATCATTTCTATCGGGAGACTTGGGGGAACGCTGGGTGGAAGGAAATTTGTGGCTCCTCTCAGATTCCAGAACTTTATCTCACCGAAATGTGAGGAAAATGTGTTTTTTTAGCCAAATTTTGAGGTTTGCAAAGGATTCTGGGTAACAGAACCTGGTCAGACCCCCACAAGTCACCCCATCTTGGATTCCCCTAGGTCTCTAGTTTTAAAAAATGCACAGGTTTGGTAGGTTTCCCTAGGTGCCAGCTGTTCTAGAGGCCAAAATCTACAGGTAGGCACTTTGCAAAAAACACCTCTGTTTTCTTTCAAAAAATGTGATGTGTCCACATTGTGTTTTAGGGCATTTCCTGTCACGGGTGCTAGGCCTCCCCACACAAGTGAGGTATCATTTTTATCGGGAGACTTGGGGGAACGCTGGGTGGAAGGAAATTTGTGGCTCCTCTCAGATTCCAGAACTTTCTGTCACCGAAATGTGAGGAAAACGTGTTTTTTTAGCCAAATTGTGAGGTTTGCAAAGGATTCTGGGTAACAGAACCTGGTCACAGCCCCACAAGTCACCCCATCTTGGATTCCCCTAGGTCTCTAGTTTCCAAAAATGCACTGGTTTGGTAGGTTTCCCTAGGTGCCGGCTGAGCTAGAGGCCAAAATCTACAGGTAGGCACTTTCCAAAAAACACCTCTGTTTTCTTTCAAAAAATGTGATATGTCCACATTGTGTTTTGGGGCATTTCCTGTCACGGGTGCTAGGCCTACCCACACAAGTGAGGTATCATTTTTATCGGGAGACTTGGGGGAACGCTGGGTGGAAGGGAATTTGTGGCTCCTCTCAGATTCCAGAACTTTCTGTCACCGAAATGTGAGGAAAATGTGTTTTTTCAGCCAAATTATGAGGTTTGCAAAGGATTCTGGGTAACAGAACCTGGTCAGACCCCCACAAGTCACCCCATTTTGGATTCCCCTAGGTCTCTAGTTTTCAAAAATGCACGGTTTGGTAGGTTTCCCTAGGTGCCAGCTGAGCTAGAGGCCAAAATCTACAGGTAGGCACTTTGCAAAAAACACCTCTGTTTTCTTTCAAAAAATGTGATGTGTCCACATTGTGCTTTGGGGCATTTCCTGTCACGGGTGCTAGGCCTACCCACACAAGTGAGGTATCATTTTTATCGGGAGACTTGGGGGAACGCTGGGTGGAAGGAAATTTGTGGCTCCTCTCAGATTCCAGAACTTTCTGTCACCGAAATGTGAGGAAAATGTGTTTTTTTAGCCAATTGTGAGGTTTGCAAAGGATTCTGGGTAACAGAACCTGGTCAGAGCCCCACAAGTCACACCATCTTGGATTCCCCTAGGTCTCTAGTTTTCAAAAATGCACTGGTTTGGTAGGTTTCCCTAGGTGCCGGCTGAGCTAGAGGCCAAAATCTACAGGTAGGCACTTTGCAAAAAACACCTCTGTTTTCTTTCAAAAAATGTGATGTGTCCACGTTGTGTTTTGGGGCATTTCCTGTCACGGGTGCTAGGCCTACCCACACAAGTGAGGTATCATTTTTATCGGGAGACTTGGGGGAACGCTGGGTGGAAGGAAATTTGTGGCTCCTCTCAGATTCCAGAACTTTCTGTCACCGAAATGTGAGGAAAACGTGTTTCTTTAGCCAAATTGTGAGGTTTGCAAAGGATTCTGGGGAACAGAACCTTGCCAGAGCCCCACAAGTCACCCCATCTTGGATTCCCCTAGGTCTCTAGTTTTCAAAAATGCACAGGTTTGGTAGGTTTCCCTAGGTGCCATCTGAGCTAGAGGCCAAAATCTACAGGTAGGCACTTTGCAAAAAACACGTCTGTTTTCTTTAAAAAAATGTGATGTGTCCACGTTGTGTTTTGGGGCATTTCCTGTCACGGGCGCTAGGCCTACCCACACAAGTGAGGTATCATTTTTATCGGGAGACTTGGGGGAACGCTGGGTGGAAGGAAATTTGTGGCTCCTCTCAGATTCCAGAACTTTCTCTCACCGAAATGTGAGGAAAATGTGTTTTTTTAGCCAAATTTTGAGATTTGCAAAGGATTCTGGGTAACAGAACCTGGTCAGACCCCCACAAGTCACCCCATCTTGGATTCCCCTAGGTCTCTAGTTTTAAAAAATGCACAGGTTTGGTAGGTTTCCCTAGGTGCCAGCTGAGCTAGAGGCCAAAATCTACAGGTAGGCACTTTCCAAAAAACACCTCTGTTTTCTTTCAAAAAATGTGATGTGTCCACATTGTGTTTCGGGGCATTTCCTGTCACGGGTGCTAGGCCTACCCACACAAGTGAGGTATCATTTTTATCGGGAGACTTGGGGGAACGCTGGGTGGAAGGAAATTTGTGGCTCCTCTCAGATTCCAGAACTTTCTGTCACCGAAATGTGAGGAAAATGTGTTTTTTCAGCCAAATTATGAGGTTTGCAAAGGATTCTGGGTAACAGAACCTGGTCAGACCCCCACAAGTCACCCCATTTTGGATTCCCCTAGGTCTCTAGTTTTCAAAAATGCACGGTTTGGTAGGTTTCCCTAGGTGCCAGCTGAGCTAGAGGCCAAAATCTACAGGTAGGCACTTTGCAAAAAACACCTCTGTTTTCTTTAAAAAAATGTGATGTGTCCACATTGTGTTTTGGGGCATTTCCTGTCACGGGTGCTAGGCCTACCCACACAAGTGAGGTATCATTTTTATTGGGAGACTTTCGGGAACGCTGGGTGGAAGGAAATTTGTGGCTCCTCTCAGATTCCAGAACTTTCTGTCACCGAAATGTGAGGAAAACGTGTTTTTTTAGCCAAATTGTGAGGTTTGCAAAGGATTCTGGGTAACAGAACCTGGTCAGAGCCCCACAAGTCACCCCATCTTGGATTCCCCTAGGTCTCTAGTTTTCAAAAATGCACTGGTTTGGTAGGTTTCCCTAGGTGCCGGCTGAGCTAGAGGCCAAAATCTACAGGTAGGCACTTTGCAAAAAACACCTCTGTTTTCTTTCAAAAAATGTGATGTGTCCACGTTGCGTTTTGGGGCATTTCCTGTCGTGGGCGCTAGGCCTACCCACACAAGTGAGGTATCATTTTTATCGGGAGACTTGGGGGAATGCTGGGTGGAAGGAAACGTGTGGCTCCTCTCTGACTCCAGAATTTTCTGTCACCAAAATTTGAGGAAAATGTGTTTTTTTAGCCAAATTTTGAGGTTTGCAAAGGATTCTGGGTAACAGAACCTGGTCAGAGCCCCACAAGTCACCCCATCTTGGATTCCCCTAGGTCTCTAGTTTTCAAAAATGCACAGGTTTGGTAGGTTTCCCTAGGTGCCAGCTGAGCTAGAGGCCAAAATCTACAGGTAGGCACTTTGCAAAAAACACCTCTGTTTTCTTTCAAAAAATGTGGTGTGTCCACGTTGTGTTATGGGGCATTTCCTGTCACGGGCGCTAGGCCTACCCACACAAGTGAGGTATCATTTTTATCGGGAGACTTGGGGGAACGCTGGGTGGAAGGAAATTTGTGGCTCCTCTCAGATTCCAGAACTTTCTGTCACCGAAATGTGAGGAAAATGTGTTTTTTCAGCCAAATTATGAGGTTTGCAAAGGATTCTGGGTAACAGAACCTGGTCAGACCCCCACAAGTCACCCCATTTTGGATTCCCCTAGGTCTCTAGTTTTCAAAAATGCACGGTTTGGTAGGTTTCCCTAGGTGCCAGCTGAGCTAGAGGCCAAAATCTACAGGTAGGCACTTTGCAAAAAACACCTCTGTTTTCTTTCAAAAAATGTGATGTGTCCACATTGTGTTTTGGGGCATTTCCTGTCACGGGTGCTAGGCCTACCCACACAAGTGAGGTATCATTTTTATCGGGAGACTTGGGGGAACGCTGGGTGGAAGGAAATTTGTGGCTCCTCTCAGATTCCAGAACTTTCTGTCACCGAAATGTGAGGAAAACGTGTTTTTTTAGCCAAATTGTGAGGTTTGCAAAGGATTCTGGGTAACAGAACCTGGTCAGAGCCCCACAAGTCACCCCATCTTGGATTCCCCTAGGTCTCTAGTTTTCAAAAATGCACTGGTTTGGTAGGTTTCCCTAGGTGCCGGCTGAGCTAGAGGCCAAAATCTACAGGTAGGCACTTTGCAAAAAACACCTCTGTTTTCTTTCAAAAAATGTGATGTGTCCACGTTGCGTTTTGGGGCATTTCCTGTCGTGGGCGCTAGGCCTACCCACACAAGTGAGGTATCATTTTTATCGGGAGACTTGGGGGAATGCTGGGTGGAAGGAAACGTGTGGCTCCTCTCTGACTCCAGAATTTTCTGTCACCAAAATTTGAGGAAAATGTGTTTTTTTAGCCAAATTTTGAGGTTTGCAAAGGATTCTGGGTAACAGAACCTGGTCAGAGCCCCACAAGTCACCCCATCTTGGATTCCCCTAGGTCTCTAGTTTTAAAAAATGCACGGTTTGGTAGGTTTCCCTAGGTGCCAGCTGAGCTAGAGGCCAAAATCTACAGGTAGGCACTTTGCAAAAAACACCTCTGTTTTCTTTCAAAAAATGTGATGTGTCCACATTGTGTTTTGGGGCATTTCCTGTCACGGGTGCTAGGCCTACCCACACAAGTGAGGTATCATTTTTATCGGGAGACTTGGGGGAACGCTGGGTGGAAGGAAATTTGTGGCTCCTCTCAGATTCCAGAACTTTCTGTCACCGAAATGTGAGGAAAATGTGTTTTTTCAGCCAAATTATGAGGTTTGCAAAGGATTCTGGGTAACAGAACCTGGTCAGACCCCCACAAGTCACCCCATTTTGGATTCCCCTAGGTCTCTAGTTTTCAAAAATGCACGGTTTGGTAGGTTTCCCTAGGTGCCAGCTGAGCTAGAGGCCAAAATCTACAGGTAGGCACTTTGCAAAAAACACCTCTGTTTTCTTTAAAAAAATGTGATGTGTCCACATTGTGTTTTGGGGCATTTCCTGTCACGGGTGCTAGGCCTACCCACACAAGTGAGGTATCATTTTTATTGGGAGACTTTCGGGAACGCTGGGTGGAAGGAAATTTGTGGCTCCTCTCAGATTCCAGAACTTTCTGTCACCGAAATGTGAGGAAAACGTGTTTTTTTAGCCAAATTGTGAGGTTTGCAAAGGATTCTGGGTAACAGAACCTGGTCAGAGCCCCACAAGTCACCCCATCTTGGATTCCCCTAGGTCTCTAGTTTTCAAAAATGCACTGGTTTGGTAGGTTTCCCTAGGTGCCGGCTGAGCTAGAGGCCAAAATCTACAGGTAGGCACTTTGCAAAAAACACCTCTGTTTTCTTTCAAAAAATGTGATGTGTCCACTTTGCGTTTTGGGGCATTTCCTGTCGTGGGCGCTAGGCCTACCCACACAAGTGAGGTATCATTTTTATCGGGAGACTTGGGGGAATGCTGGGTGGAAGGAAACGTGTGGCTCCTCTCTGACTCCAGAATTTTCTGTCACCAAAATTTGAGGAAAATGTGTTTTTTTAGCCAAATTTTGAGGTTTGCAAAGGATTCTGGGTAACAGAACCTGGTCAGAGCCCCACAAGTCACCCCATCTTGGATTCCCCTAGGTCTCTAGTTTTCAAAAATGCACAGGTTTGGTAGGTTTCCCTAGGTGCCAGCTGAGCTAGAGGCCAAAATCTACAGGTAGGCACTTTGCAAAAAACACCTCTGTTTTCTTTCAAAAAATGTGGTGTGTCCACGTTGTGTTATGGGGCATTTCCTGTCACGGGCGCTAGGCCTACCCACACAAGTGAGGTATCATTTTTATCGGGAGACTTGGGGGAACGCTGGGTGGAAGGAAATTTGTGGCTCCTCTCAGATTCCAGAACTTTCTGTCACCGAAATGTGAGGAAAATGTGTTTTTTCAGCCAAATTATGAGGTTTGCAAAGGATTCTGGGTAACAGAACCTGGTCAGACCCCCACAAGTCACCCCATTTTGGATTCCCCTAGGTCTCTAGTTTTCAAAAATGCACGGTTTGGTAGGTTTCCCTAGGTGCCAGCTGAGCTAGAGGCCAAAATCTACAGGTAGGCACTTTGCAAAAAACACCTCTGTTTTCTTTCAAAAAATGTGATGTGTCCACATTGTGTTTTGGGGCATTTCCTGTCACGGGTGCTAGGCCTACCCACACAAGTGAGGTATCATTTTTATCGGGAGACTTGGGGGAACGCTGGGTGGAAGGAAATTTGTGGCTCCTCTCAGATTCCAGAACTTTCTGTCACCGAAATGTGAGGAAAACGTGTTTTTTTAGCCAAATTGTGAGGTTTGCAAAGGATTCTGGGTAACAGAACCTGGTCAGAGCCCCACAAGTCACCCCATCTTGGATTCCCCTAGGTCTCTAGTTTTCAAAAATGCACTGGTTTGGTAGGTTTCCCTAGGTGCCGGCTGAGCTAGAGGCCAAAATCTACAGGTAGGCACTTTGCAAAAAACACCTCTGTTTTCTTTCAAAAAATGTGATGTGTCCACGTTGCGTTTTGGGGCATTTCCTGTCGTGGGCGCTAGGCCTACCCACACAAGTGAGGTATCATTTTTATCGGGAGACTTGGGGGAATGCTGGGTGGAAGGAAACGTGTGGCTCCTCTCTGACTCCAGAATTTTCTGTCACCAAAATTTGAGGAAAATGTGTTTTTTTAGCCAAATTTTGAGGTTTGCAAAGGATTCTGGGTAACAGAACCTGGTCAGAGCCCCACAAGTCACCCCATCTTGGATTCCCCTAGGTCTCTAGTTTTAAAAAATGCACGGTTTGGTAGGTTTCCCTAGGTGCCAGCTGAGCTAGAGGCCAAAATCTACAGGTAGGCACTTTGCAAAAAACACCTCTGTTTTCTTTCAAAAAATGTGATGTGTCCACATTGTGTTTTGGGGCATTTCCTGTCACGGGTGCTAGGCCTACCCACACAAGTGAGGTATCATTTTTATCGGGAGACTTGGGGGAACGCTGGGTGGAAGGAAATTTGTGGCTCCTCTCAGATTCCAGAACTTTCTGTCACCGAAATGTGAGGAAAATGTGTTTTTTCAGCCAAATTATGAGGTTTGCAAAGGATTCTGGGTAACAGAACCTGGTCAGACCCCCACAAGTCACCCCATTTTGGATTCCCCTAGGTCTCTAGTTTTCAAAAATGCACGGTTTGGTAGGTTTCCCTAGGTGCCAGCTGAGCTAGAGGCCAAAATCTACAGGTAGGCACTTTGCAAAAAACACCTCTGTTTTCTTTCAAAAAATGTGATGTGTCCACATTGTGTTTTGGGGCATTTCCTGTCACGGGTGCTAGGCCTACCCACACAAGTGAGGTATCATTTTTATCGGGAGACTTGGGGGAACGCTGGGTGGAAGGAAATTTGTGGCTCCTCTCAGATTCCAGAACTTTCTGTCACCGAAATGTGAGGAAAACGTGTTTTTTTAGCCAAATTGTGAGGTTTGCAAAGGATTCTGGGTAACAGAACCTGGTCACAGCCCCACAAGTCACCCCATCTTGGATTCCCCTAGGTCTCTAGTTTAAAAAAATGCACTGGTTTGGTAGGTTTCCCTAGGTGCCGGCTGAGCTAGAGGCCAAAATCTACAGGTAGGCACTTTGCAAAAAACACCTCTGTTTTCTTTCAAAAAATGTGATGTGTCCACGTTGCGTTTTGGGGCATTTCCTGTCACGGGCGCTAGGCCTACCCACACAAGTGAGGTATCATTTTTATCGGGAGACTTGGGGGAATGCTGGGTGGAAGGAAACGTGTGGCTCCTCTCTGACTCCAGAATTTTCTGTCACCAAAATTTGAGGAAAATGTGTTTTTTTAGCCAAATTTTGAGGTTTGCAAAGGATTCTGGGTAACAGAACCTGGTCAGAGCCCCACAAGTCACCCCATCTTGGATTCCCCTAGGTCTCTAGTTTTCAAAAATGCACGGTTTGGTAGGTTTCCCTAGGTGCCAGCTGAGCTAGAGGCCAAAATCTACAGGTAGGCACTTTGCAAAAAACACCTCTGTTTTCTTTCAAAAAATGTGATGTGTCCACATTGTGTTTTGGGGCATTTCCTGTCACGGGTGCTAGGCCTACCCACACAAGTGAGGTATCATTTTTATCGGGAGACTTGGGGGAACGCTGGGTGGAAGGAAATTTGTGGCTCCTCTCAGATTCCAGAACTTTCTGTCACCGAAATGTGAGGAAAACGTGTTTTTTTAGCCAAATTGTGAGGTTTGCAAAGGATTCTGGGTAACAGAACCTGGTCACAGCCCCACAAGTCACCCCATCTTGGATTCCCCTAGGTCTCTAGTTTAAAAAAATGCACTGGTTTGGTAGGTTTCCCTAGGTGCCGGCTGAGCTAGAGGCCAAAATCTACAGGTAGGCACTTTGCAAAAAACACCTCTGTTTTCTTTCAAAAAATGTGATGTGTCCACGTTGCGTTTTGGGGCATTTCCTGTCACGGGCGCTAGGCCTACCCACACAAGTGAGGTATCATTTTTATCGGGAGACTTGGGGGAACGCTGGGTGGAAGGAAATTTGTGGCTCCTCTCAGATTCCAGAACTTTCTGTCACCGAAATGTGAGGAAAATTTGTTTTTTTAGCCAAATTGTGAGGTTTGCAAAGGATTCTGGGTAACAGAACCTGGTCAGAGCCCCACAAGTCACACCATCTTGGATTCCCCTAGGTCTCTAGTTTTAAAAAATGCACTGGTTTGGTAGGTTTCCCTAGGTGCCGGCTGAGCTAGAGGCCAAAATCTACAGGTAGGCACTTTGCAAAAAACACCTCTGTTTTCTTTCAAAAAATGTGATGTGTCCACGTTGTGTTTTGGGGCATTTCCTGTCACGGGTGCTAGGCCTACCCACACAAGTGAGGTATCATTTTTATCGGGAGACTTGGGGGAACACTGGGTGGAAGGAAATTTGTTGCTCCTCTCAGATTCCAGAACTTTCTGTCACCGAAATGTGAGGAAAACGTGTTTCTTTAGCCAAATTGTGAGGTTTGCAAAGGATTCTGGGGAACAGAACCTTGCCAGAGCCCCACAAGTCACCCCATCTTGGATTCCCCTAGGTCTCTAGTTTAAAAAAATGCACAGGTTTGATAGGTTTCCCTAGGTGCCGTCTGAGCTAGAGGCCAAAATCTACAGGTAGGCACTTTGCAAAAAACACCTCTGTTTTCTTTAAAAAAATGTGATGTGTCCACGTTGTGTTTTGGGGCATTTCCTGTCGCGGGCGCTAGGCCTACCCACACAAGTGAGGTATCATTTTTATCGGGAGACTTTCGGGAACGCTGGGTGGAAGGAAATTTGTGGCTCCTCTCAGATTCCAGAACTTTCTGTCACCGAAATGTGAGGAAAACGTGTTTTTTTAGCCAAATTGTGAGGTTTGCAAAGGATTCTGGGTAACAGAACCTGGTCAGAGCCCCACAAGTCACCCCATCTTGGATTCCCCTAGGTCTCTAGTTTTCAAAAATGCACTGGTTTGGTAGGTTTCCCTAGGTGCCGGCTGAGCTAGAGGCCAAAATCTACAGGTAGGCACTTTGCAAAAAACACCTCTGTTTTCTTTCAAAAAATGTGATGTGTCCACGTTGCGTTTTGGGGCATTTCCTGTCGTGGGCGCTAGGCCTACCCACACAAGTGAGGTATCATTTTTATCGGGAGACTTGGGGGAATGCTGGGTGGAAGGAAATTTGTGGCTCCTCTCAGATTCCAGAACTTTCTCTCACCGAAATGTGAGGAAAATTTGTTTTTTTAGCCAAATTTTGAGGTTTGCAAAGGATTCTGGGTAACAGAACCTGGTCAGACCCCCAAAAGTCACCCCATCTTGGATTCCCCTAGGTCTCTAGTTTTAAAAAATGCACAGGTTTGGTAGGTTTCCCTAGGTGCCAGCTGAGCTAGAGGCCAAAATCTACAGGTAGGCACTTTGCAAAAAACACCTCTGTTTTCTTTCAAAAAATGTGATGTGTCCACATTGTGTTTTGGGGCATTTCCTGTCACGGGTGCTAGGCCTACCCACACAAGTGAGGTATCATTTTTATCGGGAGACTTGGGGGAACGCTGGGTGGAAGGAAATTTGTGGCTCCTCTCAGATTCCAGAACTTTCTGTCACCGAAATGTGAGGAAAACGTGTTTTTTTAGCCAAATTGTGAGGTTTGCAAAGGATTCTGGGTAACAGAACCTGGTCACAGCCCCACAAGTCACCCCATCTTGGATTCCCCTAGGTCTCTAGTTTAAAAAAATGCACTGGTTTGGTAGGTTTCCCTAGGTGCCGGCTGAGCTAGAGGCCAAAATCTACAGGTAGGCACTTTGCAAAAAACACCTCTGTTTTCTTTAAAAAAATGTGATGTGTCCACGGTGCGTTTTGGGGCATTTCCTGTCACGGGCGCTAGGCCTACCCACACAAGTGAGGTATCATTTTTATCGGGAGACTTGGGGGAACGCTGGGTGGAAGGAAATTTGTGGCTCCTCTCAGATTCCAGAACTTTCTGTCACCGAAATGTGAGGAAAATGTGTTTTTTTAGCCAAATTGTGAGGTTTGCAAAGGATTCTGGGTAACAGAAGCTGGTCAGAGCCCCACAAGTCACACCATCTTGGATTCCCCTAGGTCTCTAGTTTTCAAAAATGCACTGGTTTGGTAGGTTTCCCTAGGTGCCGGCTGAGCTAGAGGCCAAAATCGAAAGGTAGGCACTTTGCAAAAAACACCTCTGTTTTCTTTCAAAAAATGTGATGTGTCCACGTTGTGTTTTGGGGCATTTCCTGTCACGGGTGCTAGGCCTACCCACACAAGTGAGGTATCATTTTTATCAGGAGACTTGGGGGAACGCTGGGTGGAAGGAAATTTGTTGCTCCTCTCAGATTCCAGAACTTTCTGTCACCGAAATGTGAGGAAAACGTGTTTCTTTAGCCAAATTGTGAGGTTTGCAAAGGATTCTGGGGAACAGAACCTTGCCAGAGCCCCACAAGTCACCCCATCTTGGATTCCCCTAGGTCTCTAGTTTTCAAAAATGCACAGGTTTGGTAGGTTTCCCTAGGTGCCGTCTGAGCTAGAGACCAAAATCTACAGGTAGGCACTTTGCAAAAAACACCTCTGTTTTCTTTAAAAAAATGTGATGTGTCCATGTTGTGTTTTGGGGCATTTCCTGTCACGGGCGCTAGGCCTACCCACACAAGTGAGGTATCATTTCTATCGGGAGACTTGGGGGAACGCTGGGTGGAAGGAAATTTGTGGCTCCTCTCAGATTCCAGAACTTTATCTCACCGAAATGTGAGGAAAATGTGTTTTTTTAGCCAAATTTTGAGGTTTGCAAAGGATTCTGGGTAACAGAACCTGATCAGACCCCCACAAGTCACCCCATCTTGGATTCCCCTAGGTCTCTAGTTTTAAAAAATGCACAGGTTTGGTAGGTTTCCCTAGGTGCCAGCTGTTCTAGAGGTAAAAAATCTACAGGTAGGCACTTTGCAAAAAAACACCTCTGTTTTCTTTCAAAAAATGTGATGTGTCCACATTGTGTTTTAGGGCATTTCCTGTCACGGGTGCTAGGCCTCCCCACACAAGTGAGGTATCATTTTTATCGGGAGACTTGGGGGAACGCTGGGTGGAAGGAAATTTGTGGCTCCTCTCAGATTCCAGAACTTTCTGTCACCGAAATGTGAGGAAAACGTGTTTTTTTAGCCAAATTGTGAGGTTTGCAAAGGATTCTGGGTAACAGAACCTGGTCACAGCCCCACAAGTCACCCCATCTTGGATTCCCCTAGGTCTCTAGTTTCCAAAAATGCACTGGTTTGGTAGGTTTCCCTAGGTGCCGGCTGAGCTAGAGGCCAAAATCTACAGGTAGGCACTTTCCAAAAAACACCTCTGTTTTCTTTCAAAAAATGTGATGTGTCCACATTGTGTTTTGGGGCATTTCCTGTCACGGGTGCTAGGCCTACCCACACAAGTGAGGTATCATTTTTATCGGGAGACTTGGGGGAACGCTGGGTGGAAGGAAATTTGTGGCTCCTCTCAGATTCCAGAACTTTCTGTCACCGAAATGTGAGGAAAATGTGTTTTTTCAGCCAAATTATGAGGTTTGCAAAGGATTCTGGGTAACAGAACCTGGTCAGACCCCCACAAGTCACCCCATTTTGGATTCCCCTAGGTCTCTAGTTTTCAAAAATGCACGGTTTGGTAGGTTTCCCTAGGTGCCAGCTGAGCTAGAGGCCAAAATCTACAGGTAGGCACTTTGCAAAAAACACCTCTGTTTTCTTTCAAAAAATGTGATGTGTCCACATTGTGTTTTGGGGCATTTCCTGTCACGGGTGCTAGGCCTACCCACACAAGTGAGGTATCATTTTTATCGGGAGACTTGGGGGAACGCTGGGTGGAAGGAAATTTGTGGCTCCTCTCAGATTCCAGAACTTTCTGTCACCGAAATGTGAGGAAAACGTGTTTTTTTAGCCAAATTGTGAGGTTTGCAAAGGATTCTGGGTAACAGAACCTGGTCAGAGCCCCACAAGTCACCCCATCTTGGATTCCCCTAGGTCTCTAGTTTTCAAAAATGCACTGGTTTGGTAGGTTTCCCTAGGTGCCGGCTGAGCTAGAGGCCAAAATCTACAGGTAGGCACTTTGCAAAAAACACCTCTGTTTTCTTTAAAAAAATGTGGTGTGTCCACGTTGTGTTTTGGGGCATTTCCTGTCACGGGCGCTAGGCCTACCCACACAAGTGAGGTATCATTTTTATCGGGAGACTTGGGGGAACGCTGGGTGGAAGGAAATTTGTGGCTCCTCTCAGATTCCAGAACTTTCTGTCACCGAAATGTGAGGAAAATGTGTTTTTTTAGCCAAATTGTGAGGTTTGCAAAGGATTCTGGGTAACAGAACCTGGTCAGAGCCCCACAAGTCACACCATCTTGGATTCCCCTAGGTCTCTAGTTTTCAAAAATGCACTGGTTTGGTAGGTTTCCCTAGGTGCCGGCTGAGCTAGAGGCCAAAATCGAAAGGTAGGCACTTTGCAAAAAACACCTCTGTTTTCTTTCAAAAAATGTGATGTGTCCACATTGTGTTTTGGGGCATTTCCTGTCACGGGTGCTAGGCCTACCCACACAAGTGAGGTATCATTTTTATCGGGAGACTTGGGGGAACGCTGGGTGGAAGGAAATTTGTTGCTCCTCTCAGATTCCAGAACTTTCTGTCACCGAAATGTGAGGAAAACGTGTTTCTTTAGCCAAATTGTGATGTTTGCAAAGGATTCTGGGGAACAGAACCTTGCCAGAGCCCCACAAGTCACCCAATCTTGGATTCCCCTAGGTCTCTAGTTTTCAAAAATGCACAGGTTTGGTAGGTTTCCCTAGGTGCCGTCTGAGTTAGAGATCAAAATCTACAGGTAGGCACTTTGCAAAAAACACCTCTGTTTTCTTTAAAAAAATGTGATGTGTCCACGTTGTGTTTTGGGGCATTTCCTGTCACAGGCGCTAGGCCTACCCACACAAGTGAGGTATCATTTCTATCGGGAGACTTGGGGGAACGCTGGGTGGAAGGAAATTTGTGGCTCCTCTCAGATTCCAGAACTTTCTGTCACCGAAATGTGAGGAAAATGTGTTTTTTTAGCCAAATTTTGAGGTTTGCAAAGGATTCTGGGTAACAGAACCTGGTCAGACCCCCACAAGTCACCCCATCTTGGATTCCCCTAGGTCTCTAGTTTTAAAAAATGCACAGGTTTGGTAGGTTTCCCTAGGTGCCAGCTGTTCTAGAGGCCAAAATCTACAGGTAGGCACTTTGCAAAAAACACCTCTGTTTTCTTTAAAAAAATGTGATGTGTCCACATTGTGTTTTAGGGCATTTCCTGTCACGGGTGCTAGGCCTCCCCACACAAGTGAGGTATCATTTTTATCGGGAGACTTGGGGGAACGCTGGGTGGAAGGAAATTTGTGGCTCCTCTCAGATTCCAGAACTTTCTGTCACCGAAATGTGAGGAAAACGTGTTTTTTTAGCCAAATTGTGAGGTTTGCAAAGGATTCTGGGTAACAGAACCTGGTCAGAGCCCCACAAGTCACCCCATCTTGGATTCCCCTAGGTCTCTAGTTTTCAAAAATGCACTGGTTTGGTAGGTTTCCCTAGGTGCCGGCTGAGCTAGAGGCCAAAATCTACAGGTAGGCACTTTGCAAAAAACACCTCTGTTTTCTTTCAAAAAATGTGGTGTGTCCACGTTGTGTTTTGGGGCATTTCCTGTCACGGGCGCTAGGCCTACCCACACAAGTGAGGTATCATTTTTATCGGGAGACTTGGGGGAACGCTGGGTGGAAGGAAATTTGTGGCTCCTCTCAGATTCCAGAACTTTCTGTCACCGAAATGTGAGGAAAATGTGTTTTTTTAGCCAAATTGTGAGGTTTGCAAAGGATTCTGGGTAACAGAACCTGGTCAGAGCCCCACAAGTCACACCATCTTGGATTCCCCTAGGTCTCTAGTTTTCAAAAATGCACTGGTTTGGTAGGTTTCCCTAGGTGCCGGCTGAGCTAGAGGCCAAAATCGAAAGGTAGGCACTTTGCAAAAAACACCTCTGTTTTCTTTCAAAAAATTTGATGTGTCCACCTTGTGTTTTGGGGCATTTCCTGTCACGGGTGCTAGGCCTACCCACACAAGTGAGGTATCATTTTTATCGGGAGACTTGGGGGAACGCTGGGTGGAAGGAAATTTGTTGCTCCTCTCAGATTCCAGAACTTTCTGTCACCGAAATGTGAGGAAAACGTGTTTCTTTAGCCAAATTGTGAGGTTTGCAAAGGATTCTGGGGAACAGAACCTTGCCAGAGCCCCACAAGTCACCCCATCTTGGATTCCCCTAGGTCTCTAGTTTTCAAAAATGCACAGGTTTGGTAGGTTTCCCTAGGTGCCGTCTGAGCTAGAGACCAAAATCTACAGGTAGGCACTTTGCAAAAAACACCTCTGTTTTCTTTAAAAAAATGTGATGTGTCCACGTTGTGTTTTGGGGCATTTCCTGTCACGGGCGCTAGGCCTACCCACACAAGTGAGGTATCATTTCTATCGGGAGACTTGGGGGAACGCTGGGTGGAAGGAAATTTGTGGCTCCTCTCAGATTCCAGAACTTTCTGTCACCGAAATGTGAGGAAAATGTGTTTTTTTAGCCAAATTGTGAGGTTTGCAAAGGATTCTGGGTAACAGAACCTGGTCAGACCCCCACAAGTCACCACATCTTGGATTCCCCTAGGTCTCTAGTTTAAAAAAATGCACAGGTTTGGTAGGTTTCCCTAGGTGCCAGCTGTTCTAGAGGCCAAAATCTACAGGTAGGCACTTTGCAAAAAACACCTCTGTTTTCTTTCAAAAAATGTGATGTGTCCACGTTGTGTTTTGGGGCATTTCCTGTCACGGGTGCTAGGCCTACCCACACAAGTGAGGTATCATTTTTATCGGGAGACTTGGGGGAACGCTGGGTGGAAGGAAATTTGTTGCTCCTCTCAGATTCCAGAACTTTCTGTCACCGAAATGTGAGGAAAACGTGTTTCTTTAGCCAAATTGTGATGTTTGCAAAGGATTCTGGGGAACAGAACCTTGCCAGAGCCCCACAAGTCACCCAATCTTGGATTCCCCTAGGTCTCTAGTTTTCAAAAATGCACAGGTTTGGTAGGTTTCCCTAGGTGCCGTCTGAGTTAGAGATCAAAATCTACAGGTAGGCACTTTCCAAAAAACACCTCTGTTTTCTTTAAAAAAATGTGATGTGTCCACGTTGTGTTTTGGGGCATTTCCTGTCACGGGCGCTAGGCCTACCCACACAAGTGAGGTATCATTTCTATCGGGAGACTTGGGGGAACGCTGGGTGGAAGGAAATTTGTGGCTCCTCTCAGATTCCAGAACTTTCTGTCACCGAAATGTGAGGAAAATGTGTTTTTTTAGCCAAATTTTGAGGTTTGCAAAGGATTCTGGGTAACAGAACCTGGTCAGACCCCCACAAGTCACCCCATCTTGGATTCCCCTAGGTCTCTAGTTTTAAAAAATGCACAGGTTTGGTAGGTTTCCCTAGGTGCCAGCTGTTCTAGAGGCCAAAATCTACAGGTAGGCACTTTGCAAAAAACACCTCTGTTTTCTTTAAAAAAATGTGATGTGTCCACATTGTGTTTTAGGGCATTTCCTGTCACGGGTGCTAGGCCTCCCCACACAAGTGAGGTATCATTTTTATCGGGAGACTTGGGGGAACGCTGGGTGGAAGGAAATTTGTGGCTCCTCTCAGATTCCAGAACTTTCTGTCACCGAAATGTGAGGAAAACGTGTTTTTTTAGCCAAATTGTGAGGTTTGCAAAGGATTCTGGGTAACAGAACCTGGTCACAGCCCCACAAGTCACCCCATCTTGGATTCCCCTAGGTCTCTAGTTTCCAAAAATGCACTGGTTTGGTAGGTTTCCCTAGGTGCCGGCTGAGCTAGAGGCCAAAATCTACAGGTAGGCACTTTCCAAAAAACACCTCTGTTTTCTTTCAAAAAATGTGATGTGTCCACATTGTGTTTTGGGGCATTTCCTGTCACGGGTGCTAGGCCTACCCACACAAGTGAGGTATCATTTTTAT
Source organism: Pleurodeles waltl (assembly GCF_031143425.1). NCBI lineage: Eukaryota > Metazoa > Chordata > Amphibia > Caudata > Salamandridae > Pleurodeles > Pleurodeles waltl. The sequence goes on from NC_090436.1 coordinate 894,832,783, forward strand.
CGGGAGACTTGGGGGAACGCTGGGTGGAAGGACATTTGTGGCTCCTCTCAGATTCCAGAACTTTCTGTCACCGAAATGTGAGGAAAACGTGTTTTTTTAGCCAAATTGTGAGGTTTGCAAAGGATTCTGGGTAACAGAACCTGGTCAGAGCCCCACAAGTCACCCCATCTTGGATTCCCCTAGGTCTCTAGTTTTCAAAAATGCACTGGTTTGGTAGGTTTCCCTAGGTGCCGGCTGAGCTAGAGGCCATAATCTACAGGTAGGCACTTTGCAAAAAACACCTCTGTTTTCTTTCAAAAAATGTGGTGTGTCCACGTTGTGTTTTGGGGCATTTCCTGTCACGGGCGCTAGGCCTACCCACACAAGTGAGGTATCATTTTTATCGGGAGACTTGGGGGAACGCTGGGTGGAAGGAAATTTGTGGCTCCTCTCAGATTCCAGAACTTTCTGTCACCGAAATGTGAGGAAAATGTGTTTTTTTAGCCAAATTGTGAGGTTTGCAAAGGATTCTGGGTAACAGAACCTGGTCAGAGCCCCACAAGTCACACCATCTTGGATTCCCCTAGGTCTCTAGTTTTCAAAAATGCACTGGTTTGGTAGGTTTCCCTAGGTGCCGGCTGAGCTAGAGGCCAAAATCGAAAGGTAGGCACTTTGCAAAAAACACCTCTGTTTTCTTTCAAAAAATTTGATGTGTCCACCTTGTGTTTTGGGGCATTTCCTGTCACGGGTGCTCGGCCTACCCACACAAGTGAGGTATTATTTTTATCGGGAGACTTGGGGGAACGCTGGGTGGAAGGAAATTTGTTGCTCCTCTCAGATTCCAGAACTTTCTGTCACCGAAATGTGAGGAAAACGTGTTTCTTTAGCCAAATTGTGAGGTTTGCAAAGGATTCTGGGGAACAGAACCTTGCCAGAGCCCCACAAGTCACCCCATCTTGGATTCCCCTAGGTCTCTAGTTTTCAAAAATGCACAGGTTTGGTAGGTTTCCCTAGGTGCCGTCTGAGCTAGAGACCAAAATCTACAGGTAGGCACTTTGCAAAAAACACCTCTGTTTTCTTTAAAAAAATGTGATGTGTCCACGTTGTGTTTTGGGGCATTTCCTGTCACGGGCGCTAGGCCTACCCACACAAGTGAGGTATCATTTCTATCGGGAGACTTGGGGGAACGCTGGGTGGAAGGAAATTTGTGGCTCCTCTCAGATTCCAGAACTTTCTCTCACCGAAATGTGAGGAAAATGTGTTTTTTTAGCCAAATTTTGAGGTTTGCAAAGGATTCTGGGTAACAGAACCTGGTCAGACCCCCACAAGTCACCACATCTTGGATTCCCCTAGGTCTCTAGTTTTAAAAAATGCACAGGTTTGGTAGGTTTCCCTAGGTGCCAGCTGTTCTAGAGGCCAAAATCTACAGGTAGGCACTTTGCAAAAAACACCTCTGTTTTCTTTCAAAAAATGTGATGTGTCCACATTGTGTTTTGGGGCATTTCCTGTCACGGGTGCTAGGCCTACCCACACAAGTGAGGTATCATTTTTATCGGGAGACTTGGGGGAACGCTGGGTGGAAGGAAATTTGTGGCTCCTCTCAGATTCCAGAACTTTCTGTCACCGAAATGTGAGGAAAACGTGTTTTTTTAGCCAAATTGTGAGGTTTGCAAAGGATTCTGGGTAACAGAACCTGGTCAGAGCCCCACAAGTCACCCCATCTTGGATTCCCCTAGGTCTCTAGTTTTCAAAAATGCACTGGTTTGGTAGGTTTCCCTAGGTGCCGGCTGAGCTAGAGGCCAAAATCTACAGGTAGGCACTTTGCAAAAAACACCTCTGTTTTCTTTAAAAAAATGTGGTGTGTCCACGTTGTGTTTTGGGGCATTACCTGTCACGGGCGCTAGGCCTACCCACACAAGTGAGGTATCATTTTTATCGGGAGACTTGGGGGAACGCTGGGTGGAAGGAAATTTGTGGCTCCTCTCAGATTCCAGAACTTTCTGTCACCGAAATGTGAGGAAAATGTGTTTTTTTAGCCAAATTATGAGGTTTGCAAAGGATTCTGGGTAACAGAACCTGGTCAGACCCCCACAAGTCACCCCATTTTGGATTCCCCTAGGTCTCTAGTTTTCAAAAATGCACGGTTTGGTAGGTTTCCCTAGGTGCCAGCTGAGCTAGAGGCCAAAATCTACAGGTAGGCACTTTGCAAAAAACACCTCTGTTTTCTTTAAAAAAATGTGATGTGTCCACATTGTGTTTTGGGGCATTTCCTGTCACGGGTGCTAGGCCTACCCACACAAGTGAGGTATCATTTTTATCGGGAGACTTGGGGGAACGCTGGGTGGAAGGAAATTTGTGGCTCCTCTCAGATTCCAGAACTTTCTGTCACCGAAATGTGAGGAAAATGTGTTTTTTCAGCCAAATTATGAGGTTTGCAAAGGATTCTGGGTAACAGAACCTGGTCACAGCCCCAGAAGTCACCCCATCTTGGATTCCCCTAGGTCTCTAGTTTAAAAAAATGCACTGGTTTGGTAGGTTTCCCTAGGTGCCGGCTGAGCTAGAGGCCAAAATCTACAGGTAGGCACTTTGCAAAAAACACCTCTGTTTTCTTTCAAAAAATGTGATGTGTCCACGTTGCGTTTTGGGGCATTTCCTGTCACGGGCGCTAGGCCTACCCACACAAGTGAGGTATCATTTTTATCGGGAGACTTGGGGGAACGCTGGGTGGAAGGAAATTTGTGGCTCCTCTCAGATTCCAGAACTTTCTGTCACCGAAATGTGAGGAAAATGTGTTTTTTTAGCCAAATTGTGAGGTTTGCAAAGGATTCTGGGTAACAGAACCTGGTCAGAGCCCCACAAGTCACACCATCTTGGATTCCCCTAGGTCTCTAGTTTTCAAAAATGCACAGGTTTGGTAGGTTTCCCTAGGTGCCGGCTGAGCTAGAGGCCAAAATGTACAGGTAGGCACTTTGCAAAAAACACCTCTGTTTTCTTTCAAAAAATGTGATGTGTCCACGTTGCGTTTTGGGGCATTTCCTGTCGCGGGCGCTAAGCCTACCCACACAAGTGAAGTATCATTTTTATCGGGAGACTTGGGGGAACGCTGGGTCGAAGGAAATTTGTGGCTCCTCTCTAACTCCAGAACTTTCTGTCACCGAAATGTGAGGAAAACGTGTTTCTTTAGCCAAATTGTGAGGTTTGCAAAGGATTCTGGGTAACAGAACTTGGTCAGAGCCCCACAAGTCACGCCATCTTGGATTCCCCTAGGTCTCTAGTTTTCAAAAATGCACTGGTTTGGTAGGTTTCCCTAGGTGCCGTCTGAGCTAGAGGCCAAAATCTACAGGTAGGCACTTTGCAAAAAACACCTCTGTTTTCTTTAAAAAAATGTGATGTGTCCACGTTGCGTTTTGGGGCATTTCCTGTCGTGGGCGCTAGGCCTACCCACACAAGTGAGGTATCATTTTTATCGGGATACTTGGGGGAACGCTGTGTGGAAGGGAATTTGAGGTTCCTCTCTGATTCCAGAACTATCTGTCACCGAAATGTGAGGAAAACGTATTTTTTTAGCCAAATTTTGAGATTTGCAAAGGATTCTGGGTAACAGAACCTGGTCAGACCCCCACAAGTCACCCCATTTTGGATTCCCCTAGGTCTCTAGTTTTCAAAAATGCACGGTTTGGTAGGTTTCCCTAGGTGCCAGCTGAGCTAGAGGCCAAAATCTACAGGTAGGCACTTTGCAAAAAACACCTCTGTTTTCTTTCAAAAAATGTGATGTGTCCACATTGTGTTTTGGGGCATTTCCTGTCACGGGTGCTAGGCCTACCCACACAAGTGAGGTATCATTTTTATCGGGAGACTTGGGGGAACGCTGGGTGGAAGGAAATTTGTGGCTCCTCTCAGATTCCAGAACTTTCTGTCACCGAAATGTGAGGAAAACGTGTTTCTTTAGCCAAATTGTGAGGTTTGCAAAGGATTCTGGGTAACAGAACCTGGTCAGAGCCCCACAAGTCACCCCATCTTGGATTCCCCTAGGTCTCTAGTTTTACAAAATGCACTGGTTTGGTAGGTTTCCCTAGGTGCCGGCTGAGCTACAGGCCAAAATCTATAGGTAGGCACTTTGCAAAAAACACCTCTGTTTTCTTTTAAAAAATGTGATGTGTCCACGTTGCGTTTTGGGTCATTTCCTGTCGCGGGCGCTAAGCCTACCCACACAAGTGAGGTATCATTTTTATCGGGAGACTTGGCGGAACGCTGGGTGGAAGGAAATTTGTGGCTCCTCTCTGATTCCAGAACTTTCTGTCACCAAAATTTGAGGAAAATGTGTTTTTTTAGCCAAAGTTTGACGTTTGCAAAGGATTCTGGGTAACAGAACCTGGTCAAACCCCCCACAAGTCACCCCATCTTGGATTCCCCTAGGTCTCTAGTTTTCAAAAATGCACAGGTTTGGTAGGTTTCCCTAGGTGCCGTCTGAGCTAGAGGCCAAAATCTACAGGTAGGCACTTTGCAAAAAACACCTCTGTTTTCTTTCAAAAAATGTGATGTGTCCACATTGTGTTTTGGGGAATTTCCTGTCACGGGTGCTAGGCCTTCCCACACAAGTGAGGTATCATTTTTATCGGGAGACTTGGGGGAACGCTGGGTGGAAGGAAATTTGTGGCTCCTCTCAGATTCCAGAACTTTCTGTCACCGAAATGTGAGGAAAATGTGTTTTTTCAGCCAAATTATGAGGTATGCAAAGGATTCTGGGTAACAGAACCTGGTCAGACCCCCACAAGTCACCCCATTTTGGATTCCCCTAGGTCTCTAGTTTTCAAAAATGCACGGTTTGGTAGGTTTCCCTAGGTGCCAGCTGAGCTAGAGGCCAAAATCTACAGGTAGGCACTTTGCAAAAAACACCTCTGTTTTCTTTCAAAAAATGTGATGTGTCCACATTGTGTTTTGGGGCATTTCCTGTCACGGGTGCTAGGCCTACCCACACAAGTGAGGTATCATTTTTATCGGGAGACTTGGGGGAACGCTGGGTGGAAGGAAATTTGTGGCTCCTCTCAGATTCCAGAACTTTCTGTCACCGAAATGTGAGGAAAACATGTTTTTTTAGCCAAATTGTGAGGTTTGCAAAGGATTCTGGGTAACAGAACCTGGTCAGAGCCCCACAAGTCACCCCATCTTGGATTCCCCTAGGTCTCTAGTTTTCAAAAATGCACTGGTTTGGTAGGTTTCCCTAGGTGCCGGCTGAGCTAGAGGCCAAAACCTACAGGTAGGCACTTTGCAAAAAACACCTCTGTTTTCTTTAAAAAAATGTGATGTGTCCACGTTGCGTTTTGGGGCATTTCCTGTCGTGGGCGCTAGGCCTACCCACACAAGTGAGGTATCATTTTTATCGGGAGACTTGGGGGAATGCTGGGTGGAAGGAAACGTGTGGCTCCTCTCTGACTCCAGATTTTTCTGTCACCAAAATTTGAGGAAAATGTGTTTTTTTAGCCAAATTTTGAGGTTTGCAAAGGATTCTGGGTAACAGAACCTGGTCAGAGCCCCACAAGTCACCCCATCTTGGATTCCCCTAGGTCTCTAGTTTTCAAAAATGCAAAGGTTTGGTAGGTTTCCCTAGGTGCCGGCTGAGCTAGAGGCCAAAATCTACAGGTAGGCACTTTGCAAAAAACACCTCTGTTTTCTTTAAAAAAATGTGATGTGTCCACGTTGCTTTTTGGGGCATTTCCTGTCGCGGGCACTAGGCCTACTCACACAAGTGAGGTATCATTTTTATCGGGAGACTTGGGGGAACGCTGTGTGGAAGGGAATTTGTGGCTCCTCTCTGATTCCAGAACTATCTGTCACCAAAATGTGAGGAAAACGTGTTTTTTTAGCCAAATTGTGAGGTTTGCGAAGGATTCCGGGTAACAGAACCTGGTCAGAGCCCCACAAGTCACCCCATCTTGGATTCCCCTAGTTCTCTAGTTTTAAAAAATGCACACGTTTAGTAGGTTTCCCTAGGTGCCGTCTGAGCTAGAGGCCAAAATCTACAGGTAGGCACTTTGCAAAAAACACCTCTGTTTTCTTTCAAAAAATGTGATGTGTCCACGTTGTGTTTTGGGGCATTTCCTGTCACGGGCGCTAGGCCTACCCACACAAGTGAGGTATCATTTTTATCGGGAGACTTGGGGGAACGCTGGGTGGAAGGAAATTTGTGGCTCCTCTCAGATTCCAGAACTTTCTGTCACCGAAATGTGAGGAAAACGTGTTTTTTTAGCCAAATTGTGAGGTTTGCAAAGGATTCTGGGTAACAGAACCTGGTCAGACCCCCACAAGTCACACCATTTTGGATTCCCCTAGGTCTCTAGTTTTCAAAAATGCACGGTTTGGTAGGTTTCCCTAGGTGCCAGCTGAGCTAGAGGCCAAAATCTACAGGTAGGCACTTTGCAAAAAACACCTCTGTTTTCTTTCAAAAAATGTGATGTGTCCACATTGTGTTTTGGGGCATTTCCTGTCACGGGTGCTAGGCCTACCCACACAAGTGAGGTATCATTTTTATCGGGAGACTTGGGGGAACGCTGGGTGGAAGGAAATTTGTGGCTCCTCTCAGATTCCAGAACTTTCTGTCACCGAAATGTGAGGAAAATGTGTTTTTTTAGCCAAATTTTGAGGTTTGCAAAGGATTCTGGGTAACAGAACCTTTTCAGACCCCCACAAGTCACCCCATCTTGGATTCCCCTAGGTCTCTAGTTTTCAAAAATGCACAGGTTTGGTAGGTTTCCCTAGGTGCCGTCTGAGCTAGAGGCCAAAATCTACAGGTAGGCACTTTGCAAAAAACACCTCTGTTTTCTTTCAAAAAATGTGATGTGTCCACGTTGTGTTTTGGGGCATTTCCTGTCACGGGCGCTAGGCCTACCCACACAAGTGAGGTATCATTTTTATCGGGAGACTTGGGGGAACGCTGGGTGGAAGGAAATTTGTGGCTCCTCTCAGATTCCAGAACTTTCTGTCACCGAAATGTGAGGAAAATGTGTTTTTTTAGCCAAATTTTGAGGTTTGCAAAGGATTCTGGGTAACAGAACCTTTTCAGACCCCCACAAGTCACCCCATCTTGGATTCCCCTAGGTCTCTAGTTTTCAAAAATGCACAGGTTTGGTAGGTTTCCCTAGGTGCCAGCTGAGCTAGAGGCCAAAATCTACAGGTAGGCACTTTGCAAAAAACACCTCTGTTTTCTTTCAAAAAATGTGATGTGTCCACATTGTGTTTTGGGGCATTTCCTGTCACGGGTGCTAGGCCTTCCCACACAAGTGAGGTATCATTTTTATCGGGAGACTTGGGGTAACGCTGGGTGGAAGGAAATTTGTGGCTCCTCTCAGATTCCAGAACTTTCTGTCACCGAAATGTGAGGAAAATGTGTTTTTTCAGCCAAATTATGAGGTTTGCGAAGGATTCTGGGTAACAGAACCTGGTCAGAGCCCCACCAGTCACCCCATCTTGGATTCCCCTAGGTCTCTAGTTTTCAAAAATGCACAGGTTTGGTAGGTTTCCCTAGGTGCCAGCTGAGCTAGAGGCCAAAATCTACAGGTAGGCACTTTGCAAAAAACACCTCTGTTTTCTTTAAAAAAATGTGATGTGTCCACGTTGCGTTTTGGGGCATTTCCTGTCGCGGGCGCTAAGCCTACCCACACAAGTGAGGTATCATTTTTATCGGGAGACTTGGGGGAATGCTGGGTGGTAGGAAATTTGTGGCTCCTTTCTAACTCCAGAACTTTCTGTCACCAAAATTTGAGGAAAATGTGTTTTTTTAGCCAAATTGTGAGGTTTGCAAAGGATTCTGGGTAACAGAACTTGGTCAGAGCCCCACAAGTCACGCCATCTTGGATTCCCCTAGGTCTCTAGTTTTAGAAAATGCACAGGTTTGGTAGGTTTCCCTAGGTGCCGTCTGAGCTAGAGGCCAAAATCTACAGGTAGGCACTTTGCAAAAAACACCTCTGTTTTCTTTAAAAAAATGTGATGTGTTCACGTTGTGTTTTGGGGCATTTCCTGTCACGGGCGCTAGGCCTACCCACACAAGTGAGGTATCATTTTTATCGGGAGACTTGGGGGAACGCTGGGTGGAAGGAAATTTGTGGCTCCTCTCAGATTCCAGAACTTTCTGTCACCGAAATGTGAGGAAAACGTGTTTTTTTAGCCAAATTTTGAGGTTTGCAAAGGATTCTGGGTAACAGAACCTGGTCAGACCCCCACAAGTAACCCCATCTTGGATTCCCCTAGGTCTCTAGTTTTCAAAAATGCACAGGTTTGGTAGGTTTCCCTAGGTGCCAGCTGAGCTAGAGGCCAAAATCTACAGGTAGGCACTTTGCAAAAAACACCTCTGTTTTCTTTCAAAAAATGTGATGTGTCCACATTGTGTTTTGGGGCATTTCCTGTCACGGGTACTAGGCCTACCCACACAAGTGAGGTATAATTTTTATCGGGAGACTTGGGGGAACGCTGGGTGGAAGGAAATTTGTGGCTCCTTTCAGATTCCAGAACTTTCTGTCACCGAAATGTGAGGAAAACGTGTTTCTTTAGCCAAATTGTGAGATTTGCAAAGGATTCTTGGTAACAGAACCTGGTCAGAGCCCCACAAGTCACCCCATCTTGGATTCCACTAGGTCTCTAGTTTTAAAAAATGCACTGGTTTGGTAGGTTTCCCTAGGTGCCGGCTGAGCTACAGGCCAAAATCTATAGGTAGGCACTTTGCAAAAAACACCTCTGTTTTCTTTCAAAAAATGTGATGTGTCCACGTTGCGTTTTGGGGCATTTCCTGTCGCGGGCGCTAAGCCTACCCACACAAGTGAGGTATCATTTTTATCGGGGACTTGGGGGAACGCTGGGTGGAAGGAAATTTGTGGCTCCTCTCAGATTCCAGAACTTTCTGTCACCGAAATGTGAGGAAAACGTGTTTTTTTAGCCAAATTGTGAGGTTTGCAAAGGATTCTGGGTAACAGAACCTGGTCAGAGCCCCACAAGTCACCCCATCTTGGATTCCCCTAGGTCTCTAGTTTTCAAAAATGCACTGGTTTGGTAGGTTTCCCTAGGTGCCGGCTGAGCTAGGGGCCAAAATCTACAGGTAGGCACTTTGCAAAAAACACCTCTGTTTTCTTTAAAAAAATGTGATGTGTCCACGTTGCGTTTTGGGGCATTTCCTGTTGTGAGCGCTAGGCCTACCCACACAAGTGAGGTATCATTTTTATCGGGAGACTTGGGGGAACGCTGGGTGGAAGGAAATTTGTGGCTCCTCTCAGATTCCAGAACTTTCTGTCACCGAAATGTGAGGAAAACGTGTTTTTTTAGCCAAATTGTGAGGTTTGCAAAGGATTCTGGGTAACAGAACCTGGTCACAGCCCCACAAGTCACCCCTTCTTGGATTCCCCTAGGTCTCTAGTTTCCAAAAATGCACTGGTTTGGTAGGTTTCCCTAGGTGCCGGCTGAGCTAGAGGCCAAAATCTACAGGTAGGCACTTTCCAAAAAACACCTCTGTTTTCTTTAAAAAAATGTGATGTGTCCACATTGTGTTTTGGGGCATTTCCTGTCACGGGTGCTAGGCCTACCCACACAAGTGAGGTATCATTTTTATCGGGAGACTTGGGGGAACGCTGGGTGGAAGGAAATTTGTGGCTCCTCTCAGATTCCAGAACTTTCTGTCACCGAAATGTGAGGAAAATGTGTTTTTTCAGCCAAATTATGAGGTTTGCAAAGGATTCTGGGTAACAGAACCTGGTCAGACCCCCACAAGTCACCCCATTTTGGATTCCCCTAGGTCTCTAGTTTTCAAAAATGCACGGTTTGGTAGGTTTCCCTAGGTGCCAGCTGAGCTAGAGGCCAAAATCTACAGGTAGGCACTTTGCAAAAAACACCTCTGTTTTCTTTCAAAAAATGTGATGTGTCCACATTGTGTTTTGGGGCATTTCCTGTCACGGGTGCTAGGCCTACCCACACAAGTGAGGTATCATGTTTATCGGGAGACTTGGGGGAACGCTGGGTGGAAGGAAATTTGTGGCTCCTCTCAGATTCCAGAACTTTCTGTCACCGAAATGTGAGGAAAACGTGTTTTTTTAGCCAAATTGTGAGGTTTGCAAAGGATTCTGGGTAACAGAACCTGGTCAGAGCCCCACAAGTCACCCCATCTTGGATTCCCCTAGGTCTCTAGTTTTCAAAAATGCACTGGTTTGGTAGGTTTCCCTAGGTGCCGGCTGAGCTAGAGGCCAAAATCTACAGGTAGGCACTTTGCAAAAAACACCTCTGTTTTCTTTCAAAAAATGTGGTGTGTCCACGTTGTGTTTTGGGGCATTTCCTGTCACGGGCGCTAGGCCTACCCACACAAGTGAGGTATCATTTTTATCGGGAGACTTGGGGGAACGCTGGGTGGAAGGAAATTTGTGGCTCCTCTCAGATTCCAGAACTTTCTGTCACCGAAATGTGAGGAAAATGTGTTTTTTTAGCCAAATTATGAGGTTTGCAAAGGATTCTGGGTAACAGAACCTGGTCAGACCCCCACAAGTCACCCCATTTTGGATTCCCCTAGGTCTCTAGTTTTCAAAAATGCACGGTTTGGTAGGTTTCCCTAGGTGCCAGCTGAGCTAGAGGCCAAAATCTACAGATAGGCACTTTGCAAAAAACACCTCTGTTTTCTTTAAAAAAATGTGATGTGTCCACATTGTGTTTTGGGGCATTTCCTGTCACGGGTGCTAGGCCTACCCACACAAGTGAGGTATCATTTTTATCGGGAGACTTGGGGGAACGCTGGGTGGAAGGAAATTTGTGGCTCCTCTCAGATTCCAGAACTTTCTGTCACCGAAATGTGAGGAAAATGTGTTTTTTTAGCCAAATTATGAGGTTTGCAAAGGATTCTGGGTAACAGAACCTGGTCACAGCCCCACAAGTCACCCCATCTTGGATTCCCCTAGGTCTCTAGTTTAAAAAAATGCACTGGTTTGGTAGGTTTCCCTAGGTGCCGGCTGAGCTAGAGGCCAAAATCTACAGGTAGGCACTTTGCAAAAAACACCTCTGTTTTCTTTCAAAAAATGTGATGTGTCCACGTTGCGTTTTGGGACATTTCCTGTCACGGGCGCTAGGCCTACCCACACAAGTGAGGTATCATTTTTATCGGGAGACTTGGGGGAACGCTGGGTGGAAGGAAATTTGTGGCTCCTCTCAGATTCCAGAACTTTCTGTCACCGAAATGTGAGGAAAATGTGTTTTTTTAGCCAAATTGTGAGGTTTGCAAAGGATTCTGGGTAACAGAACCTGGTCAGAGCCCCACAAGTCACACCATCTTGGATTCCCCTAGGTCTCTAGTTTTCAAAAATGCACTGGTTTGGTAGGTTTCCCTAGGTGCCGGCTGAGCTAGAGGCCAAAATCTACAGGTAGGCACTTTGCAAAAAACACCTCTGTTTTCTTTCAAAAAATGTGATGTGTCCACGTTGTGTTTTGGGGCATTTCCTGTCACGGGTGCTAGGCCTACCCACACAAGTGAGGTATCATTTTTATCGGGAGACTTGGGGGAACGCTGGGTGGAAGGAAATTTGTTGCTCCTCTCAGATTCCAGAACTTTCTGTCACCGAAATGTGTGGAAAACGTGTTTCTTTAGCCAAATTGTGAGGTTTGCAAAGGATTCTGGGGAACAGAACCTTGCCAGAGTCCCACAAGTCACTCCATCTTGGATTCCCCTAGGTCTCTAGTTTTCAAAAATGCACAGGTTTGGTAGGTTTCCCTAGGTGCCGTCTGAGCTAGAGGCCAAAATCTACAGGTAGGCACTTTGCAAAAAACACCTCTGTTTTCTTTCAAAAAATGTGATGTGTCCACGTTGTGTTTTGGGGCATTTCCTGTCACGGGCGCTAGGCCTACCCACACAAGTGAGGTATCATTTTTATCGGGAGACTTGGGGGAACGCTGGGTGGAAGGAAATTTGTGGCTCCTCTCAGATTCCAGAACATTCTCTCACTGAAATGTGAGGAAAATGTGTTTTTTTAGCCAAATTTTGAGATTTGCAAAGGATTCTGGGTAACAGAACCTGGTCAGACCCCCACAAGTCACCCCATCTTGGATTCCCCTAGGTCTCTAGTTTTCAAAAATGCACAGGTTTGGTAGGTTTCCCTAGGTGCCAGCTGAGCTAGAGGCCAAAATCTACAGGTAGGCACTTTGCAAAAAACACCTCTGTTTTCTTTCAAAAAATGTGATGTGTCCACATTGTGTTTTGGGGCATTTCCTGTCACGGGTGCTAGGCCTACCCACACAAGTGAGGTATCATTTTTATCGGGAGACATGGGGGAACGCTGGGTGGAAGGAAATTTGTGGCTCCTCTCAGATTCCAGAACTTTCTGTCACCGAAATGTGAGGAAAATGTGTTTTTTCAGCCAAATTATGAGGTTTGCAAAGGATTCTGGGTAACAGAACCTGGTCACAGCCCCACAAGTCACCCCATCTTGGATTCCCCTAGGTCTCTAGTTTAAAAAAATGCACTGGTTTGGTAGGTTTCCCTAGGTGCCGGCTGAGCTAGAGGCCAAAATCTACAGGTAGGCACTTTGCAAAAAACACCTCTGTTTTCTTTCAAAAAATGTGATGTGTCCACGTTGCGTTTTGGGACATTTCCTGTCACGGGCGCTAGGCCTACCCACACAAGTGAGGTATCATTTTTATCGGGAGACTTGGGGGAACGCTGGGTGGAAGGAAATTTGTGGCTCCTCTCAGATTCCAGAACTTTCTGTCACCGAAATGTGAGGAAAATGTGTTTTTTTAGCCAAATTGTGAGGTTTGCAAAGGATTCTGGGTAACAGAACCTGGTCAGAGCCCCACAAGTCACACCATCTTGGATTCCCCTAGGTCTCTAGTTTTCAAAAATGCACTGGTTTGGTAGGTTTCCCTAGGTGCCGGCTGAGCTAGAGGCCAAAATCTACAGGTAGGCACTTTGCAAAAAACACCTCTGTTTTCTTTCAAAAAATGTGATGTGTCCACGTTGTGTTTTGGGGCATTTCCTGTCACGGGTGCTAGGCCTACCCACACAAGTGAGGTATCATTTTTATCGGGAGACTTGGGGGAACGCTGGGTGGAAGGAAATTTGTTGCTCCTCTCAGATTCCAGAACTTTCTGTCACCGAAATGTGTGGAAAACGTGTTTCTTTAGCCAAATTTTGAGGTTTGCAAAGGATTCTGGGGAACAGAACCTTGCCAGAGTCCCACAAGTCACTCCATCTTGGATTCCCCTAGGTCTCTAGTTTTCAAAAATGCACAGGTTTGGTAGGTTTCCCTAGGTGCCAGCTGAGCTAGAGGCCAAAATCTACAGGTAGGCACTTTGCAAAAAACACCTCTGTTTTCTTTCAAAAAATGTGATGTGTCCACATTGTGTTTTGGGGCATTTCCTGTCACGGGTGCTAGGCCTACCCACACAAGTGAGGTATCATTTTTATCGGGAGACATGGGGGAACGCTGGGTGGAAGGAAATTTGTGGCTCCTCTCAGATTCCAGAACTTTCTGTCACCGAAATGTGAGGAAAACGTGTTTCTTTAGCCAAATTGTGAGGTTTGCAAAGGATTCTGGGTAACAGAACCTGGTCAGAGCCCCACAAGTCACCCCATCTTGGATTCCCCTAGGTCTCTAGTTTTACAAAATGCACTGGTTTGGTAGGTTTCCCTAGGTGCCGGCTGAGCTACAGGCCAAAATCTATAGGTAGGCACTTTGCAAAAAACACCTCTGTTTTCTTTTAAAAAATGTGATGTGTCCACGTTGCGTTTTGGGGCATTTCCTGTCGCGGGCGCTAAGCCTACCCACACAAGTGAGGTATCATTTTTATCGGGAGACTTGGCGGAACGCTGGGTGGAAGGAAATTTGTGGCTCCTCTCTGATTCCAGAACTTTCTGTCACCAAAATTTGAGGAAAATGTGTTTTTTTAGCCAAAGTTTGACGTTTGCAAAGGATTCTGGGTAACAGAACCTGGTCAAACCCCCACAAGTCACCCCATCTTGGATTCCCCTAGGTCTCTAGTTTTCAAAAATGCACAGGTTTGGTAGGTTTCCCTAGGTGCCAGCTGAGCTAGAGGCCAAAATCTACAGGTAGGCACTGTGCAAAAAACAACTCTGTTTTCTTTCAAAAAATGTGATGTGTCCACATTGTGTTTTGGGGCATTTCCTGTCACGGGTGCTAGGCCTTCCCACACAAGTGAGGTATCATTTTTATCGGGAGACTTGGGGGAACGCTGGGTGGAAGGAAATTTGTGGCTCCTCTCAGATTCCAGAACTTTCTGTCACCGAAATGTGAGGAAAATGTGTTTTTTCAGCCAAATTATGAGGTTTTCAAAGGATTCTGGGTAACAGAACCTGGTCAGACCCCCACAAGTCACCCCATTTTGGATTCCCCTAGGTCTCTAGTTTTCAAAAATGCACGGTTTGGTAGGTTTCCCTAGGTGCCAGCTGAGCTAGAGGCCAAAATCTACAGGTAGGCACTTTGCAAAAAACACCTCTGTTTTCTTTCAAAAAATGTGATGTGTCCACATTGTGTTTTGGGGCATTTCCTGTCACGGGTGCTAGGCCTACCCACACAAGTGAGGTATCATTTTTATCGGGAGACTTGGGGGAACGCTGGGTGGAAGGAAATTTGTGGCTCCTCTCAGATTCCAGAACTTTCTGTCACCGAAATGGGAGGAAAACGTGTTTTTTTAGCCAAATTGTGAGGTTTGCAAAGGATTCTGGGTAACAGAACCTGGTCAGAGCCCCACAAGTCACCCCATCTTGGATTCCCCTAGGTCTCTAGTTTTCAAAAATGCACTGGTTTGGTAGGTTTCCCTAGGTGCCGGCTGAGCTAGAGGCCAAAATCTACAGGTAGGCACTTTGCAAAAAACACCTCTGTTTTCTTTAAAAAAATGTGATGTGTCCACGTTGCGTTTTGGGGCATTTCCTGTCGTGGGCGCTAGGCCTACCCACACAAGTGAGGTATCATTTTTATCGGGAGACTTGGGGGAATGCTGGGTGGAAGGAAACGTGTGGCTCCTCTCTGACTCCAGAATTTTCTGTCACCAAAATTTGAGGAAAATGTGTTTTTTTAGCCAAATTTTGAGGTTTGCAAAGGATTCTGGGTAACAGAACCTGGTCAGAGCCCCACAAGTCACCCCATCTTGGATTCCCCTAGGTCTCTAGTTTTCAAAAATGCAAAGGTTTGGTAGGTTTCCCTAGGTGCCGGCTGAGCTAGAGGCCAAAATCTACAGGTAGGCACTTTGCAAAAAACACCTCTGTTTTCTTTAAAAAAATGTGATGTGTCCACGTTGCTTTTTGGGGCATTTCCTGTCGCGGGCACTAGGCCTACTCACACAAGTGAGGTATCATTTTTATCGGGAGACTTGGGGGAACGCTGTGTGGAAGGGAATTTGTGGCTCCTCTCTGATTCCAGAACTATCTGTCACCAAAATATGAGGAAAACGTGTTTTTTTAGCCAAATTGTGAGGTTTGCGAAGGATTCCGGGTAACAGAACCTGGTCAGAGCCCCACAAGTCACCCCATCTTGGATTCCCCTAGTTCTCTAGTTTTAAAAAATGCACACGTTTAGTAGGTTTCCCTAGGTGCCGTCTGAGCTAGAGGCCAAAATCTACAGGTAGGCACTTTGCAAAAAACACCTCTGTTTTCTTTCAAAAAATGTGATGTGTCCACGTTGTGTTTTGGGGCATTTCCTGTCACGGGCGCTAGGCCTACCCACACAAGTGAGGTATCATTTTTATCGGGAGACTTGGGGGAACGCTGGGTGGAAGGAAATTTGTGGCTCCTCTCAGATTCCAGAACTTTCTGTCACCGAAATGTGAGGAAAACGTGTTTTTTTAGCCAAATTGTGAGGTTTGCAAAGGATTCTGGGTAACAGAACCTGGTCAGAGCCCCACAAGTCACCCCATCTTGGATTCCCCTAGGTCTCTAGTTTTCAAAAATGCACTGGTTTGGTAGGTTTCCCTTGGTGCCGGCTGAGCTAGAGGCCAAAATCTACAGGTAGGCACTTTGCAAAAAACACCTCTGTTTTCTTTAAAAAAATGTGATGTGTCCACGTTGCGTTTTGGGGCATTTCCTGTCGTGGGCGCTAGGCCTACCCACACAAGTGAGGTATCATTTTTATCGGGAGACTTGGGGGAATGCTGGGTGGAAGGAAACGTGTGGCTCCTCTCTGACTCCAGAACTTTCTGTCACCAAAATTTGAGGAAAATGTGTTTTTTTAGCCAAATTTTGAGGTTTGCAAAGGATTCTGGGTAACAGAACCTGGTCAGAGCCCCACAAGTCACCCCATCTTGGATTCCCCTAGGTCTCTAGTTTTCAAAAATGCACTGGTTTGGTAGGTTTCCCTAGGTGCCGGCTGAGCTAGAGGCCAAAATCTACAGGTAGGCACTTTGCAAAAAACACCTCTGTTTTCTTTAAAAAAATGTGATGTGTCCACGTTGCGTTTTGGGGCATTTCCTGTCGTGGGCGCTAGGCCTACCCACACAAGTGAGGTATCATTTTTATCGGGAGACTTGGGGGAATGCTGGGTGGAAGGAAACGTGTGGCTCGTCTCTGACTCCAGAATTTTCTGTCACCAAAATTTGAGGAAAATGTGTTTTTTTAGCCAAATTTTGAGGTTTGCAAAGGATTCTGGGTAACAGAACCTGGTCAGAGCCCCACAAGTCACCCCATCTTGGATTCCCCTAGGTCTCTAGTTTTCAAAAATGCAAAGGTTTGGTAGGTTTCCCTAGGTGCCGGCTGAGCTAGAGGCCAAAATCTACAGGTAGGCACTTTGCAAAAAACACCTCTGTTTTCTTTAAAAAAATGTGATGTGTCCACGTTGCTTTTTGGGGCATTTCCTGTCGCGGGCACTAGGCCTACTCACACAAGTGAGGTATCATTTTTATCGGGAGACTTGGGGGAACGCTGTGTGGAAGGGAATTTGTGGCTCCTCTCTGATTCCAGAACTATCTGTCACCAAAATATGAGGAAAACGTGTTTTTTTAGCCAAATTGTGAGGTTTGCGAAGGATTCCGGGTAACAGAACCTGGTCAGAGCCCCACAAGTCACCCCATCTTGGATTCCCCTAGTTCTCTAGTTTTAAAAAATGCACACGTTTAGTAGGTTTCCCTAGGTGCCGTCTGAGCTAGAGGCCAAAATCTACAGGTAGGCACTTTGCAAAAAACACCTCTGTTTTCTTTCAAAAAATGTGATGTGTCCACGTTGTGTTTTGGGGCATTTCCTGTCACGGGCGCTAGGCCTACCCACACAAGTGAGGTATCATTTTTATCGGGAGACTTGGGGGAACGCTGGGTGGAAGGAAATTTGTGGCTCCTCTCAGATTCCAGAACTTTCTGTCACCGAAATGTGAGGAAAACGTGTTTTTTTAGCCAAATTGTGAGGTTTGCAAAGGATTCTGGGTAACAGAACCTGGTCAGAGCCCCACAAGTCACCCCATCTTGGATTCCCCTAGGTCTCTAGTTTTCAAAAATGCACTGGTTTGGTAGGTTTCCCTAGGTGCCGGCTGAGCTAGAGGCCAAAATCTACAGGTAGGCACTTTGCAAAAAACACCTCTGTTTTCTTTCAAAAAATGTGATGTGTCCACGTTGCGTTTTGGGGCATTTCCTGTCGTGGGCGCTAGGCCTACCCACACAAGTGAGGTATCATTTTTATCGGGAGACTTGGGGGAATGCTGGGTGGAAGGAAACGTGTGGCTCCTCTCTGACTCCAGAACTTTCTGTCACCAAAATTTGAGGAAAATGTGTTTTTTTAGCCAAATTTTGAGGTTTGCAAAGGATTCTGGGTAACAGAACCTGGTCAGAGCCCCACAAGTCACCCCATCTTGGATTCCCCTAGGTCTCTAGTTTTCAAAAATGCACAGGTTTGGTAGGTTTCCCTAGGTGCCGGCTGAGCTAGAGGCCAAACTCTACAGGTAGGCACTTTGCAAAAAACACCTCTGTTTTCTTTCAAAAAATGTGATGTGTCCACGTTGCGTTGTGGGGCATTTCCTGTCGCGGGCACTAGGCCTACTCACACAAGTGAGGTATTATTTTTATCGGGAGACTTGGGGGAACGCTGTGTGGAAGGGAATTTGTGGCTCCTCTCTGATTCCAGAACTATCTGTCACCAAAATGTGAGGAAAACGTGTTTTTTTAGCCAAATTGTGAGGTTTGCGAAGGATTCCGGGTAACAGAACCTGGTCAGAGCCCCACAAGTCACCCCATCTTGGATTCCCCTAGGTCTCTAGTTTTAAAAAATGCACAGGTTTGGTAGGTTTCCCTAGGTGCCGTCTGAGCTAGAGGCCAAAATCTACAGGTAGGCACTTTGCAAAAAACACCTCTGTTTTCTTTCAAAAAATGTGATGTGTCCACGTTGTGTTTTGGGGCATTTCCTGTGACGGGCGCTAGGCCTACCCACACAAGTGAGGTATCATTTTTATCGGGAGACTTGGGGGAACTCTGGGTGGAAGGAAATTTGTGGCTCCTCTCAGATTCCAGAACTTTCTGTCACCGAAATGTGAGGAAAATGTGTTTTTTTAGCCAAATTTTGAGGTTTGCAAAGGATTCTGGGTAACAGAACCTTTTCAGACCCCCACAAGTCACCCCATCTTGGATTCCCCTAGGTCTCTAGTTTTCAAAAATGCACAGGTTTGGTAGGTTTCCCTAGGTGCCAGCTGAGCTGGAGGCCAAAATCTACAGGTAGGCACTTTGCAAAAAAAACCTCTGTTTTCTTTCAAAAAATGTGATGTGTCCACGTTGCGTTTTGGGGCATTTCCTGTCGCGGGCGCTAAGCCTACCCACACAAGTGAAGTATCATTTTTATCGGGAGACTTGGGGGAACGCTGGGTGGAAGGAAATTTGTGGCTCCTCTCTAACTCCAGAACTTTCTGTCACCAAAATTTGAGGAAAATGTGTTTTTTTAGCCAAATTGTGAGGTTTGCAAAGGATTCTGGGTAACAGAACTTGGTCAGAGCCCCACAAGTCACGCCATCTTGGATTCCCCTAGGTCTCTAGTTTTCAAAAATGCACTGGTTTGGTAGGTTTCCCTAGGTGCCGGCTGAGCTAGAGGCCAAAATCTACAGGTAGGCACTTTGCAAAAAACACCTCTGTTTTCTTTAAAAAAATGTGATGTGTCCACGTTGCGTTTTGGGGCATTTCCTGTCGTGGGCGCTAGGCCTACCCACACAAGTGAGGTATCATTTTTATCGGGATACTTGGGGGAACGCTGTGTGGAAGGGAATTTGAGGTTCCTCTCTGATTCCAGAACTATCTGTCACCAAAATGTGAGGAAAACGTGTTTTTTTAGCCAAATTGTGAGGTTTGCGAAGGATTCTGGGTAACAGAACCTGGTCAGAGCCCCACCAGTCACCCCATCTTGGATTCCCCTAGGTCTCTAGTTTTCAAAAATGCACAGGTTTGGTAGGTTTCCCTAGGTGCCAGCTGAGCTAGAGGCCAAAATCTACCGGTAGGCACTTTGCAAAAAACACCTCTGTTTTCTTTCAAAAAATGTGATGTGTCCACGTTGCGTTTTGGGGCATTTCCTGTCGCGGGCGCTAAGCCTACCCACACAAGTGAGGTATCATTTTTATCGGGAGACTTGGGGGAATGCTGGGTGGAAGGAAATTTGTGGCTCCTTTCTAACTCCAGAACTTTCTGTCACCAAAATTTGAGGAAAATGTGTTTTTTTAGCCAAATTGTGAGGTTTGCAAAGGATTCTGGGTAACAGAACTTGGTCAGAGCCCCACAAGTCACGCCATCTTGGATTCCCCTAGGTCTCTAGTTTTAGAAAATGCACAGGTTTGGTAGGTTTCCCTAGGTGCCGTCTGAGCTAGAGGCCAAAATCTACAGGTAGGCACTTTGCAAAAAACACCTCTGTTTTCTTTAAAAAAATGTGATGTGTCCACGTTGTGTTTTGGGGCATTTCCTGTCACGGGCGCTAGGCCTACCCACACAAGTGAGGTATCATTTTTATCGGGAGACTTGGGGGAACGCTGGGTGGAAGGAAATTTGTGGCTCCTCTCAGATTCCAGAACTTTCTGTCACCGAAATGTGAGGAAAACGTGTTTTTTTAGCCAAATTTTGAGGTTTGCAAAGGATTCTGGGTAACAGAACCTGGTCAGACCCCCACAAGTCACCCCATCTTGGATTCCCCTAGGTCTCTAGTTTTAAAAAATGCACAGGTTTGGTAGGTTTCCCTAGGTGCCAGCTGAGCTAGAGGCCAAAATCTACAGGTAGGCACTTTGCAAAAAACACCTCTGTTTTCTTTCAAAAAATGTGATGTGTCCACATTGTGTTTTGGGGCATTTCCTGTCACGGGTACTAGGCCTACCCACACAAGTGAGGTATAATTTTTATCGGGAGACTTGGGGGAACGCTGGGTGGAAGGAAATTTGTGGCTCCTTTCAGATTCCAGAACTTTCTGTCACCGAAATGTGAGGAAAACGTGTTTCTTTAGCCAAATTGTGAGGTTTGCAAAGGATTCTTGGTAACAGAACCTGGTCAGAGCCCCACAAGTCACCCCATCTTGGATTCCCCTAGGTCTCTAGTTTTAAAAAATGCACTGGTTTGGTAGGTTTCCCTAGGTGCCGGCTGAGCTACAGGCCAAAATCTATAGGTAGGCACTTTGCAAAAAACACCTCTGTTTTCTTTCAAAAAATGTGATGTGTCCACGTAGCGTTTTGGGGCATTTCCTGTCGCGGGCGCTAAGCCTACCCACACAAGTGAGGTATCATTTTTATCGGGAGACTTGAGGGAACGCTGGGTGGAAGGAAATTTGTGGCTCCTCTCTGATTCCAGAACTTTCTGTCACCAAAATTTGAGGAAAATGTGTTTTTTTAGCCAAAGTTTGACGTTTGCAAAGGATTCTGGGTAATAGAACCTGGTCAGACACCCACAAGTCACCCCATCTTGGATTCCCCTAGGTCTCTAGTTTTAAAAAATGCACAGGTTTGGTAGGTTTCCCTAGGTGCCAGCTGAGCTAGAGGCCAAAATCTACCGGTAGGCACTTTGCAAAAAACACCTCTGTTTTCTTTCAAAAAATGTGATGTGTCCACATTGTGTTTTGGGGCATTTCCTGTCACGGGTGCTAGGCCTACCCACACAAGTGAGGTATCATTTTCATCGGGGACTTGGGGGAACGCTGGGTGGAAGGAAATTTGTGGCTCCTCTCAGATTCCAGAACTTTCTGTCACCGAAATGTGAGGAAAACGTGTTTTTTTAGCCAAATTGTGAGGTTTGCAAAGGATTCTGGGTAACAGAACCTGGTCAGAGCCCCACAAGTCACCCCATCTTGGATTCCCCTAGGTCTCTAGTTTTCAAAAATGCACTGGTTTGGTAGGTTTCCCTAGGTGCCGGCTGAGCTAGAGGCCAAAATCTACAGGTAGGCACTTTGCAAAAAACACCTCTGTTTTCTTTAAAAAAATGTGATGTGTCCACGTTGCGTTTTGGGGCATTTCCTGTCGCGGGCGCTAGGCCTACTCACACAAGTGAGGTATCATTTTTATCGGGAGACTTGGGGGAACGCTGTGTGGATGGGAATTTGTGGCTCCTCTCTGATTCCAGAACTATCTGTCACCAAAATGTGAGGAAAACGTGTTTTTTTAGCCAAATTGTGAGGTTTGCGAAGGATTCCGGGTAACAGAACCTGGTCAGAGCCCCACAAGTCACCCCATCTTGGATTCCCCTAGGTCTCTAGTTTTAAAAAATGCACAGGTTTGGTAGGTTTCCCTAGGTGCCGTCTGAGCTAGAGGCCAAAATCTACAGGCAGGCACTTTGCAAAAAACACCTCTGTTTTCTTTCAAAAAATGTGATGTGTCCACGTTGTGTTTTGGGGCATTTCCTGTCACGGGCGCTAGGCCTACCCACACAAGTGAGGTATCATTTTTATCGGGAGACTTGGGGGAAAGCTGGGTGGAAGGAAGTTTGTGGCTCCTCTCAGATTCCAGAACTTTCTGTCACCGAAATGTGAGAAAAATGTGTTTTTTTAGCCAAATCTTGAGGTTTGCAAAGGATTCTGGGTAACAGAACCTTTTCAGACCCCCACAAGTCACCCCATCTTGGATTCCCCTAGGTCTCTAGTTTTCAAAAATGCACAGGTTTGGTAGGTTTCCCTTGGTGCCGGCTGAGCTAGAGGCCAAAATCTACAGGTAGGCACTTTGCAAAAAACACCTCTGTTTTCTTTCATAAAATGTGATGTGTCCACGTTGCGTTTTGGGGCATTTCCTGTCGCGGGCGCTAGGCTTACTCACACAAGTGAGGTATCATTTTTATCGGGATACTTGGGGGAACGCTGTGTGGAAGGGAATTTGTGGCTCCTCTCTGATTCCAGAACTATCTGTCACCAAAATGTGAGGAAAACGTGTTTTTTTAGCCAAATTGTGAGGTTTGCGAAGGATTCTGGGTAACAGAACCTGGTCAGAGCCCCACAAGTCACCCCATCTTGGATTCCCCTAGGTCTCTAGTTTTAAAAAATGCACAGGTTTGGTAGGTTTCCCTAGGTGCCGTCTGAGCTAGAGGCCAAAATCTACAGGTAGGCACTTTGCAAAAAACACCTCTGTTTTCTTTCAAAAAATGTGATGTGTCCACGTTGTGTTTTGGGGCATTTCCTATTCACGGGCGCTAGGCCTACCCACACAAGTGAGGTATCATTTTTATCAGGAGACTTGGGGGAACGCTGGGTGGAAGGAAATTTGTGGCTCCTCTCAGATTCCAGAACTTTCTGTCACCGAAATGTGAGGAAAATGTGTTTTTTTAGCCAAATTTTGAGGTTTGCAAAGGATTCTGGGTAACAGAACCTTTTCAGACGCCCACAAGTCACCCCATCTTGGATTCCCCTAGGTCTCTAGTTTTAAAAAATGCACAGGTTTGGTAGGTTTCCCTAGGTGCCAGCTGAGCTAGAGGCCAAAATCTACAAGTAGGCACTTTGCAAAAAACACCAGTTTTCTTTAAAAAAATGTGATGTGTCCACGTTGCGTTTTGGGGCATTTCCTGTCACGGGCGCTAGGCCTACCCACACAAGTGAGGTATCATTTTTATCGGGAGACTTAGGGGAACGCTGGGTGGAAGGAAATTTGTGGCTCCTCACAGATTCCAGAACTTTTTGTCACCGAAATGTGAGGAAAATGTGTTTTTTTAGCCAAATTGTGAGGTTTGCAAAGGATTCTGGGTAACAGAACCTGGTCAGAGCCCCACAAGTCACCCCATCTTGGATTCCCCTAGGTCTCTAGTTTTCAAAAATGCACTGGTTTGGTAGGTTTCCCTAGGTGCCGGCTGATCTAGAGGCCAAAATCGAAAGGTAGGCACTTTGCAAAAAACACCTCTGTTTTCTTTCAAAAAATGTGATGTGTCTACGTTGTGTTTTGGGGCATTTCCTGTCACGGGTGCTAGGCCTACCCACACAAGTGAGGTATCATTTTTATCGGGAGACTTTGGGGAACGCTGGGTGGAAGGAAATTTGTTGCTCCTCTCAGATTCCAGAACTTTCTGTCACCGAAATGTGAGGAAAATGTGTTTTTTTTAGCCAAATGTTGAGGTTTGCAAAGTATTCTGGGTAACAGAACCTTGCCAGAGCCCCACAAGTCACCCCATCTTAGATTCCCCTAGGTCTCTAGTTTTAAAAAATGCACAGGTTTGGTAGGTTTCCCTAGGTGCCGGCTGAGCTAGAGGCCAAAATCTACAGGTAGGCACTTTGCAAAAAACACCTCTGTTTTCTTTCAAAAAATGTGATGTGTCCACGTTGCGTTTTGGGGCATTTCATGTCGCGTGCGCTAGGCCTACTCACACAAGTGAGGTATCATTTTTATCGGGAGACTTGGGGGAACGCTGTGTGGAAGGGAATTTGTGGCTCCTCTCTGATTCCAGAACTATCTGTCACCGAAATGTGAGGAAAACGTGTTTTTTTAGCCAAATTGTGAGGTTTGCAAAGGATTCTGGGTAACAGAACCTGGTCACAGCCCCACAAGTCACCCCATCTTGGATTCCCCTAGGTCTCTAGTTTAAAAAAATGCACTGGTTTGGTAGGTTTCCCTAGGTGCCGGCTGAGCTAGAGGACAAAATCTACAGGTAGGCACTTTGCAAAAAACACCTCTGTTTTCTTTAAAAAAATGTGATGTGTCCACGTTGTGTTTTGGGGCATTTCCTGTCACGGGTGCTAGGCCTACCCACACAAGTGAGGTATCATTTTTATCGGGAGACTTTGGGGAACGCTGGGTGGAAGGAAATTTGTTGCTCCTCTCAGATTCCAGAACTTTCTGTCACCGAAATGTGAGGAAAATGTGTTTTTTTTAGCCAAATGTTGAGGTTTGCAAAGTATTCTGGGTAACAGAACCTTGCCAGAGCCCCACAAGTCACCCCATCTTAGATTCCCCTAGGTCTCTAGTTTTAAAAAATGCACAGGTTTGGTAGGTTTCCCTAGGTGCCGGCTGAGCTAGAGGCCAAAATCTACAGGTAGGCACTTTGCAAAAAACACCTCTGTTTTCTTTCAAAAAATGTGATGTGTCCACGTTGCGTTTTGGGGCATTTCATGTCGCGTGCGCTAGGCCTACTCACACAAGTGAGGTATCATTTTTATCGGGAGACTTGGGGGAACGCTGTGTGGAAGGGAATTTGTGGCTCCTCTCTGATTCCAGAACTATCTGTCACCGAAATGTGAGGAAAACGTGTTTTTTTAGCCAAATTGTGAGGTTTGCAAAGGATTCTGGGTAACAGAACCTGGTCACAGCCCCACAAGTCACCCCATCTTGGATTCCCCTAGGTCTCTAGTTTAAAAAAATGCACTGGTTTGGTAGGTTTCCCTAGGTGCCGGCTGAGCTAGAGGACAAAATCTACAGGTAGGCACTTTGCAAAAAACACCTCTGTTTTCTTTAAAAAAAATGTGATCTGTCCACGTTGCATTTTGGGGCATTTCCTGTCGGGGCGCTAGGCCTACCCACACAAGTGAGGTATCATTTTTATCGGGAGACTTGGGGGAATTCTGGGTGGAAGGAAACGTGTGGCTCCTCTCTGACTCCAGAACTTTCTGTCACCAAAATGTGAGGAAAATGTGTTTTTTTAAGCTACATTTTGAGGTTTGCAAAGGATTCTGGGTAACAGAACCTGGTCAGAGCCCTACAAGTCACCCCATCTTGGATTCCCCTAGGTCTCTAGTTTTAAAAAATGCACAGGTTTGGTAGGTTTCCCTAGTTGCCAGCTGAGCTAGAGGCCAAAATCTACAGGTAGGCACTTTGCAAAAAACACCTCTGTTTTCTTTCATAAAATGTGATGTGTCCACGTTGCGTTTTGGGGCATTTCCTGTCGCGGGCGCTAGGCTTACTCACACAAGTGAGGTATCATTTTTATCGGGATACTTGGGGGAACGCTGTGTGGAAGGGAATTTGTGGCTCCTCTCTGATTCCAGAACTATCTGTCACCAAAATGTGAGGAAAACGTGTTTTTTTAGCCAAATTGTGAGGTTTGCGAAGGATTCTGGGTAACAGAACCTGGTCAGAGCCCCACAAGTCACCCCATCTTGGATTCCCCTAGGTCTCTAGTTTTAAAAAATGCACAGGTTTGGTAGGTTTCCCTAGGTGCCATCTGAGCTAGAGGCCAAAATCTACAGGTAGGCACTTTGCAAAAAACACCTCTGTTTTCTTTCAAAAAATGTGATGTGTCCACGTTGTGTTTTGGGGCATTTCCTATTCACGGGCGCTAGGCCTACCCACACAAGTGAGGTATCATTTTTATCAGGAGACTTGGGGGAACGCTGGGTGGAAGGAAATTTGTGGCTCCTCTCAGATTCCAGAACTTTCTGTCACCGAAATGTGAGGAAAATGTGTTTTTTTAGCCAAATTTTGAGGTTTGCAAAGGATTCTGGGTAACAGAACCTTTTCAGACGCCCACAAGTCACCCCATCTTGGATTCCCCTAGGTCTCTAGTTTTCAAAAATGCACAGGTTTGGTAGGTTTCCCTAGGTGCCAGCTGAGCTAGAGGCCAAAATCTACAGGTAGGCACTTTGCAAAAAACACCAGTTTTCTTTCAAAAAATGTGATGTGTCCACGTTGCGTTTTGGGGCATTTCCTGTCACGGGCGCTAGGCCTACCCACACAAGTGAGGTATCATTTTTATCGGGAGACTTAGGGGAACGCTGGGTGGAAGGAAATTTGTGGCTCCTCACAGATTCCAGAACTTTTTGTCACCGAAATGTGAGGAAAATGTGTTTTTTTAGCCAAATTGTGAGGTTTGCAAAGGATTCTGGGTAACAGAACCTGGTCAGAGCCCCACAAGTCACCCCATCTTGGATTCCCCTAGGTCTCTAGTTTTCAAAAATGCACTGGTTTGGTAGGTTTCCCTAGGTGCCGGCTGATCTAGAGGCCAAAATCGAAAGGTAGGCACTTTGCAAAAAACACCTCTGTTTTCTTTCAAAAAATGTGATGTGTCCACGTTGTGTTTTGGGGCATTTCCTGTCACGGGTGCTAGGCCTACCCACACAAGTGAGGTATCATTTTTATCGGGAGACTTTGGGGAACGCTGGGTGGAAGGAAATTTGTTGCTCCTCTCAGATTCCAGAACTTTCTGTCACCGAAATGTGAGGAAAATGTGTTTTTTTTAGCCAAATGTTGAGGTTTGCAAAGTATTCTGGGTAACAGAACCTTGCCAGAGCCCCACAAGTCACCCCATCTTAGATTCCCCTAGGTCTCTAGTTTTAAAAAATGCACAGGTTTGGTAGGTTTCCCTAGGTGCCGGCTGAGCTAGAGGCCAAAATCTACAGGTAGGCACTTTGCAAAAAACACCTCTGTTTTCTTTCAAAAAATGTGATGTGTCCACGTTGCGTTTTGGGGCATTTCATGTCGCGTGCGCTAGGCCTACTCACACAAGTGAGGTATCATTTTTATCGGGAGACTTGGGGGAACGCTGTGTGGAAGGGAATTTGTGGCTCCTCTCTGATTCCAGAACTATCTGTCACCGAAATGTGAGGAAAACGTTTTTTTTTAGCCAAATTGTGAGGTTTGCAAAGGATTCTGGGTAACAGAACCTGGTCACAGCCCCACAAGTCACCCCATCTTGGATTCCCCTAGGTCTCTAGTTTAAAAAAATGCACTGGTTTGGTAGGTTTCCCTAGGTGCCGGCTGAGCTAGAGGACAAAATCTACAGGTAGGCACTTTGCAAAAAACACCTCTGTTTTCTTTCAAAAAATGTGATGTGTCCACGTTGTGTTTTGGGGCATTTCCTGTCACGGGTGCTAGGCCTACCCACACAAGTGAGGTATCATTTTTATCGGGAGACTTTGGGGAACGCTGGGTGGAAGGAAATTTGTTGCTCCTCTCAGATTCCAGAACTTTCTGTCACCGAAATGTGAGGAAAATGTGTTTTTTTTTAGCCAAATGTTGAGGTTTGCAAAGTATTCTGGGTAACAGAACCTTGCCAGAGCCCCACAAGTCACCCCATCTTAGATTCCCCTAGGTCTCTAGTTTTAAAAAATGCACAGGTTTGGTAGGTTTCCCTAGGTGCCGGCTGAGCTAGAGGCCAAAATCTACAGGTAGGCACTTTGCAAAAAACACCTCTGTTTTCTTTCAAAAAATGTGATGTGTCCACGTTGCGTTTTGGGGCATTTCATGTCGCGTGCGCTAGGCCTACTCACACAAGTGAGGTATCATTTTTATCGGGAGACTTGGGGGAACGCTGTGTGGAAGGGAATTTGTGGCTCCTCTCTGATTCCAGAACTATCTGTCACCGAAATGTGAGGAAAACGTGTTTTTTTAGCCAAATTGTGAGGTTTGCAAAGGATTCTGGGTAACAGAACCTGGTCACAGCCCCACAAGTCACCCCATCTTGGATTCCCCTAGGTCTCTAGTTTAAAAAAATGCACTGGTTTGGTAGGTTTCCCTAGGTGCCGGCTGAGCTAGAGGACAAAATCTACAGGTAGGCACTTTGCAAAAAACACCTCTGTTTTCTTTAAAAAAAATGTGATCTGTCCACGTTGCATTTTGGGGCATTTCCTGTCGGGGCGCTAGGCCTACCCACACAAGTGAGGTATCATTTTTATCGGGAGACTTGGGGGAATTCTGGGTGGAAGGAAACGTGTGGCTCCTCTCTGACTCCAGAACTTTCTGTCACCAAAATGTGAGGAAAATGTGTTTTTTTAAGCTACATTTTGAGGTTTGCAAAGGATTCTGGGTAACAGAACCTGGTCAGAGCCCTACAAGTCACCCCATCTTGGATTCCCCTAGGTCTCTAGTTTTAAAAAATGCACAGGTTTGGTAGGTTTCCCTAGTTGCCAGCTGAGCTAAAGACCAAAATCTACAGGTAGGCACTTTGC
Organism: Pleurodeles waltl; assembly: GCF_031143425.1. Classification (NCBI taxonomy): domain Eukaryota; kingdom Metazoa; phylum Chordata; class Amphibia; order Caudata; family Salamandridae; genus Pleurodeles; species Pleurodeles waltl. The sequence continues at coordinate 894,861,011 of NC_090436.1, forward strand.
AAAAAACACCTCTGTTTTCTTTCAAAAAATGTGATGTGTCCACGTTGTGTTTTGGGGCATTTCCTGTCACAGGCGCTAGGCCTACCCACACAAGTGCGGTATCATTTTTATCAGGAGACTTGGGGGAACGCTGGATGGAAGGAAATTCGTGGCTCCTCTCAGATTCCAGAACTTTCTGTCACCGAAATGTGAGGAAAACGTGTTTTTTTAGCCAAATTTTGAGGTTTGCAAAGGATTCTGGGTAACAGAACCTGGTCAGAGCCCCACAAGTCACCCCATCTTGGATTCCCCTAGGTCTCTAGTTTTCAAAAATGCCCAGGTTTGGTAGGTTTCCCTAGCTGCCGACTGAGCTAGAGGCCAAAATCTACAGGTAGGCACTTTGCAAAAAACACCTCTGTTTTCTTTCAAAAAATGTGATGTGTCCACGATGCGTTTTGGGGCATTTCCTGTCGTGGGCGCTAGGCCTACCCACACAAGTGAGGTATCATTTTTATCGGGAGACTTGGGGGAACGCTGGGTGGAAGGAAATTTGTGGCTCCTCTCTGATTCCAGAACTTTCTGTCACCGAAATGTGAGGAAAATGTGTTTTTTAGCCAAATTTTGAGGTTTGCAAAGGATTCTGGGTAACAGAACCTTTTCAGACCCCCACAAGTCACCCCATCTTGGATTCCCCTAGGTCTCTAGTTTTCAAAAATGCACAGGTTTGGTAGGTTTCCCTAGGTGCCAGCTGAGCTGGAGGCCAAAATCTACAGGTAGGCACTTTGCAAAAAAAACCTCTGTTTTCTTTCAAAAAATGTGATGTGTCCACGTTGCGTTTTGGGGCATTTCCTGTCGCGGGCGCTAAGCCTACCCACACAAGTGAAGTATCATTTTTATCGGGAGACTTGGGGGAACGCTGGGTGGAAGGAAATTTGTGGCTCCTCTCTAACTCCAGAACTTTCTGTCACCAAAATTTGAGGAAAATGTGTTTTTTTAGCCAAATTGTGAGGTTTGCAAAGGATTCTGGGTAACAGAACTTGGTCAGAGCCCCACAAGTCACGCCATCTTGGATTCCCCTAGGTCTCTAGTTTTCAAAAATGCACTGGTTTGGTAGGTTTCCCTAGGTGCCGGCTGAGCTAGAGGCCAAAATCTACAGGTAGGCACTTTGCAAAAAACACCTCTGTTTTCTTTAAAAAAATGTGATGTGTCCACGTTGCGTTTTGGGGCATTTCCTGTCGTGGGCGCTAGGCCTACCCACACAAGTGAGGTATCATTTTTATCGGGATACTTGGGGGAACGCTGTGTGGAAGGGAATTTGAGGTTCCTCTCTGATTCCAGAACTATCTGTCACCAAAATGTGAGGAAAACGTGTTTTTTCAGCCAAATTGTGAGGTTTGCGAAGGATTCTGGGTAACAGAACCTGGTCAGAGCCCCACCAGTCACCCCATCTTGGATTCCCCTAGGTCTCTAGTTTTCAAAAATGCACAGGTTTGGTAGGTTTCCCTAGGTGCCAGCTGAGCTAGAGGCCAAAATCTACAGGTAGGCACTTTGCAAAAAACACCTCTGTTTTCTTTCAAAAAATGTGATGTGTCCACGTTGCGTTTTGGGGCATTTCCTGTCGCGGGCGCTAAGCCTACCCACACAAGTGAGGTATCATTTTTATCGGGAGACTTGGGGGAATGCTGGGTGGAAGGAAATTTGTGGCTCCTTTCTAACTCCAGAACTTTCTGTCACCAAAATTTGAGGAAAATGTGTTTTTTTAGCCAAATTGTGAGGTTTGCAAAGGATTCTGGGTAACAGAACTTGGTCAGAGCCCCACAAGTCACGCCATCTTGGATTCCCCTAGGTCTCTAGTTTTAGAAAATGCACAGGTTTGGTAGGTTTCCCTAGGTGCCGTCTGAGCTAGAGGCCAAAATCTACAGGTAGGCACTTTGCAAAAAACACCTCTGTTTTCTTTAAAAAAATGTGATGTGTCCACGTTGTGTTTTGGGGCATTTCCTGTCACGGGCGCTAGGCCTACCCACACAAGTGAGGTATCATTTTTATCGGGAGACTTGGGGGAACGCTGGGTGGAAGGAAATTTGTGGCTCCTCTCAGATTCCAGAACTTTCTGTCACCGAAATGTGAGGAAAACGTGTTTTTTTAGCCAAATTTTGAGGTTTGCAAAGGATTCTGGGTAACAGAACCTGGTCAGACCCCCACAAGTCACCCCATCTTGGATTCCCCTAGGTCTCTAGTTTTCAAAAATGCACAGGTTTGGTAGGTTTCCCTAGGTGCCAGCTGAGCTAGAGGCCAAAATCTACAGGTAGGCACTTTGCAAAAAACACCTCTGTTTTCTTTCAAAAAATGTGATGTGTCCACATTGTGTTTTGGGGCATTTCCTGTCACGGGTACTAGGCCTACCCACACAAGTGAGGTATAATTTTTATCGGGAGACTTGGGGGAACGCTGGGTGGAAGGAAATTTGTGGCTCCTTTCAGATTCCAGAACTTTCTGTCACCGAAATGTGAGGAAAACGTGTTTCTTTAGCCAAATTGTGAGGTTTGCAAAGGATTCTTGGTAACAGAACCTGGTCAGAGCCCCACAAGTCACCCCATCTTGGATTCCCCTAGGTCTCTAGTTTTAAAAAATGCACTGGTTTGGTAGGTTTCCCTAGGTGCCGGCTGAGCTACAGGCCAAAATCTATAGGTAGGCACTTTGCAAAAAACACCTCTGTTTTCTTTCAAAAAATGTGATGTGTCCACGTAGCGTTTTGGGGCATTTCCTGTCGCGGGCGCTAAGCCTACCCACACAAGTGAGGTATCATTTTTATCGGGAGACTTGAGGGAACGCTGGGTGGAAGGAAATTTGTGGCTCCTCTCTGATTCCAGAACTTTCTGTCACCAAAATTTGAGGAAAATGTGTTTTTTTAGCCAAAGTTTGACGTTTGCAAAGGATTCTGGGTAACAGAACCTGGTCAGACACCCACAAGTCACCCCATCTTGGATTCCCCTAGGTCTCTAGTTTTCAAAAATGCACAGGTTTGGTAGGTTTCCCTAGGTGCCAGCTGAGCTAGAGGCCAAAATCTACAGGTAGGCACTTTGCAAAAAACACCTCTGTTTTCTTTCAAAAAATGTGATGTGTCCACATTGTGTTTTGGGGCATTTCCTGTCACGGGTGCTAGGCCTACCCACACAAGTGAGGTTTCATTTTTATCGGGGACTTGGGGGAACGCTGGGTGGAAGGAAATTTGTGGCTCCTCTCAGATTCCAGAACTTTCTGTCACCGAAATGTGAGGAAAACGTGTTTTTTTAGCCAAATTGTGAGGTTTGCAAAGGATTCTGGGTAACAGAACCTGGTCAGAGCCCCACAAGTCACCCCATCTTGGATTCCCCTAGGTCTCTAGTTTTCAAAAATGCACTGGTTTGGTAGGTTTCCCTAGGTGCCGGCTGAGCTAGGGGCCAAAATCTACAGGTAGGCACTTTGCAAAAAACACCTCTGTTTTCTTTAAAAAAATGTGATGTGTCCACGTTGCGTTTTGGGGCATTTCCTGTCGTGGGCGCTAGGCCTACCCACACAAGTGAGGTATCATTTTTATCGGGAGACTTGGGGGAACGCTGGGTGGAAGGAAATTTGTGGCTCCTTTCAGATTCCAGAACTTTCTGTCACCGAAATGTGAGGAAAACGTGTTTCTTTAGCCAAATTGTGAGGTTTGCAAAGGATTCTTGGTAACAGAACCTGGTCAGAGCCCCACAAGTCACCCCATCTTGGATTCCCCTAGGTACCTAGTTTTAAAAAATGCACTGGTTTGGTAGGTTTCCCTAGGTGCCGGCTGAGCTACAGGCCAAAATCTATAGGTAGGCACTTTGCAAAAAACACCTCTGTTTTCTTTCAAAAAATGTGATGTGTCCACGTTGCGTTTTGGGGCATTTCCTGTCGCGGGCGCTAAGCCTACCCACACAAGTGAGGTATCATTTTTATCGGGAGACTTGAGGGAACGCTGGGTGGAAGGAAATTTGTGGCTCCTCTCTGATTCCAGAACTTTCTGTCACCAAAATTTGAGGAAAATGTGTTTTTTTAGCCAAAGTTTGACGTTTGCAAAGGATTCTGGGTAATAGAACCTGGTCAGACACCCACAAGTCACCCCATCTTGGATTCCCCTAGGTCTCTAGTTTTAAAAAATGCACAGGTTTGGTAGGTTTCCCTAGGTGCCAGCTGAGCTAGAGGCCAAAATCTACCGGTAGGCACTTTGCAAAAAACACCTCTGTTTTCTTTCAAAAAATGTGATGTGTCCACATTGTGTTTTGGGGCATTTCCTGTCACGGGTGCTAGGCCTACCCACACAAGTGAGGTATCATTTTCATCGGGGACTTGGGGGAACGCTGGGTGGAAGGAAATTTGTGGCTCCTCTCAGATTCCAGAACTTTCTGTCACCGAAATGTGAGGAAAACGTGTTTTTTTAGCCAAATTGTGAGGTTTGCAAAGGATTCTGGGTAACAGAACCTGGTCAGAGCCCCACAAGTCACCCCATCTTGGATTCCCCTAGGTCTCTAGTTTTCAAAAATGCACTGGTTTGGTAGGTTTCCCTAGGTGCCGGCTGAGCTAGAGGCCAAAATCTACAGGTAGGCACTTTGCAAAAAACACCTCTGTTTTCTTTAAAAAAATGTGATGTGTCCACGTTGCGTTTTGGGGCATTTCCTGTCGCGGGCGCTAGGCCTACTCACACAAGTGAGGTATCATTTTTATCGGGAGACTTGGGGGAACGCTGTGTGGATGGGAATTTGTGGCTCCTCTCTGATTCCAGAACTATCTGTCACCAAAATGTGAGGAAAACGTGTTTTTTTAGCCAAATTGTGAGGTTTGCGAAGGATTCCGGGTAACAGAACCTGGTCAGAGCCCCACAAGTCACCCCATCTTGGATTCCCCTAGGTCTCTAGTTTTAAAAAATGCACAGGTTTGGTAGGTTTCCCTAGGTGCCGTCTGAGCTAGAGGCCAAAATCTACAGGTAGGCACTTTGCAAAAAACACCTCTGTTTTCTTTCAAAAAATGTGATGTGTCCACGTTGTGTTTTGGGGCATTTCCTGTCACGGGCGCTAGGCCTACCCACACAAGTGAGGTATCATTTTTATTGGGAGACTTGGGGGAAAGCTGGGTGGAAGGAAGTTTGTGGCTCCTCTCAGATTCCAGAACTTTCTGTCACCGAAATGTGAGAAAAATGTGTTTTTTTAGCCAAATTTTGAGGTTTGCAAAGGATTCTGGGTAACAGAACCTTTTCAGACCCCCACAAGTCACCCCATCTTGGATTCCCCTAGGTCTCTAGTTTTCAAAAATGCACAGGTTTGGTAGGTTTCCCTTGGTGCCGGCTGAGCTAGAGGCCAAAATCTACAGGTAGGCACTTTGCAAAAAACACCTCTGTTTTCTTTCATAAAATGTGATGTGTCCACGTTGCGTTTTGGGGCATTTCCTGTCGCGGGCGCTAGGCTTACTCACACAAGTGAGGTATCATTTTTATCGGGATACTTGGGGGAACGCTGTGTGGAAGGGAATTTGTGGCTCCTCTCTGATTCCAGAACTATCTGTCACCAAAATGTGAGGAAAACGTGTTTTTTTAGCCAAATTGTGAGGTTTGCGAAGGATTCTGGGTAACAGAACCTGGTCAGAGCCCCACAAGTCACCCCATCTTGGATTCCCCTAGGTCTCTAGTTTTAAAAAATGCACAGGTTTGGTAGGTTTCCCTAGGTGCCGTCTGAGCTAGAGGCCAAAATCTACAGGTAGGCACTTTGCAAAAAACACCTCTGTTTTCTTTCAAAAAATGTGATGTGTCCACGTTGTGTTTTGGGGCATTTCCTATTCACGGGCGCTAGGCCTACCCACACAAGTGAGGTATCATTTTTATCAGGAGACTTGGGGGAACGCTGGGTGGAAGGAAATTTGTGGCTCCTCTCAGATTCCAGAACTTTCTGTCACCGAAATGTGAGGAAAATGTGTTTTTTTAGCCAAATTTTGAGGTTTGCAAAGGATTCTGGGTAACAGAACCTTTTCAGACGCCCACAAGTCACCCCATCTTGGATTCCCCTAGGTCTCTAGTTTTCAAAAATGCACAGGTTTGGTAGGTTTCCCTAGGTGCCAGCTGAGCTAGAGGCCAAAATCTACAGGTAGGCACTTTGCAAAAAACACCAGTTTTCTTTCAAAAAATGTGATGTGTCCACGTTGCGTTTTGGGGCATTTCCTGTCACGGGCGCTAGGCCTACCCACACAAGTGAGGTATCATTTTTATCGGGAGACTTAGGGGAACGCTGGGTGGAAGGAAATTTGTGGCTCCTCACAGATTCCAGAACTTTTTGTCACCGAAATGTGAGGAAAATGTGTTTTTTTAGCCAAATTGTGAGGTTTGCAAAGGATTCTGGGTAACAGAACCTGGTCAGAGCCCCACAAGTCACCCCATCTTGGATTCCCCTAGGTCTCTAGTTTTCAAAAATGCACTGGTTTGGTAGGTTTCCCTAGGTGCCGGCTGATCTAGAGGCCAAAATCGAAAGGTAGGCACTTTGCAAAAAACACCTCTGTTTTCTTTCAAAAAATGTGATGTGTCCACGTTGTGTTTTGGGGCATTTCCTGTCACGGGTGCTAGGCCTACCCACACAAGTGAGGTATCATTTTTATCGGGAGACTTTGGGGAACGCTGGGTGGAAGGAAATTTGTTGCTCCTCTCAGATTCCAGAACTTTCTGTCACCGAAATGTGAGGAAAATGTGTTTTTTTTAGCCAAATGTTGAGGTTTGCAAAGTATTCTGGGTAACAGAACCTTGCCAGAGCCCCACAAGTCACCCCATCTTAGATTCCCCTAGGTCTCTAGTTTTAAAAAATGCACAGGTTTGGTAGGTTTCCCTAGGTGCCGGCTGAGCTAGAGGCCAAAATCTACAGGTAGGCACTTTGCAAAAAACACCTCTGTTTTCTTTCAAAAAATGTGATGTGTCCACGTTGCGTTTTGGGGCATTTCATGTCGCGTGCGCTAGGCCTACTCACACAAGTGAGGTATCATTTTTATCGGGAAACTTGGGGGAACGCTGTGTGGAAGGGAATTTGTGGCTCCTCTCTGATTCCAGAACTATCTGTCACCGAAATGTGAGGAAAACGTGTTTTTTTAGCCAAATTGTGAGGTTTGCAAAGGATTCTGGGTAACAGAACCTGGTCACAGCCCCACAAGTCACCCCATCTTGGATTCCCCTAGGTCTCTAGTTTAAAAAAATGCACTGGTTTGGTAGGTTTCCCTAGGTGCCGGCTGAGCTAGAGGACAAAATCTACAGGTAGGCACTTTGCAAAAAACACCTCTGTTTTCTTTCAAAAAATGTGATGTGTCCACGTTGTGTTTTGGGGCATTTCCTGTCACGGGTGCTAGGCCTACCCACACAAGTGAGGTATCATTTTTATCGGGAGACTTTGGGGAACGCTGGGTGGAAGGAAATTTGTTGCTCCTCTCAGATTCCAGAACTTTCTGTCACCGAAATGTGAGGAAAATGTGTTTTTTTTAGCCAAATGTTGAGGTTTGCAAAGTATTCTGGGTAACAGAACCTTGCCAGAGCCCCACAAGTCACCCCATCTTAGATTCCCCTAGGTCTCTAGTTTTAAAAAATGCACAGGTTTGGTAGGTTTCCCTAGGTGCCGGCTGAGCTAGCGGCCAAAATCTACAGGTAGGCACTTTGCAAAAAACACCTCTGTTTTCTTTCAAAAAATGTGATGTGTCCACGTTGCGTTTTGGGGCATTTCATGTCGCGTGCGCTAGGCCTACTCACACAAGTGAGGTATCATTTTTATCGGGAGACTTGGGGGAACGCTGTGTGGAAGGGAATTTGTGGCTCCTCTCTGATTCCAGAACTATCTGTCACCGAAATGTGAGGAAAACGTGTTTTTTTAGCCAAATTGTGAGGTTTGCAAAGGATTCTGGGTAACAGAACCTGGTCACAGCCCCACAAGTCACCCCATCTTGGATTCCCCTAGGTCTCTAGTTTAAAAAAATGCACTGGTTTGGTAGGTTTCCCTAGGTGCCGGCTGAGCTAGAGGACAAAATCTACAGGTAGGCACTTTGCAAAAAACACCTCTGTTTTCTTTAAAAAAAATGTGATCTGTCCACGTTGCATTTTGGGGCATTTCCTGTCGGGGCGCTAGGCCTACCCACACAAGTGAGGTATCATTTTTATCGGGAGACTTGGGGGAATTCTGGGTGGAAGGAAACGTGTGGCTCCTCTCTGACTCCAGAACTTTCTGTCACCAAAATGTGAGGAAAATGTGTTTTTTTAAGCTACATTTTGAGGTTTGCAAAGGATTCTGGGTAACAGAACCTGGTCAGAGCCCTACAAGTCACCCCATCTTGGATTCCCCTAGGTCTCTAGTTTTAAAAAATTCACAGGTTTGGTAGGTTTCCCTAGTTGCCAGCTGAGCTAAAGACCAAAATCTACAGGTAGGCACTTTGCAAAAAACACCTCTGTTTTCTTTCAAAAAATGTGATGTGTCCACGTTGTGTTTTGGGGCATTTCCTGTCACAGGCGCTAGGCCTACCCACACAAGTGCGGTATCATTTTTATCAGGAGACTTGGGGGAACGCTGGATGGAAGGAAATTCGTGGCTCCTCTCAGATTCCAGAACTTTCTGTCACCGAAATGTGAGGAAAACTTGTTTTTTTAGCCAAATTTTGAGGTTTGCAAAGGATTCTGGGTAACAGAACCTGGTCAGAGCCCCACAAGTCACCCCATCTTGGATTCCCCTAGGTCTCTAGTTTTCAAAAATGCCCAGGTTTGGTAGGTTTCCCTAGCTGCCGACTGAGCTAGAGGCCAAAATCTACAGGTAGGCACTTTGCAAAAAACACCTCTGTTTTCTTTCAAAAAATGTGATGTGTCCACGATGCGTTTTGGGGCATTTCCTGTCGTGGGCGCTAGGCCTACCCACACAAGTGAGGTATCATTTTTATCGGGAGACTTGGGGGAACGCTGGGTGGAAGGAAATTTGTGGCTCCTCTCTGATTCCAGAAATTTCTGTCACCAAAATATGAGGAAAATTTGTTTTTTTAGCCAAAGTTTGACGTTTGCAAAGGATTCTGGGTAACAGAACTTGGTCAGAGCCCCACAAGTCACGCCATCTTGGATTCCCCTAGGTCTCTAGTTTTAAAAAATGCACAGGTTTGGTAGGTTTCCCTAGGTGCCGTCTGAGCTAGAGGCCAAAATCTACAGGTAGGCACTTTGCAAAAAACACCTCTGTTTTCTTTAAAAAAATGTGATGTGTCCACGTTGTGTTTTGGGGCATTTCCTGTCGCGGGCGCTAGGCCTACCCACACACACAAGTGAGGTATCATTTTTATCGGGAGACTTGGGGGAACGCTGGGTCGAAGGAAATTTGTGGTTCCTCTCAGATTCCAGAACTTTCTGTCACCGAAATGTGAGGAAAACGTGTTTTTTTAGCCAAATTGTGAGGTTTGCAAAGGATTCTGGGTAACAGAACCTGGTCAGAGCCCCACAAGTCACCCCATCTTGGATTCCCCTAGGTCTCTAGTTTTCAAAAATGCACTGGTTTGGTAGGTTTCCCTAGGTGCCGGCTGAGCTAGAGGCCAAAATCTACAGGTAGGCACTTTGCAAAAAACACCTCTGTTTTCTTTCAAAACATTTGATGTGTCCACGTTGCGTTTTGGGGCATTTCCTGTCGCGGGCTCTAGGCCTACCCACACAAGTGAGGTATCATTTTTATCGGGAGACTTGGGGTAACGCTGGTTGGAAGGAAATTTGTGGCTCCTCTCTGATTCCAGAACTTTCTGTCACCAAAATTTGAGGAAAATGTGTTTTTTTAGCCAAATTTTGAGGTTTGCAAAGGATTCTGGGTAACAGAACCTGGTCAGACCCCCACAAGTCACCCCATCTTGGATTCCCCAAGGTCTCTAGTTTTCAAAAATGCACAGGTTTGGTAGGCTTCACTAGGTGCCGGCTGAGCTAGAGGCCAAAATCCACAGGTAGGCACTTTGCAAAAAACACCTCTGTTTTCTTTAAAAAAATTTGATGTGTCAAAGTTGCGTTTTGGGGCATTTCCTGTCGCGGGCGCTAAGCCTACCCACACAAGTGAGGTATCATTTTTATCGGGAGACTTGGGGGAACGCTGGGTGGAAGGAAATTTGTGGCTCCTCTCAGATTCCAGAACTTTCTGTCACCGAAATGTGAGGAAAATGTGTTTTTTTAGCCAAATTGTGAGGTTTGCAAAGGATTCTGGGTAACAGAACCTGGTCAGAGCCCCACAAGTCACCCCATCTTGGATTCCGCTAGGTCTCTAGTTTTCAAAAATGCACTGGTTTGGTAGGTTTCCCTAGGTGCCGGCTGAGCTAGAGGCCAAAATCGAAAGGTAGGCACTTTGCAAAAAACACCTCTGTTTTCTTTAAAAAAATGTGATGTGTCCACGTTGTGTTTTGGGGCATTTCCTGTCACGGGTGCTAGGCCTACCCACACAAGTGAGGTATCATTTTTATCGGGAGACTTGGGGGAACGCTGGGTGGAAGGAAATTTGTTGCTCCTCTCAGATTCCAGAACTTTCTGTCACCGAAATGTGAGGAAAACGTGTTTCTTTAGCCAAATTGTGAGGTTTGCAAAGGATTCTGGGGAACAGAACCTTGCCAGAGCCCCACAAGTCACCCCATCTTGGATTCCCCTAGGTCTCTAGTTTTAAAAAATTCACAGGTTTGGTAGGTTTCCCTAGGTGCCGGCTGAGCTAGAGGCCAAAATCGAAAGGTAGGCACTTTGCAAAAAACACCTCTGTTTTCTTTCAAAAAATGTGATGTGTCCACGTTGTGTTTTGGGGCATTTCCTGTCACGGGTGCTAGGCCTACCCACACAAGTGAGGTATCATTTTTATCGGGAGACTTTGGGGAACGCTGGGTGGAAGGAAATTTGTTGCTCCTCTCAGATTCCAGAACTTTCTGTCACCGAAATGTGAGGAAAATGTGTTTTTTTTAGCCAAATGTTGAGGTTTGCAAAGTATTCTGGGTAACAGAACCTTGCCAGAGCCCCACAAGTCACCCCATCTTAGATTCCCCTAGGTCTCTAGTTTTAAAAAATGCACAGGTTTGGTAGGTTTCCCTAGGTGCCGGCTGAGCTAGAGGCCAAAATCTACAGGTAGGCACTTTGCAAAAAACACCTCTGTTTTCTTTCAAAAAATGTGATGTGTCCACGTTGCGTTTTGGGGCATTTCATGTCGCGTGCGCTAGGCCTACTCACACAAGTGAGGTATCATTTTTATCGGGAGACTTGGGGGAACGCTGTGTGGAAGGGAATTTGTGGCTCCTCTCTGATTCCAGAACTATCTGTCACCGAAATGTGAGGAAAACGTGTTTTTTTAGCCAAATTGTGAGGTTTGCAAAGGATTCTGGGTAACAGAACCTGGTCACAGCCCCACAAGTCACCCCATCTTGGATTCCCCTAGGTCTCTAGTTTAAAAAAATGCACTGGTTTGGTAGGTTTCCCTAGGTGCCGGCTGAGCTAGAGGACAAAATCTACAGGTAGGCACTTTGCAAAAAACACCTCTGTTTTCTTTAAAAAAAATGTGATCTGTCCACGTTGCATTTTGGGGCATTTCCTGTCGGGGCGCTAGGCCTACCCACACAAGTGAGGTATCATTTTTATCGGGAGACTTGGGGGAATTCTGGGTGGAAGGAAACGTGTGGCTCCTCTCTGACTCCAGAACTTTCTGTCACCAAAATGTGAGGAAAATGTGTTTTTTTAAGCTACATTTTGAGGTTTGCAAAGGATTCTGGGTAACAGAACCTGGTCAGAGCCCTACAAGTCACCCCATCTTGGATTCCCCTAGGTCTCTAGTTTTAAAAAATGCACAGGTTTGGTAGGTTTCCCTAGTTGCCAGCTGAGCTAAAGACCAAAATCTACAGGTAGGCACTTTGCAAAAAACACCTCTGTTTTCTTTCAAAAAATGTGATGTGTCCACGTTGTGTTTTGGGGCATTTCCTGTCACAGGCGCTAGGCCTACCCACACAAGTGCGGTATCATTTTTATCAGGAGACTTGGGGGAACGCTGGATGGAAGGAAATTCGTGGCTCCTCTCAGATTCCAGAACTTTCTGTCACCGAAATGTGAGGAAAACGTGTTTTTTTAGCCAAATTTTGAGGTTTGCAAAGGATTCTGGGTAACAGAACCTGGTCAGAGCCCCACAAGTCACCCCATCTTGGATTCCCCTAGGTCTCTAGTTTTCAAAAATGCCCAGGTTTGGTAGGTTTCCCTAGCTGCCGACTGAGCTAGAGGCCAAAATCTACAGGTAGGCACTTTGCAAAAAACACCTCTGTTTTCTTTCAAAAAATGTGATGTGTCCACGATGCGTTTTGGGGCATTTCCTGTCGTGGGCGCTAGGCCTACCCACACAAGTGAGGTATCATTTTTATCGGGAGACTTGGGGGAACGCTGGGTGGAAGGAAATTTGTGGCTCCTCTCTGATTCCAGAAATTTCTGTCACCAAAATATGAGGAAAATTTGTTTTTTTAGCCAAAGTTTGACGTTTGCAAAGGATTCTGGGTAACAGAACTTGGTCAGAGCCCCACAAGTCACGCCATCTTGGATTCCCCTAGGTCTCTAGTTTTAAAAAATGCACAGGTTTGGTAGGTTTCCCTAGGTGCCGTCTGAGCTAGAGGCCAAAATCTACAGGTAGGCACTTTGCAAAAAACACCTCTGTTTTCTTTAAAAAAATGTGATGTGTCCACGTTGTGTTTTGGGGCATTTCCTGTCGCGGGCGCTAGGCCTACCCACACACACAAGTGAGGTATCATTTTTATCGGGAGACTTGGGGGAACGCTGGGTCGAAGGAAATTTGTGGTTCCTCTCAGATTCCAGAACTTTCTGTCACCGAAATGTGAGGAAAACGTGTTTTTTTAGCCAAATTGTGAGGTTTGCAAAGGATTCTGGGTAACAGAACCTGGTCAGAGCCCCACAAGTCACCCCATCTTGGATTCCCCTAGGTCTCTAGTTTTCAAAAATGCACTGGTTTGGTAGGTTTCCCTAGGTGCCGGCTGAGCTAGAGGCCAAAATCTACAGGTAGGCACTTTGCAAAAAACACCTCTGTTTTCTTTCAAAACATTTGATGTGTCCACGTTGCGTTTTGGGGCATTTCCTGTCGCGGGCTCTAGGCCTACCCACACAAGTGAGGTATCATTTTTATCGGGAGACTTGGGGTAACGCTGGTTGGAAGGAAATTTGTGGCTCCTCTCTGATTCCAGAACTTTCTGTCACCAAAATTTGAGGAAAATGTGTTTTTTTAGCCAAATTTTGAGGTTTGCAAAGGATTCTGGGTAACAGAACCTGGTCAGACCCCCACAAGTCACCCCATCTTGGATTCCCCAAGGTCTCTAGTTTTCAAAAATGCACAGGTTTGGTAGGCTTCACTAGGTGCCGGCTGAGCTAGAGGCCAAAATCCACAGGTAGGCACTTTGCAAAAAACACCTCTGTTTTCTTTAAAAAAATTTGATGTGTCAAAGTTGCGTTTTGGGGCATTTCCTGTCGCGGGCGCTAAGCCTACCCACACAAGTGAGGTATCATTTTTATCGGGAGACTTGGGGGAACGCTGGGTAGAAGGAAATTTGTGGCTCCTCTCAGATTCCAGAACTTTCTGTCACCGAAATGTGAGGAAAATGTGTTTTTTTAGCCAAATTGTGAGGTTTGCAAAGGATTCTGGGTAACAGAACCTGGTCAGAGCCCCACAAGTCACCCCATCTTGGATTCCGCTAGGTCTCTAGTTTTAAAAAATGCACTGGTTTGGTAGGTTTCCCTAGGTGCCGGCTGAGCTAGAGGCCAAAATCGAAAGGTAGGCACTTTGCAAAAAACACCTCTGTTTTCTTTAAAAAAATGTGATGTGTCCACGTTGTGTTTTGGGGCATTTCCTGTCACGGGTGCTAGGCCTACCCACACAAGTGAGGTATCATTTTTATCGGGAGACTTGGGGGAACGCTGGGTGGAAGGAAATTTGTTGCTCCTCTCAGATTCCAGAACTTTCTGTCACCGAAATGTGAGGAAAACGTGTTTCTTTAGCCAAATTGTGAGGTTTGCAAAGGATTCTGGGGAACAGAACCTTGCCAGAGCCCCACAAGTCACTCCATCTTGGATTCCCCTAGGTCTCTAGTTTTAAAAAATTCACAGGTTTGGTAGGTTTCCCTAGGTGCCGGCTGAGCTAGAGGCCAAAATCTACAGGTAGGCACTTTGCAAAAAACACCTCTGTTTTCTTTGAAAAAATGTGATGTGTCCACGTTGCGTTTTGGGGCATTTCCTGTCGCGGGCGCTAAGCCTACCCACACAAGTGAGGTATCATTTTTATCGGGAGACTTGGGGGAACGCTGGGTGGAAGGAAATTTGTGGCTCCTCTCTGATTCCAGAACTTTCTGTCACTAAAATTTGAGGAAAATGTGTTTTTTTGGCCAAAGTTTGACGTTTGCAAAGGATTCTGGGTAACAGAACTTGGTCAGAGCCCCACAAGTCACGCCATCTTGGATTCCCCTAGGTCTCTAGTTTTAAAAAATGCACAGGTTTGGTAGGTTTCCCTAGGTGCCGTCTGAGCTAGAGGCCAAAATCTACAGGTAGGCACTTTGCAAAAAACACCTCTGTTTTCTTTCAAAAAATGTGATGTGTCCACGTTGTGTTTTGGGGCATTTCCTGTCATGGGCACTAGGCCTACCCACACAAGTGAGGTATCATTTTTATCGGGAGACTTGGGGGAACGCTGGGTGGAAGGAAATTTGTGGCTCCTCTCGGATTCCAGAACTTTCTGTCACCGAAATGTGAGTAAAATGTGTTTTTTTAGCCAAATTTTGAGGTTTGCAAAGGATTCTGGGTAACAGAACCTGGTCAGACCCCCACAAGTCACCCCATCTTGGATTCCCCTAGGTCTCTAGTTTTCAAAAATGCACAGGTTGGGTAGGTTTCCCTAGGTGCCAGCTGAGCTAGAGGCCAAAATCTACAGGTAGGCACTTTGCAAAAAACACCTCTGTTTTCTTTCAAAAAATGTGATGTGTCCACCTTGTGTTTTGGGGCATTTCCTGTCACGGGCGCTAGGCCTACCCACACAAGTGAGGTATCACTTTTATCGGGACACTTGGGGGAACGCTGGGTGGAAGGAAATTTGTGGCTCCTCTCAGATTCCAGAACTTTCTGTCACCGAAATGTGAGGAAAACGTGTTTTTTTAGCCAAATTGTGAGGTTTGCAAAGGATTCTGGGTAACAGAACCTGGTCAGAGCCCCACAAGTCACCCCATCTTGGATTCCCCTAGTTCTCTAGTTTTCAAAAATGCACTGGTTTGGTAGGTTTCCCTAGGTGCCGGCTGAGCTAGAGGCCAAAATCTATAGGTAGGCACTTTCCAAAAAACACCTCTGTTTTCTTTAAAAAAATGTGATGTGTCCACGTTGCATTTTGGGGCATTTCCTGTCGCGGGCGCTAAGCCTACCCACACAAGTGAGGTATCATTTTTATCGGGAGGCTTGGGGGAACGCTGCGTGGAAGGAAATTTGTAGCTCCTCTCTGATTCCAGAACTTTCTGTCACCAAAATTTAAGGAAAATGTGTTTTTTTAGCCAAAGTTTGACGTTTGCAAAGGATTCTGGGTAACAGAACATGGTCAGAGCCCCACAAGTCACGCCATCTTGGATTCCCCTTGGTCTCTAGTTTTAAAAAA
This sequence comes from Pleurodeles waltl, assembly GCF_031143425.1. Classification (NCBI taxonomy): domain Eukaryota; kingdom Metazoa; phylum Chordata; class Amphibia; order Caudata; family Salamandridae; genus Pleurodeles; species Pleurodeles waltl. The sequence continues at coordinate 894,876,652 of NC_090436.1, forward strand.
TGCACAGGTTTGGTAGGTTTCCCTAGGTGCCGTCTGAGCTAGAGGCCAAAATCTACAGGTAGGCACTTTGCAAAAAACACCTCTGTTTTCTTTCAAAAAATGTGGTGTGTCCACGTTGTGTTTTGGGGCATTTCCTGTCACGGGTGCTAGGCCTACCCACACAAGTGAGGTATCATTTTTATCGGGAGACTTGGGGGAACGCTGGGTGGAAGGAAATTTGTGGCTCCTCTCAGATTCCAGAACTTTCTGTCACCGAAATGTGAGGAAAATGTGTTTTTTTAGCCAAATTGTGAGGTTTGCAAAGGATTCTGGGTAACAGAACCTGGTCAGAGCCCCACAAGTCACACCATCTTGGATTCCCCTAGGTCTCTAGTTTTAAAAAATGCACGGTTTGGTAGGTTTCCCTAGGTGCCGGCTGAGCTAGAGGCCAAAATCTACAGGTAGGCACTTTGCAAAAAACACCTCTGTTTTCTTTCAAAAAATGTGATGTGTCCACGTTGTGTTTTGGGGCATTTCCTGTCCCGGGTGCTAGGCCTACCCACACAAGTGAGGTATCATTTTTATCGGGAGACTTGGGGGAACGCTGGGTGGAAGGAAATTTGTTGCTCCTCTCAGATTCCAGAACTTTCTGTCACCGAAATGTGAGGAAAACGTGTTTCTTTAGCCAAATTGTGAGGTTTGCAAAGGATTCTGGGGAACAGAACCTGGTCAGAGCCCCACAAGTCACACCATCTTGGATTCCCCTAGGTCTCTAGTTTTCAAAAATGCACAGGTTTGGTAGGTTTCCCTAGGTGCCGGCTGAGCTAGAGGCCAAAATCTACAGGTAGGCACTTTGCAAAAAACACCTCTGTTTTCTTTAAAAAAATGTGATGTGTCCACATTGTGTTTTGGGGCATTTCCTGTCACGGGTGCTAGGCCTACCCACACAAGTGAGGTATCATTTTTATCGTGGACTTGGGGGAACGCTGGGTGGAAGGAAATTTGTGGCTCCTCTCAGATTCCAGAACTTTCTGTCACCGAAATGTGAGGAAAACGTGTTTCTTTAGCCAAATTGTGAGGTTTGCAAAGGACTCTGGGGAACAGAACCTTGCCAGAGCCCCACAAGTCACCCCATCTTGGATAACCCTAGGTCTCTAGTTTTCAAAAATGCACAGGTTTGGTAGGTTTCCCTAGGTGCCAGCTGAGCTAGAGGCCAAAATCTACAGGTAGGCACTTTGCAAAAAACACCTCTGTTTTCTTTTAAAAAATGTGATGTGTCCACGTTGTGTTTTGGGGCATTTCCTGTCACGGGCGCTAGGCCTACCCACACAAGTGAGGTATCATTTTTATCGGGAGACTTGGAGGAACGCTGGGTGGAAGGAAATTTGTGGCTCCTCTCAGATTCCAGAACTTTCTCTCACCGAAATGTGAGGAAAATGTGTTTTTTTTAGCCAAATTTTGAGGTTTGCAAAGGATTCTGGGTAACAGAACCTGGTCAGACCCCCACAAGTCACCCCATCTTGGATTCCCCTAGGTCTCTAGTTTTCAAAAATGCACAGGTTTGGTAGGTTTCCCTAGGTGCCAGCTGAGCTAGAGGCCAAAATCTATAGGTAGGCACTTTGCAAAAAACACCTCTGTTTTCTTTAAAAAAATGTGATGTGTCCACATTGTGTTTTGGGGCATTTCCTGTCACGGGTGCTAGGCCTACCCACACAAGTGAGGTATCATTTTTATCGGGAGACTTTAGGGAACGCTGGGTGGAAGGAAATTTGTGGCTCCTCTCAGATTCCAGAACTTTCTGTCACCGAAATGTGAGGAAAACGTGTTTCTTTAGCCAAATTGTGAGGTTTGCAAAGGATTCTGGGTAACAGAACCTGGTCAGAGCCCCACAAGTCACCCCATCTTGGATTCCCCTAGGTCTCTAGTTTTCAAAAATGCACTGGTTTGGTAGGTTTCCCTAGGTGCTGGCTGAGCTAGAGGCCAAAATCTACAGGTAGGCACTTTGCAAAAAACACCTCTGTTTTCTTTCAAAAAATGTGATGTGTCCACGTTGCGTTTTGGGGCATTTCCTGTCGTGGGCGCTAGGCCTACCCACACAAGTGAGGTATCATTTTTATCGGGAGACTTGGGGGAATGCTGGGTGGAAGGAAACGTGTGGCTCCTCTCTGACTCCAGAACTTTCTGTCACCAAAATTTGAGGAAAATGTGTTTTTTTTGCCAAATTTTGAGGTTTGCAAAGGATTCTGGGTAACAGAACCTGGTCAGAGCCCCACAAGTCACCCCATCTTGGATTCCCCTAGGTCTCTAGTTTTCAAAAATGCACAGGTTTGGTAGGTTTCCCTAGGTGCCGGCTGAGCTAGAGGCCAAACTCTACAGGTAGGCACTTTGCAAAAAACACCTCTGTTTTCTTTCAAAAAATGTGATGTGTCCACGTTGCGTTTTGGGGCATTTCCTGTCGCGGGCACTAGGCCTACTCACACAAGTGAGGTATAATTTTTATCGGGAGACTTGGGGGAACGCTGTGTGGAAGGGAATTTGTGGCTCCTCTCTGATTCCAGAACTATCTGTCACCAAAATGTGAGGAAAACGTGTTTTTTAAGCCAAATCGTGAGGTTTGCGAAGGATTCCGGGTAACAGAACCTGGTCAGAGCCCCACAAGTCACCCCATCTTGGATTCCCCTAGGTCTCTAGTTTTAAAAAATGCACAGGTTTGGTAGGTTTCCCTAGGTGCCGTCTGAGCTAGAGGCCAAAATCTACAGGTAGGCACTTTGCAAAAAACACCTCTGTTTTCTTTCAAAAAATGTGATGTGTCCACGTTGTGTTTTGGGGCATTTCCTGTCACAGGCGCTAGGCCTACCCACACAAGTGAGGTATCATTTTTATCGGGAGACTTGGGGGAACGCTGGGTGGAAGGAAATTTGTGGCTCCTCTCAGATTCCAGAACTTTCTGTCACCGAAATATGAGGAAAATGTGTTTTTTTAGCCACATTTTGAGGTTTGCAAAGGATTCTGGGTAACAGAACCTTTTCAGACCCCCACAAGTCACCCCATCTTGGATTCCCCTAGGTCTCTAGTTTTCAAAAATGCACAGGTTTGGTAGGTTTCCCTAGGTGCCAGCTGAGCTAGAGGCCAAAATCTACAGGTAGGCACTTTGCAAAAAACACCTCTGTTTTCTTTCAAAAAATGTGATGTGTCCACGTTGCGTTTTGGGGCATTTCCTGTCGCGGACGCTAAGCCTACCCACACAAGTGAGGTATCATTTTTATCGGGAGACTTGGGGGAACGCTGGGTGGAAGGAAATTTGTGGCTCCTCTCTAACTCCAGAACTTTCTGTCACCAAAATTTGAGGAAAATGTGTTTTTTTAGACAAATTGTGAGGTTTGCAAAGGATTCTGGGTAACAGAACTTGGTCAGAGCCCCACAAGTCACGCCATCTTGGATTCCCCTAGGTCTCTAGTTTTAGAAAATGCACAGGTTTGGTAGGTTTCCCTAGGTGCCGTCTGAGCTAGAGGCCAAAATCTACAGGTAGGCACTTTGCAAAAAACACCTCTGTTTTCTTTAAAAAAATGTGATGTGTCCACGTTGTGTTTTGGGGCATTTCCTGTCACGGGCGCTAGGCCTACCCACACAAGTGAGGTATCATTTTTATCGGGAGACTTGGGGGAACGCTGGGTGGAAGGAAATTTGTGGCTCCTCTCAGATTCCAGAACTTTCTGTCACCGAAATGTGAGGAAAATGTGTTTTTTTAGCCAAATTTTGAGGTTTGCAAAGGATTCTGGGTAACAGAACCTTTTCAGACCCCCACAAGTCACCCCATCTTGGATTCCCCTAGGTCTCTAGTTTTCAAAAATGCACAGGTTTGGTAGGTTTCCCTAGGTGCCAGCTGAGCTAGAGGCCAAAATCTACAGGTAGGCACTTTGCAAAAAACCCCTCTGTTTTCTTTCAAAAAATGTGATGTGTCCACATTGTGTTTTGGGGCATTTCCTGTCACGGGTGCTAGGCCTACCCACACAAGTGAGGTATCATTTTTATGGGGAGACTTGGGGGAACGCTGGGTGGAAGGAAATTTGTGGCTCCTTTCAGATTCCAGAACTTTCTGTCACCGAAATGTGAGGAAAACGTGTTTCTTTAGCCAAATTGTGAGGTTTGCAAAGGATTCTGGGTAACAGAACCTGGTCAGAGCCCCACAAGTCACCCCATCTTGGATTCCCCTAGGTCTCTAGTTTTAAAAAATGCACTGGTTTGGTAGGTTTCCCTAGGTGCCGGCTGAGGTACAGGCCAAAATCTATAGGTAGGCACTTTGCAAAAAACACCTCTGTTTTCTTTCAAAAAATGTGATGTGTCCACGTTGCGTTTTGGGGCATTTCCTGTCGCGGGCGCTAAGCCTACCCACACAAGTGAGGTATCATTTTTATCGGGAGACTTGGGGGAACGCTGGGTGGAAGGAAATTTGTGGCTCCTCTCTGATTCCAGAACTTTCTGTCACCAAAATTTGAGGAAAATGTGTTTTTTTAGCCAAAGTTTGACGTTTGCAAAGGATTCTGGGTAACAGAACCTGGTCAGACACCCACAAGTCACCCCATCTTGGATTCCCCTAGGTCTCTAGTTTTCAAAAATGCACAGGTTTGGTAGGTTTCCCTAGGTGCCAGCTGAGCTAGAGGCCAAAATCTACAGGTAGGCACTTTGCAAAAAACACCTCTGTTTTCTTTCAAAAAATGTGGTGTGTCCACGTTGTGTTTTGGGGCATTTCCTGTCACGGGTGCTAGGCCTACCCACACAAGTGAGGTATCATTTTTATCGGGAGACTTGGGGGAACGCTGGGTGGAAGGAAATTTGTGGCTCCTCTCAGATTCCAGAACTTTCTGTCACCGAAATGTGAGGAAAATGTGTTTTTTTAGCCAAATTGTGAGGTTTGCAAAGGATTCTGGGTAACAGAACCTGGTCAGAGCCCCACAAGTCACACCATCTTGGATTCCCCTAGGTCTCTAGTTTTAAAAAATGCACGGTTTGGTAGGTTTCCCTAGGTGCCGGCTGAGCTAGAGGCCAAAATCTACAGGTAGGCACTTTGCAAAAAACACCTCTGTTTTCTTTCAAAAAATGTGATGTGTCCACGTTGTGTTTTGGGGCATTTCCTGTCCCGGGTGCTAGGCCTACCCACACAAGTGAGGTATCATTTTTATCGGGAGACTTGGGGGAACGCTGGGTGGAAGGAAATTTGTTGCTCCTCTCAGATTCCAGAACTTTCTGTCACCGAAATGTGAGGAAAACGTGTTTCTTTAGCCAAATTGTGAGGTTTGCAAAGGATTCTGGGGAACAGAACCTGGTCAGAGCCCCACAAGTCACACCATCTTGGATTCCCCTAGGTCTCTAGTTTTCAAAAATGCACAGGTTTGGTAGGTTTCCCTAGGTGCCGGCTGAGCTAGAGGCCAAAATCTACAGGTAGGCACTTTGCAAAAAACACCTCTGTTTTCTTTAAAAAAATGTGATGTGTCCACATTGTGTTTTGGGGCATTTCCTGTCACGGGTGCTAGGCCTACCCACACAAGTGAGGTATCATTTTTATCGTGGACTTGGGGGAACGCTGGGTGGAAGGAAATTTGTGGCTCCTCTCAGATTCCAGAACTTTCTGTCACCGAAATGTGAGGAAAACGTGTTTCTTTAGCCAAATTGTGAGGTTTGCAAAGGACTCTGGGGAACAGAACCTTGCCAGAGCCCCACAAGTCACCCCATCTTGGATAACCCTAGGTCTCTAGTTTTCAAAAATGCACAGGTTTGGTAGGTTTCCCTAGGTGCCAGCTGAGCTAGAGGCCAAAATCTACAGGTAGGCACTTTGCAAAAAACACCTCTGTTTTCTTTAAAAAAATGTGATGTGTCCACGTTGTGTTTTGGGGCATTTCCTGTCACGGGCGCTAGGCCTACCCACACAAGTGAGGTATCATTTTTATCGGGAGACTTGGAGGAACGCTGGGTGGAAGGAAATTTGTGGCTCCTCTCAGATTCCAGAACTTTCTCTCACCGAAATGTGAGGAAAATGTGTTTTTTTAGCCAAATTTTGAGGTTTGCAAAGGATTCTGGGTAACAGAACCTGGTCAGACCCCCACAAGTCACCCCATCTTGGATTCCCCTAGGTCTCTAGTTTTCAAAAATGCACAGGTTTGGTAGGTTTCCATAGGTGCCAGCTGAGCTAGAGGCCAAAATCTATAGGTAGGCACTTTGCAAAAAACACCTCTGTTTTCTTTAAAAAAATGTGATGTGTCCACATTGTGTTTTGGGGCATTTCCTGTCACGGGTGCTAGGCCTACCCACACAAGTGAGGTATCATTTTTATCGGGAGACTTTAGGGAACGCTGGGTGGAAGGAAATTTGTGGCTCCTCTCAGATTCCAGAACTTTCTGTCACCGAAATGTGAGGAAAACGTGTTTCTTTAGCCAAATTGTGAGGTTTGCAAAGGATTCTGGGTAACAGAACCTGGTCAGAGCCCCACAAGTCACCCCATCTTGGATTCCCCTAGGTCTCTAGTTTTCAAAAATGCACTGGTTTGGTAGGTTTCCCTAGGTGCTGGCTGAGCTAGAGGCCAAAATCTACAGGTAGGCACTTTGCAAAAAACACCTCTGTTTTCTTTCAAAAAATGTGATGTGTCCACGTTGCGTTTTGGGGCATTTCCTGTCGTGGGCGCTAGGCCTACCCACACAAGTGAGGTATCATTTTTATCGGGAGACTTGGGGGAATGCTGGGTGGAAGGAAACGTGTGGCTCCTCTCTGACTCCAGAACTTTCTGTCACCAAAATTTGAGGAAAATGTGTTTTTTTTGCCAAATTTTGAGGTTTGCAAAGGATTCTGGGTAACAGAACCTGGTCAGAGCCCCACAAGTCACCCCATCTTGGATTCCCCTAGGTCTCTAGTTTTCAAAAATGCACAGGTTTGGTAGGTTTCCCTAGGTGCCGGCTGAGCTAGAGGCCAAACTCTACAGGTAGGCACTTTGCAAAAAACACCTCTGTTTTCTTTCAAAAAATGTGATGTGTCCACGTTGCGTTTTGGGGCATTTCCTGTCGCGGGCACTAGGCCTACTCACACAAGTGAGGTATAATTTTTATCGGGAGACTTGGGGGAGCGCTGTGTGGAAGGGAATTTGTGGCTCCTCTCTGATTCCAGAACTATCTGTCACCAAAATGTGAGGAAAACGTGTTTTTTAAGCCAAATCGTGAGGTTTGCGAAGGATTCCGGGTAACAGAACCTGGTCAGAGCCCCACAAGTCACCCCATCTTGGATTCCCCTAGGTCTCTAGTTTTAAAAAATGCACAGGTTTGGTAGGTTTCCCTAGGTGCCGTCTGAGCTAGAGGCCAAAATCTACAGGTAGGCACTTTGCAAAAAACACCTCTGTTTTCTTTCAAAAAATGTGATGTGTCCACGTTGTGTTTTGGGGCATTTCCTGTCACAGGCGCTAGGCCTACCCACACAAGTGAGGTATCATTTTTATCGGGAGACTTGGGGGAACGCTGGGTGGAAGGAAATTTGTGGCTCCTCTCAGATTCCAGAACTTTCTGTCACCGAAATATGAGGAAAATGTGTTTTTTTAGCCACATTTTGAGGTTTGCAAAGGATTCTGGGTAACAGAACCTTTTCAGACCCCCACAAGTCACCCCATCTTGGATTCCCCTAGGTCTCTAGTTTTCAAAAATGCACAGGTTTGGTAGGTTTCCCTAGGTGCCAGCTGAGCTAGAGGCCAAAATCTACAGGTAGGCACTTTGCAAAAAACACCTCTGTTTTCTTTCAAAAAATGTGATGTGTCCACGTTGCGTTTTGGGGCATTTCCTGTCGCGGACGCTAAGCCTACCCACACAAGTGAGGTATCATTTTTATCGGGAGACTTGGGGGAACGCTGGGTGGAAGGAAATTTGTGGCTCCTCTCTAACTCCAGAACTTTCTGTCACCAAAATTTGAGGAAAATGTGTTTTTTTAGACAAATTGTGAGGTTTGCAAAGGATTCTGGGTAACAGAACTTGGTCAGAGCCCCACAAGTCACGCCATCTTGGATTCCCCTAGGTCTCTAGTTTTAGAAAATGCACAGGTTTGGTAGGTTTCCCTAGGTGCCGTCTGAGCTAGAGGCCAAAATCTACAGGTAGGCACTTTGCAAAAAACACCTCTGTTTTCTTTAAAAAAATGTGATGTGTCCACGTTGTGTTTTGGGGCATTTCCTGTCACGGGCGCTAGGCCTACCCACACAAGTGAGGTATCATTTTTATCGGGAGACTTGGGGGAACGCTGGGTGGAAGGAAATTTGTGGCTCCTCTCAGATTCCAGAACTTTCTGTCACCGAAATGTGAGGAAAATGTGTTTTTTTAGCCAAATTTTGAGGTTTGCAAAGGATTCTGGGTAACAGAACCTTTTCAGACCCCCACAAGTCACCCCATCTTGGATTCCCCTAGGTCTCTAGTTTTCAAAAATGCACAGGTTTGGTAGGTTTCCCTAGGTGCCAGCTGAGCTAGAGGCCAAAATCTACAGGTAGGCACTTTGCAAAAAACCCCTCTGTTTTCTTTCAAAAAATGTGATGTGTCCACGTTGCGTTTTGGGGCATTTCCTGTCGCGGACGCTAAGCCTACCCACACAAGTGAGGTATCATTTTTATCGGGAGACTTGGGGGAACGCTGGGTGGAAGGAAATTTGTGGCTCCTCTCTAACTCCAGAACTTTCTGTCACCAAAATTTGAGGAAAATGTGTTTTTTTAGACAAATTGTGAGGTTTGCAAAGGATTCTGGGTAACAGAACTTGGTCAGAGCCCCACAAGTCACGCCATCTTGGATTCCCCTAGGTCTCTAGTTTTAGAAAATGCACAGGTTTGGTAGGTTTCCCTAGGTGCCGTCTGAGCTAGAGGCCAAAATCTACAGGTAGGCACTTTGCAAAAAACACCTCTGTTTTCTTTAAAAAAATGTGATGTGTCCACGTTGTGTTTTGGGGCATTTCCTGTCACGGGCGCTAGGCCTACCCACACAAGTGAGGTATCATTTTTATCGGGAGACTTGGGGGAACGCTGGGTGGAAGGAAATTTGTGGCTCCTCTCAGATTCCAGAACTTTCTGTCACCGAAATGTGAGGAAAATGTGTTTTTTTAGCCAAATTTTGAGGTTTGCAAAGGATTCTGGGTAACAGAACCTTTTCAGACCCCCACAAGTCACCCCATCTTGGATTCCCCTAGGTCTCTAGTTTTCAAAAATGCACAGGTTTGGTAGGTTTCCCTAGGTGCCAGCTGAGCTAGAGGCCAAAATCTACAGGTAGGCACTTTGCAAAAAACCCCTCTGTTTTCTTTCAAAAAATGTGATGTGTCCACATTGTGTTTTGGGGCATTTCCTGTCACGGGTGCTAGGCCTACCCACACAAGTGAGGTATCATTTTTATGGGGAGACTTGGGGGAACGCTGGGTGGAAGGAAATTTGTGGCTCCTTTCAGATTCCAGAACTTTCTGTCACCGAAATGTGAGGAAAACGTGTTTCTTTAGCCAAATTGTGAGGTTTGCAAAGGATTCTGGGTAACAGAACCTGGTCAGAGCCCCACAAGTCACCCCATCTTGGATTCCCCTAGGTCTCTAGTTTTAAAAAATGCACTGGTTTGGTAGGTTTCCCTAGGTGCCGGCTGAGCTACAGGCCAAAATCTATAGGTAGGCACTTTGCAAAAAACACCTCTGTTTTCTTTCAAAAAATGTGATGTGTCCACGTTGCGTTTTGGGGCATTTCCTGTCGCGGGCGCTAAGCCTACCCACACAAGTGAGGTATCATTTTTATCGGGAGACTTGGGGAAACGCTGGGTGGAAGGAAATTTGTGGCTCCTCTATGATTCCAGAACTTTCTGTCACCAAAATTTGAGGAAAATGTGTTTTTTTAGCCAAAGTTTGACGTTTGCAAAGGATTCTGGGTAACAGAACCTGGTCAGACACCCACAAGTCACCCCATCTTGGATTCCCCTAGGTCTCTAGTTTTCAAAAATGCACAGGTTTGGTAGGTTTCCCTAGGTGCCAGCTGAGCTAGAGGCCAAAATCTACAGGTAGGCACTTTGCAAAAAACACCTCTGTTTTCTTTCAAAAAATGTGATGTGTCCACGTTGCGTTTTGGGGCATTTCCTGTCACGGGCGCTAGGCCTACCCACACAAGTGAGGTATCATTTTTATCGGGAGACTTGGGGGAACGCTGGGTGGAAGGAAATTTGTGGCTCCTCTCTAACTCCAGAACTTTCTGTCACCAAAATTTGAGGAAAATGTGTTTTTTTAGACAAATTGTGAGGTTTGCAAAGGATTCTGGGTAACAGAACTTGGTCAGAGCCCCACAAGTCACGCCATCTTGGATTCCCCTAGGTCTCTAGTTTTAGAAAATGCACAGGTTTGGTAGGTTTCCCTAGGTGCCGTCTGAGCTAGAGGCCAAAATCTACAGGTAGGCACTTTGCAAAAAACACCTCTGTTTTCTTTAAAAAAATGTGATGTGTCCACGTTGTGTTTTGGGGCATTTCCTGTCACGGGCGCTAGGCCTACCCACACAAGTGAGGTATCATTTTTATCGGGAGACTTGGGGGAACGCTGGGTGGAAGGAAATTTGTGGCTCCTCTCAGATTCCAGAACTTTCTGTCACCGAAATGTGAGGAAAATGTGTTTTTTTAGCCAAATTTTGAGGTTTGCAAAGGATTCTGGGTAACAGAACCTTTTCAGACCCCCACAAGTCACCCCATCTTGGATTCCCCTAGGTCTCTAGTTTTCAAAAATGCACAGGTTTGGTAGGTTTCCCTAGGTGCCAGCTGAGCTAGAGGCCAAAATCTACAGGTAGGCACTTTGCAAAAAACCCCTCTGTTTTCTTTCAAAAAATGTGATGTGTCCACATTGTGTTTTGGGGCATTTCCTGTCACGGGTGCTAGGCCTACCCACACAAGTGAGGTATCATTTTTATGGGGAGACTTGGGGGAACGCTGGGTGGAAGGAAATTTGTGGCTCCTTTCAGATTCCAGAACTTTCTGTCACCGAAATGTGAGGAAAACGTGTTTCTTTAGCCAAATTGTGAGGTTTGCAAAGGATTCTGGGTAACAGAACCTGGTCAGAGCCCCACAAGTCACCCCATCTTGGATTCCCCTAGGTCTCTAGTTTTAAAAAATGCACTGGTTTGGTAGGTTTCCCTAGGTGCCGGCTGAGCTACAGGCCAAAATCTATAGGTAGGCACTTTGCAAAAAACACCTCTGTTTTCTTTCAAAAAATGTGATGTGTCCACGTTGCGTTTTGGGGCATTTCCTGTCGCGGGCGCTAAGCCTACCCACACAAGTGAGGTATCATTTTTATCGGGAGACTTGGGGAAACGCTGGGTGGAAGGAAATTTGTGGCTCCTCTATGATTCCAGAACTTTCTGTCACCAAAATTTGAGGAAAATGTGTTTTTTTAGCCAAAGTTTGACGTTTGCAAAGGATTCTGGGTAACAGAACCTGGTCAGACACCCACAAGTCACCCCATCTTGGATTCCCCTAGGTCTCTAGTTTTCAAAAATGCACAGGTTTGGTAGGTTTCCCTAGGTGCCAGCTGAGCTAGAGGCCAAAATCTACAGGTAGGCACTTTGCAAAAAACACCTCTGTTTTCTTTCAAAAAATGTGATGTGTCCACGTTGCGTTTTGGGGCATTTCCTGTCACGGGCGCTAGGCCTACCCACACAAGTGAGGTATCATTTTTATCGGGAGACTTGGGGGAACGCTGGGTGGAAGGAAATTTGTGGCTCCTCTCAGATTCCAGAACTTTCTGTCACCGAAATGTGAGGAAAATTTGTTTTTTTAGCCAAATTGTGAGGTTTGCAAAGGATTCTGGGTAACAGAACCTGGTCAGAGCCCCACAAGTCACCCCATCTTGGATTCCCCTAGGTATCTAGTTTTCAAAAATGCACTGGTTTGGTAGGTTTCCCTAGGTGCCGGCTGATCTAGAGGCCAAAATCGAAAGGTAGGCACTTTGCAAAAAACACCTCTGTTTTCTTTCATAAAATGTGATGTGTCCACGTTGTGTTTTGGGGCATTTCCTGTCGCGGGCGCTAGGCCTTCTCACACAAGTGAGGTATCATTTTTATCGGGAGACTTGGGGGAACGCTGTGTGGAAGGGAATTTGTGGCTCCTATCTGATTCCAGAACTATCTGTCACCAAAATGTGAGGAAAATGTGTTTTTTTAGCCAAATTGTGAGGTTTGCAAAGGATTCCGGGTAACAGAACCTGGTCAGAGCCCCACAAGTCACCCCATCTTGGATTCCCCTAGGTCTCTAGTTTTAAAAAATGCACAGGTTTGGTAGGTTTCCCTAGGTGCCGTCTGAGCTAGAGGCCAAAATCTACAGGTAGGCACTTTGCAAAAAACACCTCTGTTTTCTTTCAAAAAATGTGATGTGTCCACGTTGTGTTTTGGGGCATTTCCTGTCACGGGCGCTAGGCCTACCCACACAAGTGAGGTATCATTTTTATCGGGAGACTTGGGGGAACGCTGGGTGGAAGGAAATTCGTGGCTCCTCTCAGATTCCAGAACTTTCTGTCACCGAAATGTGAGGAAAATGTGTTTTTTTAGCCAAATTGTGAGGTTTGCAAAGGATTTTGGGTAACAGAACCTGGTCAGAGCCCCACAAGTCACCCCATCTTGGATTCCCCTAGGTCTCTAGTTTTTAAAAATGCACTGGTTTGGTAGGTTTCCCTAGGTGCCGGCTGAGCTACAGGCCAAAATCTATAGGTAAGCACTTTGCAAAAAACACCTCTGTTTTCTTTCAAAAAATGTGATGTGTCCACGTTGCGTTTTGGGGCATTTCCTGTCGCGGGCGCTAAGCCTACCCACACAAGTGAGGTATCATTTTTATCGGGAGACTTGGCGGAACGCTGGGTGGAAGGAAATTTGTGGCTCCTCTCTGATTCCAGAACTTTCTGTCACCAAAATTTGAGGAAAATGTGATTTTTTAGCCAAAGTTTGACGTTTGCAAAGGATTCTGGGTAACAGAACCTGGTCAGACCCCCACAAGTCACCCCATCTTGGATTCCCCTAGGTCTCTAGTTTTCAAAAATGCACAGGTTTGGTAGGTTTCCCTAGGTGCCAGCTGAGCTAGAGGCCAAAATCTACAGGTAGGCACTTTGCAAAAAACACCTCTGTTTTCTTTCAAAAAATGTGATGTGTCCACGTTGCGTTTTGGGGCATTTCCTGTCGTGGGCGCTAGGCCTACCCACACAAGTGAGGTATCATTTTTATCGGGAGACTTGGGGGAATGCTGGGTGGAAGGAAACGTGTGGCTCCTCTCTGACTCCAGAACTTTCTGTCACCAAAATTTGAGGAAAATGTGTTTTTTTAGCCAAATTTTGAGGTTTGCAAAGGATTCTGGGTAACAGAACCTGGTCAGAGCCCCACAAGTCACCCCATCTTGGATTCCCCTAGGTCTCTAGTTTTAAAAAATGCACAGGTTTGGTAGGTTTCCCTAGGTGCCGGCTGAGCTAGAGGCCAAAATCTACAGGTAGGCACTTTGCAAAAAACACCTCTGTTTTCTTTCAAAAAATGTGATGTGTCCACGTTGTGTTTTGGGGCATTTCCTGTCACGGGCGCTAGGCCTACCCACACAAGTGAGGTATCATTTTTATCGGGAGACTTGGGGGAACGCTGGGTGGAAGGAAATTTGTGGCTCCTCTCAGATTCCAGAACTTTCTGTTACCGAAATGTGAGGAAAACGTGTTTCTTTAGCCAAATTGTGAGGTTTGCAAAGGATTCTGGGTAACAGAACCTGGTCAGAGCCCCACAAGTCACCCCATCTTGGATTCCCCTAGGTCTCTAGTTTTCAAAAATGCACTGGTTTGGTAGGTTTCCCTAGGTGCCGGCTGAGCTAGAGGCCAAAATCTACAGGTAGGCACTTTGCAAAAAACACCTCTGTTTTCTTTCAAAAAATGTGATGTGTCCACGTTGCGTTTTGGGGCATTTCCTGTCGTGGGCGCTAGGCCTACCCACACAAGTGAGGTATCATTTTTATCGGGAGACTTGGGGGAATGCTGGGTGGAAGGAAACGTGTGGCTCCTCTCTGACTCCAGAACTTTCTGTCACCAAAATTTGAGGAAAATGTGTTTTTTTTGCCAAATTTTGAGGTTTGCAAAGGATTCTGGGTAACAGAACCTGGTCAGAGACCCACAAGTCACCCCATCTTGGATTCCCCTAGGTCTCTAGTTTTCAAAAATGCACAGGTTTGGTAGGTTTCCCTAGGTGCCGGCTGAGCTAGAGGCCAAACTCTACAGGTAGGCACTTTGCAAAAAACACCTCTGTTTTCTTTCAAAAAATGTGATGTGTCCACGTTGCGTTTTGGGGCATTTCCTGTCGCGGGCACTAGGCCTACTCACACAAGTGAGGTATAATTTTTATCGGGAGACTTGGGGGAACGCTGTGTGGAAGGGAATTTGTGGCTCCTCTCTGATTCCAGAACTATCTGTCACCAAAATGTGAGGAAAACGTGTTTTTTAAGCCAAATCGTGAGGTTTGCGAAGGATTCCGGGTAACAGAACCTGGTCAGAGCCCCACAAGTCACCCCATCTTGGATTCCCCTAGGTCTCTAGTTTTAAAAAATGCACAGGTTTGGTAGGTTTCCCTAGGAGCCGTCTGAGCTAGAGGCCAAAATCTACAGGTAGGCACTTTGCAAAAAACACCTCTGTTTTCTTTCAAAAAATGTGATGTGTCCACGTTGTGTTTTGGGGCATTTCCTGTCACGGGCGCTAGGCCTACCCACACAAGTGAGGTATCATTTTTATCGGGAGACTTGGGGGAACGCTGGGTGGAAGGAAATTTGTGGCTCCTCTCAGATTCTAGAACTTTATGTCACCGAAATGTGAGGAAAATGTGTTTTTTTAGCCAAATTTTGAGGTTTGCAAAGGATTCTGGGTAACAGAACCTTTTCAGACCCCCACAAGTCACCCCATCTTGGATTCCCCTAGGTCTCTAGTTTTCAAAAATGCACAGGTTTGGTAGGTTTTCCTAGGTGCCAGCTGAGCTAGAAGCCAAAATCTACAGGTAGGCACTTTGCAAAAAACACCTCTGTTTTCTTTAAAAAAATGTGATATGACCACGTTGCGTTTTGGGGCATTTCCTGTCGCGGGCGCTAAGCCTACCCACACAAGTGAGGTATCATTTTTATCGGGAGACTTGGGGGAACGCTGGGTGGAAGGAAATTTGTCGCTCCTCTCTAACTCCAGAACTTTCTGTCACCAAAATTTGAGGAAAATGTGTTTTTTTAGCCAAATTGTGAGGTTTGCAAAGGATTCTGGGTAACAGAACTTGGTCAGAGCCCCACAAGTCACGCCATCTTGGATTCCCCTAGGTCTCTAGTTTTAGAAAATGCACAGGTTTGGTAGGTTTCCCTAGGTGCCGTCTGAGCTAGAGGCCAAAATCTACAGGTAGGCACTTTGCAAAAAACACCTCTGTTTTCTTTCAAAAAATGTGATGTGTCCACGTTGTGTTTTGGGGCATTTCCTGTCACGGGCGCTAGGCCTACCCACACAAGTGAGGTATCATTTTTATCGGGAGACTTGGGGGAACGCTGGGTGGAAGGAAATTTGTGGCTCCTCTCACATTCCAGAACTTTCTCTCACCGAAATGTGAGGAAAATGTGTTTTTTTAGCCAAATTTTGAGGTTTGCAAAGGATTCTGGGTAACAGAACCTGGTCAGACCCCCACAAGTCACCCCATCTTGGATTACCCTAGGTCTCTAGTTTTAAAAAATGCACAGGTTTGGTAGGTTTCCCTAGGGGCCAGCTGAGCTAGAGGCCAAAATCTACAGGTAGGCACTTTGCAAAAAACCCCTCTGTTTTCTTTCAAAAAATGTGATGTGTCCACATTGTGTTTTGGGGCATTTCCTGTCACGGGTGCTAGGCCTACCCACACAAGTGAGGTATCATTTTTATCGGGAGACTTGGGGGAACGCTGGGTGGAAGGAAATTTGTGGCTCCTTTCAGATTCCAGAACTTTCTGTCACCGAAATGTGAGGAAAACGTGTTTCTTTAGCCAAATTGTGAGGTTTGCAAAGGATTCTGGGTAACAGAACCTGGTCAGAGCCCCACAAGTCACCCCATCTTGGATTCCCCTAGGTCTCTAGTTTTAAAAAATGCACTGGTTTGGTAGGTTTCCCTAGGTGCCGGCTGAGCTACAGGCCAAAATCTATAGGTAGGCACTTTGCAAAAAACACCTCTGTTTTCTTTCAAAAAATGTGATGTGTCCACGTTGCGTTTTGGGGCATTTCCTGTCGCGGGCGCTAAGCCTACCCACACAAGTGAGGTATCATTTTTATCGGGAGACTTGGGGGAACGCTGGGTGGAAGGAAATTTGTGGCTCCTCTCTGATTCCAGAACTTTCTGTCACCAAAATTTGAGGAAAATGTGTTTTTTTAGCCAAAGTTTGACGTTTGCAAAGGATTCTGGGTAACAGAACCTGGTCAGGCACCCACAAGTCACCCCATCTTGGATTCCCCTAGGTCTCTAGTTTTCAAAAATGCACAGGTTTGGTAGGTTTCCCTAGGTGCCAGCTGAGCTAGAGGCCAAAATCTACAGGTAGGCACTTTGCAAAAAACACCTCTGTTTTCTTTCAAAAAATGTGATGTGTCCACGTTGCGTTTTGGGGCATTTCCTGTCACGGGCGCTAGGCCTACCCACACAAGTGAGGTATCATTTTTATCGGGAGACTTGGGGGAACGCTGGGTGGAAGGAAATTTGTGGCTCCTCTCAGATTCCAGAACTTTCTGTCACCGAAATGTGAGGAAAATTTGTTTTTTTAGCCAAATTGTGAGGTTTGCAAAGGATTCTGGGTAACAGAACCTGGTCAGAGCCCCACAAGTCACCCCATCTTGGATTCCCCTAGGTATCTAGTTTTCAAAAATGCACTGGTTTGGTAGGTTTCCCTAGGTGCCGGCTGATCTAGAGGCCAAAATCGAAAGGTAGGCACTTTGCAAGAAACACCTCTGTTTTCTTTCATAAAATGTGATGTGTCCACGTTGTGTTTTGGGGCATTTCCTGTCGCGGGCGCTAGGCCTACTTACACAAGTGAGGTATCATTTTTATCGGGAGACTTGGGGGAACGCTGTGTGGAAGGGAATTTGTGGCTCCTATCTGATTCCAGAACTATCTGTCACCAAAATGTGAGGAAAACGTGTTTTTTTAGCCAAATTGTGAGGTTTGCAAAGGATTCCGGGTAACAGAACCTGGTCAGAGCCCCACAAGTCACCCCATCTTGGATTCCCCTAGGTCTCTAGTTTTAAAAAATGCACAGGTTTGGTAGGTTTCCCTAGGTGCCGTCTGAGCTAGAGGCCAAAATCTACAGGTAGGCACTTTGCAAAAAACACCTCTGTTTTCTTTCAAAAAATGTGATGTGTCCACGTTGTGTTTTGGGGCATTTCCTGTCACGGGCGCTAGGCCTACCCACACAAGTGAGGTATCATTTTTATCGGGAGACTTGGGGGAACGCTGGGTGGAAGGAAATTTGTGGCTCCTCTCAGATTCCAGAACTTTCTGTCACCGAAATGTGAGGAAAACGTGTTTTTTTAGCCAAATTGTGAGTTTTGCAAAGGATTCTGGGTAACAGAACCTGGTCAGAGCCCCACAAGTCACCCCATCTTGGATTCCCCTAGGTCTCTAGTTTTTAAAAATGCACTGGTTTGGTAGGTTTCCCTAGGTGCCGGCTGAGCTACAGGCCAAAATCTATAGGTAGGCACTTTGCAAAAAACACCTCTGTTTTCTTTCAAAAAATGTGATGTGTCCACGTTGCGTTTTGGGGCATTTCCTGTCGCGGGCGCTAAGCCTACCCACACAAGTGAGGTATCATTTTTATCGGGAGACTTGGCGGAACGCTGGGTGGAAGGAAATTTGTGGCTCCTCTCTGATTCCAGAACTTTCTGTCACCAAAATTTGAGGAAAATGTGATTTTTTAGCCAAAGTTTGACGTTTGCAAAGGATTCTGGGTAACAGAACCTGGTCAGACCCCCACAAGTCACCCCATCTTGGATTCCCCTAGGTCTCTAGTTTTCAAAAATGCACAGGTTTGGTAGGTTTCCCTAGGTGCCAGCTGAGCTAGAGGCCAAAATCTACAGGTAGGCACTTTGCAAAAAACACCTCTGTTTTCTTTCAAAAAATGTGATGTGTCCACGTTGCGTTTTGGGGCATTTCCTGTCGTGGGCGCTAGGCCTACCCACACAAGTGAGGTATCATTTTTATCGGGAGACTTGGGGGAATGCTGGGTGGAAGGAAACGTGTGGCTCCTCTCTGACTCCAGAACTTTCTGTCACCAAAATTTGAGGAAAATGTGTTTTTTTAGCCAAATTTTGAGGTTTGCAAAGGATTCTGGGTAACAGAACCTGGTCAGAGCCCCACAAGTCACCCCATCTTGGATTCCCCTAGGTCTCTAGTTTTCAAAAATGCACAGGTTTGGTAGGTTTCCCTAGGTGCCGGCTGAGCTAGAGGCCAAAATCTACAGGTAGGCACTTTGCAAAAAACACCTCTGTTTTCTTTCATAAAATGTGATGTGTCCACGTTGTGTTTTGGGGCATTTCCTGTCGCGGGCGCTAGGCCTACTCACACAAGTGAGGTATCATTTTTATCGGGAGACTTGGGGGAACGCTGTGTGGAAGGTAATTTGTGGCTCCTATCTGATTCCAGAACTATCTGTCACCAAAATGTGAGGAAAACGTGTTTTTTTAGCCAAATTGTGAGGTTTGCAAAGTATTCCGGGTAACAGAACCTGGTCAGAGCCCCACAAGTCACCCCATCTTGGATTCCCCTAGGTCTCTAGTTTTAAAAAATGCACAGGTTTGGTAGGTTTCCCTAGGTGCCGTCTGAGCTAGAGGCCAAAATCTACAGGTAGGCACTTTGCAAAAAACACCTCTGTTTTCTTTCAAAAAATGTGATGTGTCCACGTTGTGTTTTGGGGCATTTCCTGTCACGGGCGCTAGGCCTACCCACACAAGTGAGGTATCATTTTTATCGGGAGACTTGGGGGAACGCTGGGAGGAAGGAAATTTGTGGCTCCTCTCAGATTCCAGAACTTTCTGTCACCGAAATGTGAGGAAAACGTGTTTTTTTAGCCAAATTGTGAGGTTTGCAAAGGATTCTGGGTAACAGAACCTGGTCAGAGCCCCACAAGTCACCCCATCTTGGATTCCCCTAGGTCTCTAGTTTTCAAAAATGCACAGGTTTGGTAGGTTTCCCTAGGTGCCGGCTGAGCTAGAGGCCAAAATCTACAGGTAGGCACTTTGCAAAAAACACCTCTGTTTTCTTTCATAAAATGTGATGTGTCCACGTTGCGTTTTGGGGCATTTCCTGTCGCGGGCGCTAGGCCTACTCACACAAGTGAGGTATCATTTTTATCGGGAGACTTGGGGGAACGCTGTGTGGAAGGTAATTTGTGGCTCCTATCTGATTCCAGAACTATCTGTCACCAAAATTTGAGGAAAACGTGTTTTTTTAGCCAAATTGTGAGGTTTGCAAAGTATTCCGGGTAACAGAACCTGGTCAGAGCCCCACAAGTCACCCCATCTTGGATTCCCCTAGGTCTCTAGTTTTAAAAAATGCACAGGTTTGGTAGGTTTCCCTAGGTGCCGGCTGAGCTAGAGGCCAAAATCTACAGGTAGGCACTTTGCAAAAAACACCTCTGTTTTCTTTCAAAAAATGTGATGTGTCCACGTTGTGTTTTGGGGCATTTCCTGTCACGGGCGCTAGGCCTACCCACACAAGTGAGGTATCATTTTTATCGGGAGACTTGGGGGAACGCTGGGTGGAAGGAAATTTGTGGCTCCTCTCAGATTCCAGAACTTTCTGTCACCGAAATATGAGGAAAATGTGTTTTTTTAGCCACATTTTGAGGTTTGCAAAGGATTCTGGGTAACAGAACCTTTTCAGACCCCCACAAGTCACCCCATCTTGGATTCCCCTAGGTCTCTAGTTTTCAAAAATGCACAGGTTTGGTAGGTTTCCCTAGGTGCCAGCTGAGCTAGAGGCCAAAATCTACAGGTAGGCACTTTGCAAAAAACACCTCTGTTTTCTTTCAAAAAATGTGATGTGTCCACGTTGCGTTTTGGGGCATTTCCTGTCGCGGACGCTAAGCCTACCCACACAAGTGAGGTATCATTTTTATCGGGAGACTTGGGGGAACGCTGGGTGGAAGGAAATTTGTGGCTCCTCTCTAACTCCAGAACTTTCTGTCACCAAAATTTGAGGAAAATGTGTTTTTTTAGACAAATTGTGAGGTTTGCAAAGGATTCTGGGTAACAGAACTTGGTCAGAGCCCCACAAGTCACGCCATCTTGGATTCCCCTAGGTCTCTAGTTTTAGAAAATGCACAGGTTTGGTAGGTTTCCCTAGGTGCCGTCTGAGCTAGAGGCCAAAATCTACAGGTAGGCACTTTGCAAAAAACACCTCTGTTTTCTTTAAAAAAATGTGATGTGTCCACGTTGTGTTTTGGGGCATTTCCTGTCACGGGCGCTAGGCCTACCCACACAAGTGAGGTATCATTTTTATCGGGAGACTTGGGGGAACGCTGGGTGGAAGGAAATTTGTGGCTCCTCTCAGATTCCAGAACTTTCTGTCACCGAAATGTGAGGAAAATGTGTTTTTTTAGCCAAATTTTGAGGTTTGCAAAGGATTCTGGGTAACAGAACCTTTTCAGACCCCCACAAGTCACCCCATCTTGGATTCCCCTAGGTCTCTAGTTTTCAAAAATGCACAGGTTTGGTAGGTTTCCCTAGGTGCCAGCTGAGCTAGAGGCCAAAATCTACAGGTAGGCACTTTGCAAAAAACCCCTCTGTTTTCTTTCAAAAAATGTGATGTGTCCACATTGTGTTTTGGGGCATTTCCTGTCACGGGTGCTAGGCCTACCCACACAAGTGAGGTATCATTTTTATGGGGAGACTTGGGGGAACGCTGGGTGGAAGGAAATTTGTGGCTCCTTTCAGATTCCAGAACTTTCTGTCACCGAAATGTGAGGAAAACGTGTTTCTTTAGCCAAATTGTGAGGTTTGCAAAGGATTCTGGGTAACAGAACCTGGTCAGAGCCCCACAAGTCACCCCATCTTGGATTCCCCTAGGTCTCTAGTTTTAAAAAATGCACTGGTTTGGTAGGTTTCCCTAGGTGCCGGCTGAGCTACAGGCCAAAATCTATAGGTAGGCACTTTGCAAAAAACACCTCTGTTTTCTTTCAAAAAATGTGATGTGTCCACGTTGCGTTTTGGGGCATTTCCTGTCGCGGGCGCTAAGCCTACCCACACAAGTGAGGTATCATTTTTATCGGGAGACTTGGGGGAACGCTGGGTGGAAGGAAATTTGTGGCTCCTCTCTGATTCCAGAACTTTCTGTCACCAAAATTTGAGGAAAATGTGTTTTTTTAGCCAAAGTTTGACGTTTGCAAAGGATTCTGGGTAACAGAACCTGGTCAGACACCCACAAGTCACCCCATCTTGGATTCCCCTAGGTCTCTAGTTTTCAAAAATGCACAGGTTTGGTAGGTTTCCCTAGGTGCCAGCTGAGCTAGAGGCCAAAATCTACAGGTAGGCACTTTGCAAAAAACACCTCTGTTTTCTTTCAAAAAATGTGATGTGTCCACGTTGCGTTTTGGGGCATTTCCTGTCACGGGCGCTAGGCCTACCCACACAAGTGAGGTATCATTTTTATCGGGAGACTTGGGGGAACGCTGGGTGGAAGGAAATTTGTGGCTCCTCTCAGATTCCAGAACTTTCTGTCACCGAAATGTGAGGAAAATTTGTTTTTTTAGCCAAATTGTGAGGTTTGCAAAGGATTCTGGGTAACAGAACCTGGTCAGAGCCCCACAAGTCACCCCATCTTGGATTCCCCTAGGTATCTAGTTTTCAAAAATGCACTGGTTTGGTAGGTTTCCCTAGGTGCCGGCTGATCTAGAGGCCAAAATCGAAAGGTAGGCACTTTGCAAAAAACACCTCTGTTTTCTTTCATAAAATGTGATGTGTCCACGTTGTGTTTTGGGGCATTTCCTGTCGCGGGCGCTAGGCCTTCTCACACAAGTGAGGTATCATTTTTATCGGGAGACTTGGGGGAACGCTGTGTAGAAGGGAATTTGTGGCTCCTATCTGATTCCAGAACTATCTGTCACCAAAATGTGAGGAAAATGTGTTTTTTTAGCCAAATTGTGAGGTTTGCAAAGGATTCCGGGTAACAGAACCTGGTCAGAGCCCCACAAGTCACCCCATCTTGGATTCCCCTAGGTCTCTAGTTTTAAAAAATGCACAGGTTTGGTAGGTTTCCCTAGGTGCCGTCTGAGCTAGAGGCCAAAATCTACAGGTAGGCACTTTGCAAAAAACACCTCTGTTTTCTTTCAAAAAATGTGATGTGTCCACGTTGTGTTTTGGGGCATTTCCTGTCACGGGCGCTAGGCCTACCCACACAAGTGAGGTATCATTTTTATCGGGAGACTTGGGGGAACGCTGGGTGGAAGGAAATTCGTGGCTCCTCTCAGATTCCAGAACTTTCTGTCACCGAAATGTGAGGAAAATGTGTTTTTTTAGCCAAATTGTGAGGTTTGCAAAGGATTTTGGGTAACAGAACCTGGTCAGAGCCCCACAAGTCACCCCATCTTGGATTCCCCTAGGTCTCTAGTTTTTAAAAATGCACTGGTTTGGTAGGTTTCCCTAGGTGCCGGCTGAGCTACAGGCCAAAATCTATAGGTAAGCACTTTGCAAAAAACACCTCTGTTTTCTTTCAAAAAATGTGATGTGTCCACGTTGCGTTTTGGGGCATTTCCTGTCGCGGGCGCTAAGCCTACCCACACAAGTGAGGTATCATTTTTATCGGGAGACTTGGCGGAACGCTGGGTGGAAGGAAATTTGTGGCTCCTCTCTGATTCCAGAACTTTCTGTCACCAAAATTTGAGGAAAATGTGATTTTTTAGCCAAAGTTTGACGTTTGCAAAGGATTCTGGGTAACAGAACCTGGTCAGACCCCCACAAGTCACCCCATCTTGGATTCCCCTAGGTCTCTAGTTTTCAAAAATGCACAGGTTTGGTAGGTTTCCCTAGGTGCCAGCTGAGCTAGAGGCCAAAATCTACAGGTAGGCACTTTGCAAAAAACACCTCTGTTTTCTTTCAAAAAATGTGATGTGTCCACGTTGCGTTTTGGGGCATTTCCTGTCGTGGGCGCTAGGCCTACCCACACAAGTGAGGTATCATTTTTATCGGGAGACTTGGGGGAATGCTGGGTGGAAGGAAACGTGTGGCTCCTCTCTGACTCCAGAACTTTCTGTCACCAAAATTTGAGGAAAATGTGTTTTTTTAGCCAAATTTTGAGGTTTGCAAAGGATTCTGGGTAACAGAACCTGGTCAGAGCCCCACAAGTCACCCCATCTTGGATTCCCCTAGGTCTCTAGTTTTAAAAAATGCACAGGTTTGGTAGGTTTCCCTAGGTGCCGGCTGAGCTAGAGGCCAAAATCTACAGGTAGGCACTTTGCAAAAAACACCTCTGTTTTCTTTCAAAAAATGTGATGTGTCCACGTTGTGTTTTGGGGCATTTCCTGTCACGGGCGCTAGGCCTACCCACACAAGTGAGGTATCATTTTTATCGGGAGACTTGGGGGAACGCTGGGTGGAAGGAAATTTGTGGCTCCTCTCAGATTCCAGAACTTTCTGTCACTGAAATGTGAGGAAAATGTGTTTTTTCAGCCAAATTATGAGGTTTGCAAAGGATTCTGGGTAACAGAACCTGGTCAGACCCCCACAAGTCACCCCATCTTGGATTCCCCTAGGTCTCTAGTTTTCAAAAATGCACAGGTTTGGTAGGTTTCCCTAGGTGCCAGCTGAGCTAGAGGCCAAAATCTACAGGTAGGCACTTTGCAAAAAACACCTCTGTTTTCTTTCAAAAAATGTGATGTGTCCACATTGTGTTTTGGGGCATTTCCTGTCATGGGTGCTAGGCCTACCCACACAAGTGAGGTATCATTTTTATCGGGAGACTTTAGGGAACGCTGGGTGGAAGGAAATTTGTGGCTCCTCTCAGATTCCAGAACTTTCTGTTACCGAAATGTGAGGAAAACGTGTTTCTTTAGCCAAATTGTGAGGTTTGCAAAGGATTCTGGGTAACAGAACCTGGTCAGAGCCCCACAAGTCACCCCATCTTGGATTCCCCTAGGTCTCTAGTTTTCAAAAATGCACTGGTTTGGTAGGTTTCCCTAGGTGCCGGCTGAGCTAGAGGCCAAAATCTACAGGTAGGCACTTTGCAAAAAACACCTCTGTTTTCTTTCAAAAAATGTGATGTGTCCACGTTGCGTTTTGGGGCATTTCCTGTCGTGGGCGCTAGGCCTACCCACACAAGTGAGGTATCATTTTTATCGGGAGACTTGGGGGAATGCTGGGTGGAAGGAAACTTGTGGCTCCTCTCTGACTCCAGAACTTTCTGTCACCAAAATTTGAGGAAAATGTGTTTTTTTTGCCAAATTTTGAGGTTTGCAAAGGATTCTGGGTAACAGAACCTGGTCAGAGGCCCACAAGTCACCCCATCTTGGATTCCCCTAGGTCTCTAGTTTTCAAAAATGCACAGGTTTGGTAGGTTTCCCTAGGTGCCGGCTGAGCTAGAGGCCAAACTCTACAGGTAGGCACTTTGCAAAAAACACCTCTGTTTTCTTTCAAAAAATGTGATGTGTCCACGTTGCGTTTTGGGGCATTTCCTGTCGCGGGCACTAGGCCTACTCACACAAGTGAGGTATAATTTTTATCGGGAGACTTGGGGGAACGCTGTGTGGAAGGGAATTTGTGGCTCCTCTCTGATTCCAGAACTATCTGTCACCAAAATGTGAGGAAAACGTGTTTTTTAAGCCAAATCGTGAGGTTTGCGAAGGATTCCGGGTAACAGAACCTGGTCAGAGCCCCACAAGTCACCCCATCTTGGATTCCCCTAGGTCTCTAGTTTTAAAAAATGCACAGGTTTGGTAGGTTTCCCTAGGAGCCGTCTGAGCTAGAGGCCAAAATCTACAGGTAGGCACTTTGCAAAAAACACCTCTGTTTTCTTTCAAAAAATGTGATGTGTCCACGTTGTGTTTTGGGGCATTTCCTGTCACGGGCGCTAGGCCTACCCACACAAGTGAGGTATCATTTTTATCGGGAGACTTGGGGGAACGCTGGGTGGAAGGAAATTTGTGGCTCCTCTCAGATTCTAGAACTTTATGTCACCGAAATGTGAGGAAAATGTGTTTTTTTAGCCAAATTTTGAGGTTTGCAAAGGATTCTGGGTAACAGAACCTTTTCAGACCCCCACAAGTCACCCCATCTTGGATTCCCCTAGGTCTCTAGTTTTCAAAAATGCACAGGTTTGGTAGGTTTTCCTAGGTGCCAGCTGAGCTAGAAGCCAAAATCTACAGGTAGGCACTTTGCAAAAAACACCTCTGTTTTCTTTAAAAAAATGTGATATGTCCACGTTGCGTTTTGGGGCATTTCCTGTCGCGGGCGCTAAGCCTACCCACACAAGTGAGGTATCATTTTTATCGGGAGACTTGGGGGAACGCTGGGTGGAAGGAAATTTGTCGCTCCTCTCTAACTCCAGAACTTTCTGTCACCAAAATTTGAGGAAAATGTGTTTTTTTAGCCAAATTGTGAGGTTTGCAAAGGATTCTGGGTAACAGAACTTGGTCAGAGCCCCACAAGTCACGCCATCTTGGATTCCCCTAGGTCTCTAGTTTTAGAAAATGCACAGGTTTGGTAGGTTTCCCTAGGTGCCGTCTGAGCTAGAGGCCAAAATCTACAGGTAGGCACTTTGCAAAAAACACCTCTGTTTTCTTTCAAAAAATGTGATGTGTCCACGTTGTGTTTTGGGGCATTTCCTGTCACGGGCGCTAGGCCTACCCACACAAGTGAGGTATCATTTTTATCGGGAGACTTGGGGGAACGCTGGGTGGAAGGAAATTTGTGGCTCCTCTCAGATTCCAGAACTTTCTCTCACCGAAATGTGAGGAAAATGTGTTTTTTTAGCCAAATTTTGAGGTTTGCAAAGGATTCTGGGTAACAGAACCTGGTCAGACCCCCACAAGTCACCCCATCTTGGATTACCCTAGGTCTCTAGTTTTAAAAAATGCACAGGTTTGGTAGGTTTCCCTAGGGGCCAGCTGAGCTAGAGGCCAAAATCTACAGGTAGGCACTTTGCAAAAAACCCCTCTGTTTTCTTTCAAAAAATGTGATGTGTCCACATTGTGTTTTGGGGCATTTCCTGTCACGGGTGCTAGGCCTACCCACACAAGTGAGGTATCATTTTTATCGGGAGACTTGGGGGAACGCTGGGTGGAAGGAAATTTGTGGCTCCTTTCAGATTCCAGAACTTTCTGTCACCGAAATGTGAGGAAAACGTGTTTCTTTAGCCAAATTGTGAGGTTTGCAAAGGATTCTGGGTAACAGAACCTGGTCAGAGCCCCACAAGTCACCCCATCTTGGATTCCCCTAGGTCTCTAGTTTTAAAAAATGCACTGGTTTGGTAGGTTTCCCTAGGTGCCGGCTGAGCTACAGGCCAAAATCTATAGGTAGGCACTTTGCAAAAAACACCTCTGTTTTCTTTCAAAAAATGTGATGTGTCCACGTTGCGTTTTGGGGCATTTCCTGTCGCGGGCGCTAAGCCTACCCACACAAGTGAGGTATCATTTTTATCGGGAGACTTGGGGGAACGCTGGGTGGAAGGAAATTTGTGGCTCCTCTCTGATTCCAGAACTTTCTGTCACCAAAATTTGAGGAAAATGTGTTTTTTTAGCCAAAGTTTGACGTTTGCAAAGGATTCTGGGTAACAGAACCTGGTCAGGCACCCACAAGTCACCCCATCTTGGATTCCCCTAGGTCTCTAGTTTTCAAAAATGCACAGGTTTGGTAGGTTTCCCTAGGTGCCAGCTGAGCTAGAGGCCAAAATCTACAGGTAGGCACTTTGCAAAAAACACCTCTGTTTTCTTTCAAAAAATGTGATGTGTCCACGTTGCGTTTTGGGGCATTTCCTGTCACGGGCGCTAGGCCTACCCACACAAGTGAGGTATCATTTTTATCGGGAGACTTGGGGGAACGCTGGGTGGAAGGAAATTTGTGGCTCCTCTCAGATTCCAGAACTTTCTGTCACCGAAATGTGAGGAAAATTTGTTTTTTTAGCCAAATTGTGAGGTTTGCAAAGGATTCTGGGTAACAGAACCTGGTCAGAGCCCCACAAGTCACCCCATCTTGGATTCCCCTAGGTATCTAGTTTTCAAAAATGCACTGGTTTGGTAGGTTTCCCTAGGTGCCGGCTGATCTAGAGGCCAAAATCGAAAGGTAGGCACTTTGCAAAAAACACCTCTGTTTTCTTTCATAAAATGTGATGTGTCCACGTTGTGTTTTGGGGCATTTCCTGTCGCGGGCGCTAGGCCTACTTACACAAGTGAGGTATCATTTTTATCGGGAGACTTGGGGGAACGCTGTGTGGAAGGGAATTTGTGGCTCCTATCTGATTCCAGAACTATCTGTCACCAAAATGTGAGGAAAACGTGTTTTTTTAGCCAAATTGTGAGGTTTGCAAAGGATTCCGGGTAACAGAACCTGGTCAGAGCCCCACAAGTCACCCCATCTTGGATTCCCCTAGGTCTCTAGTTTTAAAAAATGCACAGGTTTGGTAGGTTTCCCTAGGTGCCGTCTGAGCTAGAGGCCAAAATCTACAGGTAGGCACTTTGCAAAAAACACCTCTGTTTTCTTTCAAAAAATGTGATGTGTCCACGTTGTGTTTTGGGGCATTTCCTGTCACGGGCGCTAGGCCTACCCACACAAGTGAGGTATCATTTTTATCGGGAGACTTGGGGGAACGCTGGGTGGAAGGAAATTTGTGGCTCCTCTCAGATTCCAGAACTTTCTGTCACCGAAATGTGAGGAAAACGTGTTTTTTTAGCCAAATTGTGAGTTTTGCAAAGGATTCTGGGTAACAGAACCTGGTCAGAGCCCCACAAGTCACCCCATCTTGGATTCCCCTAGGTCTCTAGTTTTTAAAAATGCACTGGTTTGGTAGGTTTCCCTAGGTGCCGGCTGAGCTACAGGCCAAAATCTATAGGTAGGCACTTTGCAAAAAACACCTCTGTTTTCTTTCAAAAAATGTGATGTGTCCACGTTGCGTTTTGGGGCATTTCCTGTCGCGGGCGCTAAGCCTACCCACACAAGTGAGGTATCATTTTTATCGGGAGACTTGGCGGAACGCTGGGTGGAAGGAAATTTGTGGCTCCTCTCTGATTCCAGAACTTTCTGTCACCAAAATTTGAGGAAAATGTGATTTTTTAGCCAAAGTTTGACGTTTGCAAAGGATTCTGGGTAACAGAACCTGGTCAGACCCCCACAAGTCACCCCATCTTGGATTCCCCTAGGTCTCTAGTTTTCAAAAATGCACAGGTTTGGTAGGTTTCCCTAGGTGCCAGCTGAGCTAGAGGCCAAAATCTACAGGTAGGCACTTTGCAAAAAACACCTCTGTTTTCTTTCAAAAAATGTGATGTGTCCACGTTGCGTTTTGGGGCATTTCCTGTCGTGGGCGCTAGGCCTACCCACACAAGTGAGGTATCATTTTTATCGGGAGACTTGGGGGAATGCTGGGTGGAAGGAAACGTGTGGCTCCTCTCTGACTCCAGAACTTTCTGTCACCAAAATTTGAGGAAAATGTGTTTTTTTAGCCAAATTTTGAGGTTTGCAAAGGATTCTGGGTAACAGAACCTGGTCAGAGCCCCACAAGTCACCCCATCTTGGATTCCCCTAGGTCTCTAGTTTTCAAAAATGCACAGGTTTGGTAGGTTTCCCTAGGTGCCGGCTGAGCTAGAGGCCAAAATCTACAGGTAGGCACTTTGCAAAAAACACCTCTGTTTTCTTTCATAAAATGTGATGTGTCCACGTTGTGTTTTGGGGAATTTCCTGTCGCGGGCGCTAGGCCTACTCACACAAGTGAGGTATCATTTTTATCGGGAGACTTGGGGGAACGCTGTGTGGAAGGTAATTTGTGGCTCCTATCTGATTCCAGAACTATCTGTCACCAAAATGTGAGGAAAACGTGTTTTTTTAGCCAAATTGTGAGGTTTGCAAAGTATTCCGGGTAACAGAACCTGGTCAGAGCCCCACAAGTCACCCCATCTTGGATTCCCCTAGGTCTCTAGTTTTAAAAAATGCACAGGTTTGGTAGGTTTCCCTAGGTGCCGTCTGAGCTAGAGGCCAAAATCTACAGGTAGGCACTTTGCAAAAAACACCTCTGTTTTCTTTCAAAAAATGTGATGTGTCCACGTTGTGTTTTGGGGCATTTCCTGTCACGGGCGATAGGCCTACCCACACAAGTGAGGTATCATTTTTATCGGGAGACTTGGGGGAACGCTGGGTGGAAGGAAATTTGTGGCTCCTCTCAGATTCCAGAACTTTCTGTCACCGAAATGTGAGGAAAACGTGTTTTTTTAGCCAAATTATGAGGTTTGCAAAGGATTCTGGGTAACAGAACCTGGTCAGAGCCCCACAAGTCACGCCATCTTGGATTCCCCTAGGTCTCTAGTTTTTAAAAATGCACTGGTTTGGTAGGTTTCCCTAGGTGCCGGCTGAGCTACAGGCCAAAATCTATAGGTAGGCACTTTGCAAAAAACACCTCTGTTTTCTTTCAAAAAATGTGATGTGTCCACGTTGCGTTTTAGGGCATTTCCTGTCGCGGGCGCTAAGCCTACCCACACAAGTGAGGTATCATTTTTATCGGGAGACTTGGCGGAACTCTGGGTGGAAGGAAATTTGTGGCTCCTCTCTGATTCCAGAACTTTCTGTCACCAAAATTTGAGGAAAATGTGATTTTTTAGCCAAAGTTTGACGTTTGCAAAGGATTCTGGGTAACAGAACCTGGTCAGACCCCCACAAGTCACCCCATCTTGGATTCCCCTAGGTCTCTAGTTTTCAAAAATGCACAGGTTTGGTAGGTTTCCCTAGGTGCCAGCTGAGCTAGAGGCCAAAATCTACTGGTAGGCACTTTGCAAAAAACACCTCTGTTTTCTTTCAAAAAATGTGATGTGTCCACGTTGCGTTTTGGGGCATTTCCTGTCGTGGGCGCTAGGCCTACCCACACAAGTGAGGTATCATTTTTATCGGGAGACTTGGGGGAATGCTGGGTGGAAGGAAACGTGTGGCTCCTCCCTGACTCCAGAACTTTCTGTCACCAAATTTTGAGGAAAATGTGTTTTTTTAGCCAAATTTTGAGGTTTGCAAAGGATTCTGGGTAACAGAACCTGGTCAGAGCCCCACAAGTCACCCCATCTTGGATTCCCCTAGGTCTCTAGTTTTCAAAAATGCACAGGTTTGGTAGGTTTCCCTAGGTGCCGGCTGAGCTAGA
Organism: Pleurodeles waltl; assembly: GCF_031143425.1. NCBI lineage: Eukaryota > Metazoa > Chordata > Amphibia > Caudata > Salamandridae > Pleurodeles > Pleurodeles waltl. The sequence goes on from NC_090436.1 coordinate 894,906,949, forward strand.
GGCCAAAATCTACAGGTAGGCACTTTGCAAAAAACACCTCTGTTTTCTTTCAAAAAATGTGATGTGTCCACGTTGTGTTTTGGGGCATTTCCTGTCACGGGCGCTAGGCCTACCCACACAAGTGAGGTATCATTTTTATCAGGAGACTTGGGGGAACGCTGGGAGGAAGGAAATTTGTGGCTCCTCTCAGATTCCAGAACTTTCTGTCACCGAAATGTGAGGAAAATGTGTTTTTTTAGCCAAATTGTGAGGTTTGCAAAGGATTCTGGGTAACAGAACCTGGTCAGAGCCCCACAAGTCACCCCATCTTGGATTCCCCTAGGTCTCTAGTTTTCAAAAATGCACAGGTTTGGTAGGTTTCCCTAGGTGCCGGCTGAGCTAGAGGCCAAAATCTACAGGTAGGCACTTTGCAAAAAACACCTCTGTTTTCTTTCATAAAATGTGATGTGTCCACGTTGCGTTTTGGGGCATTTCCTGTCGCGGGCGCTAGGCCTACTCACACAAGTGAGGTATCATTTTTATCGGGAGACTTGGGGGAACGCTGTGTGGAAGGTAATTTGTGGCTCCTATCTGATTCCAGAACTATCTGTCACCAAAATTTGAGGAAAACGTGTTTTTTTAGCCAAATTGTGAGGTTTGCAAAGTATTCCGGGTAACAGAACCTGGTCAGAGCCCCACAAGTCACCCCATCTTGGATTCCCCTAGGTCTCTAGTTTTAAAAAATGCACAGGTTTGGTAGGTTTCCCTAGGTGCCGGCTGAGCTAGAGGCCAAAATCTACAGGTAGGCACTTTGCAAAAAACACCTCTGTTTTCTTTCAAAAAATGTGATGTGTCCACGTTGTGTTTTGGGGCATTTCCTGTCACGGGCGCTAGGCCTACCCACACAAGTGAGGTATCATTTTTATCGGGAGACTTGGGGGAACGCTGGGTGGAAGGAAATTTGTGGCTCCTCTCAGATTCCAGAACTTTCTGTCACCGAAATGTGAGGAAAACGTGTTTTTTTAGCCAAATTATGAGGTTTGCAAAGGATTCTGGGTAACAGAACCTGGTCAGAGCCCCACAAGTCACCCCATCTTGGATTCCCCTAGGTCTCTAGTTTTTAAAAATGCACTGGTTTGGTAGGTTTCCCTAGGTGCCGGCTGAGCTACAGGCCAAAATCTATAGGTAGGCACTTTGCAAAAAACACCTCTGTTTTCTTTCAAAAAATGTGATGTGTCCACGTTGCGTTTTAGGGCATTTCCTGTCGCGGGCGCTAAGCCTACCCACACAAGTGAGGTATCATTTTTATCGGGAGACTTGGGGGAATGCTGGGTGGAAGGAAACGTGTGGCTCCTCCCTGACTCCAGAACTTTCTGTCACCAAATTTTGAGGAAAATGTGTTTTTTTAGCCAAATTTTGAGGTTTGCAAAGGATTCTGGGTAACAGAACCTGGTCAGAGCCCCACAAGTCACCCCATCTTGGATTCCCCTAGGTCTCTAGTTTTCAAAAATGCACAGGTTTGGTAGGTTTCCCTAGGTGCCGGCTGAGCTAGAGGCCAAAATCTACAGGTAGGCACTTTGCAAAAAACACCTCTGTTTTCTTTCAAAAAATGTGATGTGTCCACGTTGTGTTTTGGGGCATTTCCTGTCACGGGCGCTAGGCCTACCCACACAAGTGAGGTATCATTTTTATCAGGAGACTTGGGGGAACGCTGGGAGGAAGGAAATTTGTGGCTCCTCTCAGATTCCAGAACTTTCTGTCACCGAAATGTGAGGAAAACGTGTTTTTTTAGCCAAATTGTGAGGTTTGCAAAGGATTCTGGGTAACAGAACCTGGTCAGAGCCCCACAAGTCACCTCATCTTGGATTCCCCTAGGTCTCTAGTTTTCAAAAATGCACAGGTTTGGTAGGTTTCCCTAGGTGCCGGCTGAGCTAGAGGCCAAAATCTACAGGTAGGCACTTTGCAAAAAACACCTCTGTTTTCTTTCATAAAATGTGATGTGTCCACGTTGCGTTTTGGGGCATTTCCTGTCGCGGGCGCTAGGCCTACTCACACAAGTGAGGTATCATTTTTATCGGGAGACTTGGGGGAACGCTGTGTGGAAGGTAATTTGTGGCTCCTATCTGATTCCAGAACTATCTGTCACCAAAATTTGAGGAAAACGTGTTTTTTTAGCCAAATTGTGAGGTTTGCAAAGTATTCCGGGTAACAGAACCTGGTCAGAGCCCCACAAGTCACCCCATCTTGGATTCCCCTAGGTCTCTAGTTTTAAAAAATGCACAGGTTTGGTAGGTTTCCCTAGGTGCCGGCTGAGCTAGAGGCCAAAATCTACAGGTAGGCACTTTGCAAAAAACACCTCTGTTTTCTTTCAAAAAATGTGATGTGTCCACGTTGTGTTTTGGGGCATTTCCTGTCACGGGCGCTAGGCCTACCCACACAAGTGAGGTATCATTTTTATCGGGAGACTTGGGGGAACGCTGGGTGGAAGGAAATTTGTGGCTCCTCTCAGATTCCAGAACTTTCTGTCACCGAAATGTGAGGAAAACGTGTTTTTTTAGCCAAATTATGAGGTTTGCAAAGGATTCTGGGTAACAGAACCTGGTCAGAGCCCCACAAGTCACCCCATCTTGGATTCCCCTAGGTCTCTAGTTTTTAAAAATGCACTGGTTTGGTAGGTTTCCCTAGGTGCCGGCTGAGCTACAGGCCAAAATCTATAGGTAGGCACTTTGCAAAAAACACCTCTGTTTTCTTTCAAAAAATGTGATGTGTCCACGTTGCGTTTTAGGGCATTTCCTGTCGCGGGCGCTAAGCCTACCCACACAAGTGAGGTATCATTTTTATCGGGAGACTTGGCGGAACGCTGGGTGGAAGGAAATTTGTGGCTCCTCTCAGATTCCAGAACTTTCTGTCACCGAAATGTGAGGAAAACGTGTTTTTTTAGCCAAATTGTGAGGTTTGCAAAGGATTCTGGGTAACAGAACCTGGTCAGAGCCCCACAAGTCACCCCATCTTGGATTCCCCTAGGTCTCTAGTTTTCAAAAATGCACAGGTTTGGTAGGTTTCCCTAGGTGCCGGCTGAGCTAGAGGCCAAAATCTACAGGTAGGCACTTTGCAAAAAACACCTCTGTTTTCTTTCATAAAATGTGATGTGTCCACGTTGTGTTTTGGGGCATTTCCTGTCGCGGGCGCTAGGCCTACTCACACAAGTGAGGTATCATTTTTATCGGGAGACTTGGGGGAACGCTGTGTGGAAGGTAATTTGTGGCTCCTATCTGATTCCAGAACTATCTGTCACCAAAATGTGAGGAAAACGTGTTTTTTTAGCCAAATTGTGAGGTTTGCAAAGTATTCCGGGTAACAGAACCTGGTCAGAGCCCCACAAGTCACCCCATCTTGGATTCCCCTAGGTCTCTAGTTTTAAAAAATGCACAGGTTTGGTAGGTTTCCCTAGGTGCCGTCTGAGCTAGAGGCCAAAATCTACAGGTAGGCACTTTGCAAAAAACACCTCTGTTTTCTTTAAAAAAATGTGATGTGTCCACGTTGCGTTTTGGGGCATTTCCTGTCGCGGGCACTAGGCCTACTCACACAAGTGAGGTATCATTTTTATCGGGAGACTTGGGGGAACGCTGTGTGGAAGGGAATTTGTGGCTCCTCTCTGATTCCAGAACTATCTGTCACCAAAATGTGAGGAAAACGTGTTTTTTTAGCCAAATTGTGAGGTTTGCGAAGGATTCCAGGTAACAGAACCTGGTCAGAGCCCCACAAGTCACCCCATCTTGGATTCCCCTAGGTCTCTAGTTTTAAAAAATGCACAGGTTTGGTAGGTTTCCCTAGGTGCCGTCTGAGCTAGAGGCCAAAATCTACAGGTAGGCACTTTGCAAAAAACACCTCTGTTTTCTTTCAAAAAATGTGATGTGTCCACGTTGTGTTTTGGGGCATTTCCTGTCACGGGCGCTAGGCCTACCCACACAAGTGAGGTATCATTTTTATCGGGAGACTTGGGGGAACGCTGGGTGGAAGGAAATTTGTGGCTCCTCTCAGATTCCAGAACTTTCTGTCACCGAAATGTGAGGAAAATGTGTTTTTTTAGCCAAATTTTGAGGTTTGCAAAGGATTCTGGGTAACAGAACTTGGTCAGAGCCCCACAAGTCACGCCATCTTGGATTCCCCTAGGTCTCTAGTTTAAAAAAATGCACAGGTTTTTTAGGTTTCCCTAGGTGCCGTCTGAGCTAGAGGCCAAAATCTACAGGTAGGCACTTTGCAAAAAACACCTCTGTTTTCTTTAAAAAAATGTGATGTGTCCACGTTGTGTTTTGGGGCATTTCCTGTCACGGGCGCTAGGCCTACCCAGACAAGTGAGGTATTATTTTTATCGGGAGACTTGGGGGAACGCTGGGTGGAAGGAAATTTGTGGCTCCTCTCAGATTCCAGAACTTTCTCTCACCGAAATGTGAGGAAAATGTGTTTTTTTAGCCAAATTTTGAGGTTTGCTAAGGATTCTGGTTAACAGAACCTGGTCAGACCCCCACAAGTCACCCCATCTTGGATTCCCCTAGGTCTCTAGTTTTCAAAAATGCACAGGTTTGGTAGGTTTCCCTAGGTGCCAGCTGAGCTAGAGGCCAAAATCTACAGGTAGGCACTTTGCAAAAAACCTCTGTTTTCTTTAAAAAAATGTGATGTGTCCACATTGTGTTTTGGGGCATTTCCTGTCACGGGTGCTAGGCCTACCCACACATGTGAGGTATCATTTTTATCGGGAGACTTGGGGGAACGCTGGGTGGAAGGAAATTTGTGGCTCCTTTCAGATTCCAGGACTTTCTGTCACCGAAATGTGAGGAAAACGTGTTTCTTTAGCCAAATTGTGAGGTTTGCAAAGGATTCTGGGTAACAGAACCTGGTCAGAGCCCCACAAGTCACCCCATCTTGGATTCCCCTAGGTCTCTAGTTTTAAAAAATGCACTGGTTTGGTAGGTTTCCCTAGGTGCCTGCTGACCTACAGGCCAAAATCTATAGGTAGGCACTTTTCAAAAAACACCTCTGTTTTCTTTCAAAAAATGTGATGTGTCCACGTTGAGTATTGGGGCATTTCCTGTCGCGGGCGCTAAGCCTACCCACACAAGTGAGGTATCATTTTTATCGGGAGACTTGGGGGAACGCTGGGTGGAAGGAAATTTGTGGCTCCTCTCTGATTCCAGAACTTTCTGTCACCAAAATTTGAGGAAAATGTGTTTTTTTAGCCAAAGTTTGATGTTTGCAAAGGATTCTGGGTAACAGAACCTGGTCAGACCCCCACAAGTCACCCCATCTTGGATTCCCCTAGGTCTCTAGTTTTCAAAAATGCACAGGCTTGGTAGGTTTACCTAGGTGCCAGCTGAGCTAGAGGCCAAAATCTACAGGTAGGCACTTTGCAAAAAACACCTCTGTTTTCTTTCAAAAAATGTGATGTGTCCACATTGTGTTTTGGGGCATTTCCTGTCACGGGTGCTAGGCCTACCCACACAAGTGAGGTATCATTTTTATCGGGAGACTTGAGGGAACGCTGGATGGAAGGAAATTTGTGGCTCCTCTCAGATTCCAGAACTTTCTGTCACCGAAATGTGAGGAAAACGTGTTTTTTTATCCAAATTGTGAGGTTTGCAAAGGATTCTGGGTAACAGAACCTGGTCAGAGCCCCACAAGTCACCCCATCTTGGATTCCCCTAGGTCTCTAGTTTTCAAAAATGCACTGGTTTGGTAGGTTTCCCTAGGTGCCGGCTGAGCTAGAGGCCAAAATCTACAGGTAGGCACTTTGCAAAAAACACCTCTGTTTTCTTTAAAAAAATGTGATGTGTCCACGTTGCGTTTTGGGGCATTTCCTGTCGTGGGCGCTAGGCCTACCCACACAAGTGAGGTATCATTTTTATCGGGAGACTTGGGGGAATGCTGGGTGGAAGGAAACGTGTGGCTCCTCTCTGACTCCAGAACTTTCTGTCACCAAAATTTGAGGAAAATGTGTTTTTTTAGCCAAATTTTGAGGTTTGCAAAGGATTCTGGGTAACAGAACCTGGTCAGAGCCCCACAAGTCACCCCATCTTGGATTCCCCTAGGTCTCTAGTTTTCAAAAATGCACAGGTTTGGTAGGTTTCCCTAGGTGCCGGCTGAGCTAGAGGCCAAAATCTACAGGTAGGCACTTTGCAAAAAACACCTCTGTTTTCTTTAAAAAAATGTGATGTGTCCACGTTGCGTTTTGGGGCATTTCCTGTCGAGGGCGTTAGGCCTACTCACACAAGTGAGGTATCATTTTTATCGGGAGACTTGGGGGAACGCTGGGTGGAAGGAAATTTGTGGCTCCTCTCAGATTCCAGAACTTTCTGTCACCGAAATGTGAGGAAAATTTGTTTTTTTAGCCAAATTGTGAGGTTTGCAAAGGATTCTGGGTAACAGAACCTGGTCAGAGCCCCACAAGTCACCCCATCTTGGATTCCCCTAGGTATCTAGTTTTCAAAAATGCACTGGTTTGGTAGGTTTCCCTAGGTGCCGGCTGATCTAGAGGCCAAAACCGAAAGGTATGCACTTTGCAAAAAACACCTCTGTTTTCTTTCATAAAATGTGATGTGTCCACGTTGTGTTTTGGGGCATTTCCTGTCGCGGGCGCTAGGCCTTCTCACACAAGTGAGGTATCATTTTTATCGGGAGACTTGGGGGAACGCTGTGTGGAAGGGAATTTGTGGCTCCTATCTGATTCCAGAACTATCTGTCACCAAAATGTGAGGAAAACGTGTTTTTTTAGCCAAATTGTGAGGTTTGCAAAGGATTCCGGGTAACAGAACCTGGTCAGAGCCCCACAAGTCACCCCATCTTGGATTCCCCTAGGTCTCTAGTTTTAAAAAATGCACAGGTTTGGTAGGTTTCCCTAGGTGCCGTCTGAGCTAGAGGCCAAAATCTACAGGTAGGCACTTTGCAAAAAACACCTCTGTTTTCTTTCAAAAAATGTGATGTGTCCACGTTGTGTTTTGGGGCATTTCCTGTCACGGGCGCTAGGCCTACCCACACAAGTGAGGTATCATTTTTATCGGGAGACTTGGGGGAACGCTGGGTGGAAGGAAATTTGTGGCTCCTCTCAGATTCCAGAACTTTCTGTCACCGAAATGTGAGGAAAACGTGTTTTTTTAGCCAAATTGTGAGGTTTGCAAAGGATTCTGGGTAACAGAACCTGGTCAGAGCCCCACAAGTCACCCCATCTTGGATTCCCCTAGGTCTCTAGTTTTTAAAAATGCACTGGTTTGGTAGGTTTCCCTAGGTGCCGGCTGAGCTACAGGCCAAAATCTATAGGTAGGCACTTTGCAAAAAACACCTCTGTTTTCTTTCAAAAAATGTGGTGTCCACGTTGCGTTTTGGGGCATTTCCTGTCGCGGGCGCTAAGCCTACCCACACAAGTGAGGTATCATTTTTATCGGGAGACTTGGCGGAACGCTGGGTGGAAGGAAATTTGTGGCTCCTCTCTGATTCCAGAACTTTCTGTCACCAAAATTTGAGGAAAATGTGTTTTTTTAGCCAAATTTTGAGGTTTGCAAAGGATTCTGGGTAACAGAACCTGGTCAGAGCCCCACAAGTCACCCCATCTTGGATTCCCCTAGGTCTCTAGTTTTCAAAAATGCACAGGTTTGGTAGGTTTCCCTAGGTGCCGGCTGAGCTAGAGGCCAAAATCTACAGGTAGGCACTTTGCAAAAAACACCTCTGTTTTCTTTCATAAAATGTGATGTGTCCACGTTGTGTTTTGGGGCATTTCCTGTCGCGGGCGCTAGGCCTACTCACACAAGTGAGGTATCATTTTTATCGGGAGACTTGGGGGAACGCTGTGTGGAAGGGAATTTGTGGCTCCTATCTGATTCCAGAACTATCTGTCACCAAAATGTGAGGAAAACGTGTTTTTTTAGCCAAATTGTGAGGTTTGCAAAGTATTCCGGGTAACAGAACCTGGTCAGAGCCCCACAAGTCACCCCATCTTGGATTCCCCTAGGTCTCTAGTTTTAAAAAATGCACAGGTTTGGTAGGTTTCCCCAGGTGCCGTCTGAGCTAGAGGCCAAAATCTACAGGTAGGCACTTTGCAAAAAACACCTCTGTTTTCTTTAAAAAAATGTGATGTGTCCACGTTGTGTTTTGGGGCATTTCCTGTCACGGGCGCTAGGCCTACCCACACAAGTGAGGTATCATTTTTATCGGGAGACTTGGGGGAACGCTGGGTGGAAGGAAATTTGTGGCTCCTCTCAGATTCCAGAACTTTCTGTCACCGAAATGTGAGGAAAACGTGTTTTTTTAGCCAAATTATGAGGTTTGCAAAGGATTCTGGGTAACAGAACCTGGTCAGAGCCCCACAAGTCACCCCATCTTGGATTCCCCTAGGTCTCTAGTTTTTAAAAATGCACTGGTTTGGTAGGTTTCCCTAGGTGCCGGCTGAGCTACAGGCCAAAATCTATAGGTAGGCACTTTGCAAAAAACACCTCTGTTTTCTTTCAAAAAATGTGATGTGTCCACGTTGCGTTTTAGGGCACTTCCTGTCGCGGGCGCTAAGCCTACCCACACAAGTGAGGTATCATTTTTATCGGGAGACTTGGCGGAACGCTGGGTGGAAGGAAATTTGTGGCTCCTCTCTGATTCCAGAACTTTCTGTCACCAAAATTTGAGGAAAATGTGATTTTTTAGCCAAAGTTTGACGTTTGCAAAGGATTCTGGGTAACAGAACCTGGTCAGACCCCCACAAGTCACCCCATCTTGGATTCCCCTAGGTCTCTAGTTTTCAAAAATGCACAGGTTTGGTAGGTTTCCCTAGGTGCCAGCTGAGCTAGAGGCCAAAATCTACTGGTAGGCACTTTGCAAAAAACACCTCTGTTTTCTTTCAAAAAATGTGATGTGTCCACGTTGCGTTTTAGGGCATTTCCTGTCGTGGGCGCTAGGCCTACCCACACAAGTGAGGTATCATTTTTATCGGGAGACTTGGGGGAATGCTGGGTGGAAGGAAACGTGTGGCTCCTCTCTGACTCCAGAACTTTCTGTCACCAAAATTTGAGGAAAATGTGTTTTTTTAGCCAAATTTTGAGGTTTGCAAAGGATTCTGGGTAACAGAACCTGGTCAGAGCCCCACAAGTCACCCCATCTTGGATTCCCCTAGGTCTCTAGTTTTCAAAAATGCACAGGTTTGGTAGGTTTCCCTAGGTGCCAGCTGAGCTAGAGGCCAAAATCTACAGGTAGGCACTTTGCAAAAAACACCTCTGTTTTCTTTCAAAAAATGTGATGTGTCCACGTTGTGTTTTGGGGCATTTCCTGTCACGGGCGCTAGGCCTACCCACACAAGTGAGGTATCATTTTTATCAGGAGACTTGGGGGAACGCTGGGAGGAAGGAAATTTGTGGCTCCTCTCAGATTCCAGAACTTTCTGTCACCGAAATGTGAGGAAAACGTGTTTTTTTAGCCAAATTGTGAGGTTTGCAAAGGATTCTGGGTAACAGAACCTGGTCAGAGCCCCACAAGTCACCCCATCTTGGATTCCCCTAGGTCTCTAGTTTTCAAAAATGCACTGGTTTGGTAGGTTTCCCTAGGTGCCGGCTGAGCTAGAGGCCAAAATCTACAGGTAGGCACTTTGCAAAAAACACCTCTGTTTTCTTTAAAAAAATGTGATGTGTCCACGTTGCGTTTTGGGGCATTTCCTGTCGTGGGCGCTAGGCCTACCCACACAAGTGAGGTATCATTTTTATCGGGAGACTTGGGGGAATGCTGGGTGGAAGGAAACGTGTGGCTCCTCTCTGACTCCAGAACTTTCTGTCACCAAAATTTGAGGAAAATGTGTTTTTTTAGCCAAATTTTGAGGTTTGCAAAGGATTCTGGGTAACAGAACCTGGTCAGAGCCCCACAAGTCACCCCATCTTGGATTCCCCTAGGTCTCTAGTTTTCAAAAATGCACAGGTTTGGTAGGTTTCCCTAGGTGCCGGCTGAGCTAGAGGCCAAAATCTACAGGTAGGCACTTTGCAAAAAACACCTCTGTTTTCTTTCAAAAAATGTGATGTGTCCACGTTGCGTTTTGGGGCATTTCCTGTCGCGGGCACTAGGCCTACTCACACAAGTGAGGTATCATTTTTATCGGGAGACTTGGGGGAACGCTGTGTGGAAGGGAATTTGTGGCTCCTCTCTGATTCCAGAACTATCTGTCACCAAAATGTGAGGAAAACGTGTTTTTTTAGCCAAATTGTGAGGTTTGCGAAGGATTCCAGGTAACAGAACCTGGTCAGAGCCCCACAAGTCACCCCATCTTGGATTCCCCTAGGTCTCTAGTTTTAAAAAATGCACAGGTTTGGTAGGTTTCCCTAGGTGCCGTCTGAGCTAGAGGCCAAAATCTACAGGTAGGCACTTTGCAAAAAACACCTCTGTTTTCTTTCAAAAAATGTGATGTGTCCACGTTGTGTTTTGGGGCATTTCCTGTCACGGGCGCTAGGCCTACCCACACAAGTGAGGTATCATTTTTATCGGGAGACTTGGGGGAACGCTGGGTGGAAGGAAATTTGTGGCTCCTCTCAGATTCCAGAACTTTCTCTCACCGAAATGTGAGGAAAATGTGTTTTTTTAGCCAAATTTTGAGGTTTGCAAAGGATTCTGGTTAACAGAACCTGGTCAGACCCCCACAAGTCACCCCATCTTGGATTCCCCTAGGTCTCTAGTTTTCAAAAATGCACAGGTTTGGTAGGTTTCCCTAGGTGCCAGCTGAGCTAGAGGCCAAAATCTACAGGTAGGCACTTTGCAAAAAACACCTATTTTTTCTTTAAAAAAATGTGATGTGTCCACATTGTGTTTTGGGGCATTTCCTGTCACGGGTGCTAGGCCTACCCACACATGTGAGGTATCATTTTTATCGGGAGACTTGGGGGAACGCTGGGTGGAAGGAAATTTGTGGCTCCTTTCAGATTCCAGAACTTTCTGTCACCGAAATGTGAGGAAAACGTGTTTCTTTAGCCAAATTGTGAGGTTTGCAAAGGATTCTGGGTAACAGAACCTGGTCAGAGCCCCACAAGTCACCCCATCTTGGATTCCCCTAGGTCTCTAGTTTTAAAAAATGCACTGGTTTGGTAGGTTTCCCTAGGTGCCGGCTGACCTACAGGCCAAAATCTATAGGTAGGCACTTTTCAAAAAACACCTCTGTTTTCTTTCAAAAAATGTGATGTGTCCACGTTGCGTTTTGGGGCATTTCCTGTCGCGGGCGCTAAGCCTACCCACACAAGTGAGGTATCATTTTTATCGGGAGACTTGGGGGAACGCTGGGTGGAAGGAAATTTGTGGCTCCTCTCTGATTCCAGAACTTTCTGTCACCAAAATTTGAGGAAAATGTGTTTTTTTAGCCAAAGTTTGATGTTTGCAAAGGATTCTGGGTAACAGAACCTGGTCAGACCCCCACAAGTCACCCCATCTTGGATTCCCCTAGGTCTCTAGTTTTCAAAAATGCACAGGTTTGGTAGGTTTACCTAGGTGCCAGCTGAGCTAGAGGCCAAAATCTACAGGTAGGCACTTTGCAAAAAACACCTCTGTTTTCTTTCAAAAAATGTGATGTGTCCACATTGTGTTTTGGGGCATTTCCTGTCACGGGTGCTAGGCCTACCCACACAAGTGAGGTATCATTTTTATCGGGAGACTTGAGGGAACGCTGGATGGAAGGAAATTTGTGGCTCCTCTCAGATTCCAGAACTTTCTGTCACCGAAATGTGAGGAAAACGTGTTTTTTTATCCAAATTGTGAGGTTTGCAAAGGATTCTGGGTAACAGAACCTGGTCAGAGCCCCACAAGTCACCCCATCTTGGATTCCCCTAGGTCTCTAGTTTTCAAAAATGCACTGGTTTGGTAGGTTTCCCTAGGTGCCGGCTGAGCTAGAGGCCAAAATCTACAGGTAGGCACTTTGCAAAAAACACCTCTGTTTTCTTTAAAAAAATGTGATGTGTCCACGTTGCGTTTTGGGGCATTTCCTGTGGTGGGCGCTAGGCCTACCCACACAAGTGAGGTATCATTTTTATCGGGAGACTTGGGGGAATGCTGGGTGGAAGGAAACGTGTGGCTCCTCTCTGACTCCAGAACTTTCTGTCACCAAAATTTGAGGAAAATGTGTTTTATTAGCCAAATTTTGAGGTTTGCAAAGGATTCTGGGTAACAGAACCTGGTCAGAGCCCCACAAGTCACCCCATCTTGGATTCCCCTAGGTCTCTAGTTTTCAAAAATGCACAGGTTTGGTAGGTTTCCCTAGGTGCCGGCTGAGCTAGAGGCCAAAATCTACAGGTAGGCACTTTGCAAAAAACACCTCTGTTTTCTTTAAAAAAATGTGATGTGTCCACGTTGCGTTTTGGGGCATTTCCTGTCGAGGGCGTTAGGCCTACTCACACAAGTGAGGTATCATTTTTATCGGGAGACTTGGGGGAACGCTGGGTGGAAGGAAATTTGTGGCTCCTCTCAGATTCCAGAACTTTCTGTCACCGAAATGTGAGGAAAATTTGTTTTTTTTAGCCAAATTGTGAGGTTTGCAAAGGATTCTGGGTAACAGAACCTGGTCAGAGCCCCACAAGTCACCCCATCTTGGATTCCCCTAGGTATCTAGTTTTCAAAAATGCACTGGTTTGGTAGGTTTCCCTAGGTGCCGGCTGATCTAGAGGCCAAAATCGAAAGGTAGGCACTTCGCAAAAAACACCTCTGTTTTCTTTCATAAAATGTGATGTGTCCACGTTGTGTTTTGGGGCATTTCCTGTCGCGGGCGCTAGGCCTTCTCACACAAGTGAGGTATCATTTTTATCGGGAGACTTGGGGGAACGCTGTGTGGAAGGGAATTTGTGGCTCCTATCTGATTCCAGAACTATCTGTCACCAAAATGTGAGGAAAACGTGTTTTTTTAGCCAAATTGTGAGGTTTGCAAAGGATTCCGGGTAACAGAACCTGGTCAGAGCCCCACAAGTCACCCCATCTTGGATTCCCCTAGGTCTCTAGTTTTAAAAAATGCACAGGTTTGGTAGGTTTCCCTAGGTGCCGTCTGAGCTAGAGGCCAAAATCTACAGGTAGGCACTTTGCAAAAAACACCTCTGTTTTCTTTCAAAAAATTTAATGTGTCCACGTTGTGTTTTGGGGCATTTCCTGTCACGGGCGCTAGGCCTACCCACACAAGTGAGGTATCATTTTTATCGGGAGACTTGGGGGAACGCTGGGTGGAAGGAAATTTGTGGCTCCTCTCAGATTCTAGAACTTTCTGTCACCGAAATGTGAGGAAAACGTGTTTTTTTAGCCAAATTGTGAGGTTTGCAAAGGATTCTGGGTAACAGAACCTGGTCAGAGCCCCACAAGTCACCCCATCTTGGATTCCCCTAGGTCTCTAGTTTTTAAAAATGCACTGGTTTGGTAGGTTTCCCTAGGTGCCGGCTGAGCTACAGGCCAAAATCTATAGGTAGGCACTTTGCAAAAAACACCTCTGTTTTCTTTCAAAAAATGTGATGTGTCCACGTTGCGTTTTGGGGCATTTCCTGTCGCGGGCGCTAAGCCTACCCACACAAGTGAGGTATCATTTTTATCGGGAGACTTGGCGGAACGCTGGGTGGAAGGAAATTTGTGGCTCCTCTCTGATTCCAGAACTTTCTGTCACCAAAATTTGAGGAAAATGTGATTTTTTAGCCAAAGTTTGACGTTTGCAAAGGATTCTGGGTAACAGAACCTGGTCAGACCCCCACAAGTCACCCCATCTTGGATTCCCCTAGGTCTCTAGTTTTCATAAATGCACAGGTTTGGTAGGTTTCCCTAGGTGCCAGCTGAGCTAGAGGCCAAAATCTACAGGTAGGCACTTTGCAAAAAACACCTCTGTTTTCTTTCAAAAAATGTGATGTGTCCACATTGCGTTTTGGGGCATTTCCTGTCGTGGGCGCTAGGCCTACCCACACAAGTGAGGTATAATTTTTATCGGGAGACTTGGGGGAATGCTGGGTGGAAGGAAACGTGTGGCTCCTCTCTGACTCCAGAACTTTCTGTCACCAAAATTTGAGGAAAATGTGTTTTTTTAGCCAAATTTTGAGGTTTGCAAAGGATTCTGGGTAACAGAACCTGGTCAGAGCCCCACAAGTCACCCCATCTTGGATTCCCCTAGGTCTCTAGTTTTCAAAAATGCACAGGTTTGGTAGGTTTCCCTAGGTGCCGGCTGAGCTAGAGGCCAAAATCTACAGTTAGGCACTTTGCAAAAAACACCTCTGTTTTCTTTCATAAAATGTGATGTGTCCACGTTGTGTTTTGGGGCATTTCCTGTCGCGGGCGCTAGGCCTACTCACACAAGTGAGGTATCATTTTTATCGGGAGACTTGGGGGAACGCTGTGTGGAAGGGAATTTGTGGCTCCTATCTGATTCCAGAACTATCTGTCACCAAAATGTGAGGAAAACGTGTTTTTTTAGCCAAATTTTGAGGTTTGCAAAGGATTCTGGGTAACAGAACCTGGTCAGAGCCCCACAAGTCACCCCATCTTGGATTCCCCTAGGTCTCTAGTTTTCAAAAATGCACAGGTTTGGTAGGTTTCCCTAGGTGCCGTCTGAGCTAGAGGCCAAAATCTACAGGTAGGCACTTTGCAAAAAACACCTCTGTTTTCTTTAAAAAAATGTGATGTGTCCACGTTGCGTTTTAGGGCATTTCCTGTCGCGGGCGCTAAGCCTACCCACACAAGTGAGGTATCATTTTTATCGGGAGACTTGGCGGAACGCTGGGTGGAAGGAAATTTGTGGCTCCTCTCTGATTCCAGAACTTTCTGTCACCAAAATTTGAGGAAAATGTGATTTTTTAGCCAAAGTTTGAAGTTTGCAAAGGATTCTGGGTAACAGAACCTGGTCAGACCCCCACAAGTCACCCCATCTTGGATTCCCCTAGGTCTCTAGTTTTCAAAAATGCACAGGTTTGGTAGGTTTCCCTAGGTGCCAGCTGAGCTAGAGGCCAAAATCTACTGGTAGGCACTTTGCAAAAAACACCTCTGTTTTCTTTCAAAAAATGTGATGTGTCCACGTTGCGTTTTGGGGCATTTCCTGTCGTGGGCGCTAGGCCTACCCACACAAGTGAGGTATCATTTTTATCGGGAGACTTGGGGGAATGCTGGGTGGAAGGAAACGTGTGGCTCCTCTCTGACTCCAGAACTTTCTGTCACCAAAATTTGAGGAAAATGTGTTTTTTTAGCCAAATTTTGAGGTTTGCAAAGGATTCTGGGTAACAGAACCTGGTCAGAGCCCCACAAGTCACCCCATCTTGGATTCCCCTAGGTCTCTAGTTTTCAAAAATGCACAGGTTTGGTAGGTTTCCCTAGGTGCCGGCTGAGCTAGAGGCCAAAATCTACAGGTAGGCACTTTGCAAAAAACACCTCTGTTTTCTTTCAAAAAATGTGATGTGTCCACGTTGTGTTTTGGGGCATTTCCTGTCACGGGCGCTAGGCCTACCCACACAAGTGAGGTATCATTTTTATCAGGAGACTTGGGGGAACGCTGGGAGGAAGGAAATTTGTGGCTCCTCTCAGATTCCAGAACTTTCTGTCACCGAAATGTGAGGAAAACGTGTTTTTTTAGCCAAATTGTGAGGTTTGCAAAGGATTCTGGGTAACAGAACCTGGTCAGAGCCCCACAAGTCACCCCATCTTGGATTCCCCTAGGTCTCTAGTTTTCAAAAATGCACTGGTTTGGTAGGTTTCCCTAGGTGCCGGCTGAGCTAGAGGCCAAAATCTACAGGTAGGCACTTTGCAAAAAACACCTCTGTTTTCTTTAAAAAAATGTGATGTGTCCACGTTGCGTTGTGGGGCATTTCCTGTCGTGGGCGCTAGGCCTACCCACACAAGTGAGGTATCATTTTTATCGGGAGACTTGGGGGAATGCTGGGTGGAAGGAAACGTGTGGCTCCTCTCTGACTCCAGAACTTTCTGTCACCAAAATTTGAGGAAAATGTGTTTTTTTAGCCAAATTTTGAGGTTTGCAAAGGATTCTGGGTAACAGAACCTGGTCAGAGCCCCACAAGTCACCCCGTCTTGGATTCCCCTAGGTCTCTAGTTTTCAAAAATGCACAGGTTTGGTAGGTTTCCCTAGGTGCCGGCTGAGCTAGAGGCCAAAATCTACAGGTAGGCACTTTGCAAAAAACACCTCTGTTTTCTTTCAAAAAATGTGATGTGTCCACGTTGCGTTTTGGGGCATTTCCTGTCGCGGGCACTAGGCCTACTCACACAAGTGAGGTATCATTTTTATCGGGAGACTTGGGGGAACGCTGTGTGGAAAGGAATTGGTGGCTCCTCTCTGATTCCAGAACTATCTGTCACCAAAATGTGAGGAAAACGTGTTTTTTTAGCCAAATTGTGAGGTTTGCGAAGGATTACAGGTAACAGAACCTGGTCAGAGCCCCACAAGTCACCCCATCTTGGATTCCCCTAGGTCTCTAGTTTTAAAAAATGCACAGGTTTGGTAGGTTTCCCTAGGTGCCGTCTGAGCTAGAGGCCAAAATCTACAGGTAGGCACTTTGCAAAAAACACCTCTGTTTTCTTTCAAAAAATGTGATGTGTCCACGTTGTGTTTTGGGGCATTTCCTGTCACGGGCGCTAGGCCTACCCACACAAGTGAGGTATCATTTTTATCGGGAGACTTGGGGGAACGCTGGGTGGAAGGAAATTTGTGGCTCCTCTCAGATTCCAGAACTTTCTGTCACCGAAATGTGAGGAAAATGTGTTTTTTTAGCCAAATTTTGAGGTTTGCAAAGGATTCTGGGTAACAGAACTTGGTCAGAGCCCCACAAGTCACGCCATCTTGGATTCCCCTAGGTCTCTAGTTTAAAAAAATGCACAGGTTTGGTAGGTTTCCCTAGGTGCCGTCTGAGCTAGAGGCCAAAATCTACAGGTAGGCACTTTGCAAAAAACACCTCTGTTTTCTTTAAAAAAATGTGATGTGTCCACGTTGTGTTTTGGGGCATTTCCTGTCACGGGCGCTAGGCCTACCCAGACAAGTGAGGTATCATTTTTATCGGGAGACTTGGGGGAACGCTGGGTGGAAGGAAATTCGTGGCTCCTCTCAGATTCCAGAACTTTCTGTCACCGAAATGTGAGGAAAATGTGTTTTTTTAGCCAAATTTTGAGGTTTGCAAAGGATTCTGGTTAACAGAACCTGGTCAGACCCCCACAAGTCACCCCATCTTGGATTCCCCTAGGTCTCTAGTTTTCAAAAATGCACAGGTTTGGTAGGTTTCCCTAGGTGCCAGCTGAGCTAGAGGCCAAAATCTACAGGTAGGCACTTTGCAAAAAACACCTCTGTTTTCTTTTAAAAAATGTGATGTGTCCACATTGTGTTTTGGGGCATTTCCTGTCACGGGTGCTAGGCCTACCCACACATGTGAGGTATCATTTTTATCGGGAGACTTGGGGGAACGCTGGGTGGAAGGAAATTTGTGGCTCCTTTCAGATTCCAGAACTTTCTGTCACCGAAATGTGAGGAAAACGTGTTTCTTTAGCCAAATTGTGAGGTTTGCAAAGGATTCTGGGTAACAGAACCTGGTCAGAGCCCCACAAGTCACCCCATCTTGGATTCCCCTAGGTCTCTAGTTTTAAAAAATGCACTGGTTTGGTAGGTTTCCCTAGGTGCCGGCTGACCTACAGGCCAAAATCTATAGGTAGGCACTTTTCAAAAAACACCTCTGTTTTCTTTCAAAAAATGTGATGTGTCCACGTTGCGTTCTGGGGCATTTCCTGTCGTGGGCGCTAGGCCTACCCACACAAGTGAGGTATCATTTTTATCGGGAGACTTGGGGGAATGCTGGGTGGAAGGAAACGTGTGGCTCCTCTCTGACTCCAGAACTTTCTGTCACCAAAATTTGAGGAAAATGTGTTTTTTTAGCCAAATTTTGAGGTTTGCAAAGGATTCTGGGTAACAGAACCTGGTCAGAGCCCCACAAGTCACCCCATCTTGGATTCCCCTAGGTCTCTAGTTTTCAAAAATGCACAGGTTTGGTAGGTTTCCCTAGGTGCCGGCTGAGCTAGAGGCCAAAATCTACAGGTAGGCACTTTGCAAAAAACACCTCTGTTTTCTTTAAAAAAATGTGATGTGTCCACGTTGCGTTTTGGGGCATTTCCTGTCGAGGGCCTTAGGCCTACTCACACAAGTGAGGTATCATTTTTATCGGGAGACTTGGGGGAACGCTGGGTGGAAGGAAATTTGTGGCTCCTCTCAGATTCCAGAACTTTCTGTCACCGAAATGTGAGGAAAATTTGTTTTTTTAGCCAAATTGTGAGGTTTGCAAAGGATTCTGGGTAACAGAACCTGGTCAGAGCCCCACAAGACACCCCATCTTGGATTCCCCTAGGTATCTAGTTTTCAAAAATGCACTGGTTTGGTAGGTTTCCCTAGGTGCCGGCTGATCTAGAGGCCAAAATCGAAAGGTAGGCACTTTGCAAAAAACACCTCTGTTTTCTTTCATAAAATGTGATGTGTCCACGTTGTGTTTTGGGGCATTTCCTGTCGCGGGCGCTAGGCCTTCTCACACAAGTGAGGTATCATTTTTATCGGGAGACTTGGGGGAACGCTGTGTGGAAGGTAATTTGTGGCTCCTATCTGATTCCAGAACTATCTGTCACCAAAATGTGAGGAAAACGTGTTTTTTTAGCCAAATTGTGAGGTTTGCAAAGGATTCCGGGTAACAGAACCTGGTCAGAGCCCCACAAGTCACCCCATCTTGGATTCCCCTAGGTCTCTAGTTTTAAAAAATGCACAGGTTTGGTAGGTTTCCCTAGGTGCCGTCTAAGCTAGAGGCCAAAATCTACAGGTAGGCACTTTGCAAAAAACACCTCTGTTTTCTTTCAAAAAATGTGATGTGTCCACGTTGTGTTTTGGGGCATTTCCTGTCACGGGCGCTAGGCCTACCCACACAAGTGAGGTATCATTTTTATCGGGAGACTTGGGGGAACGCTGGGTGGAAGGAAATTTTTGGCTCCTCTCAGATTCCAGAACTTTCTGTCACCGAAATGTGAGGAAAATGTGTTTTTTTAGCCAAATTTTGAGGTTTGCAAAGGATTCTGGGTAACAGAACTTGGTCAGAGCCCCACAAGTCACGCCATCTTGGATTCCCCTAGGTCTCTAGTTTAAAAAAATGCACAGGTTTGTTAGGTTTCCCTAGGTGCCGTCTGAGCTAGAGGCCAAAATCTACAGGTAGGCACTTTGCAAAAAACACCTCTGTTTTCTTTAAAAAAATGTGATGTGTCCACGTTGTGTTTTGGGGCATTTCCTGTCACGGGCGCTAGGCCTACCCAGACAAGTGAGGTATCATTTTTATCGGGAGACTTGGGGGAACGCTGGGTGGAAGGAAATTTGTGGCTCCTCTCAGATTCCAGAACTTTCTCTCACCGAAATGTGAGGAAAATGTGTTTTTTTAGCCAAATTTTGAGGTTTGCAAAGGATTCTGGTTAAGAGAACCTGGTCAGACCCCCACAAGTCACCCCATCTTGGATTCCCCTAGGTCTCTAGTTTTCAAAAATGCACAGGTTTGGTAGGTTTCCCTAGGTGCCAGCTGAGCTAGAGGCCAAAATCTACAGGTAGGCACTTTGCAAAAAACACCTCTGTTTTCTTTAAAAAAATGTGATGTGTCCACATTGTGTTTTGGGGCATTTCCTGTCACGGGTACTAGGCCTACCCACACATGTGAGGTATCATTTTTATCGGGAGACTTGGGGGAACGCTGGGTGGAAGGAAATTTGTGGCTCCTTTCAGATTCCAGAACTTTCTGTCACCGAAATGTGAGGAAAACGTGTTTCTTTAGCCAAATTGTGAGGTTTGCAAAGGATTCTGGGTAACAGAACCTGGTCAGAGCCCCACAAGTCACCCCATCTTGGATTCCCCTAGGTCTCTAGTTTTAAAAAATGCACTGGTTTGGTAGGTTTCCCTAGGTGCCGGCTGACCTACAGGCCAAAATCTATAGGTAGGCACTTTTCAAAAAACACCTCTGTTTTCTTTCAAAAAATGTGATGTGTCCACGTTGCGTTTTGGGGCATTTCCTGTCGCGGGCGCTAAGCCTACCCACACAAGTGAGGTATCATTTTTATCGGGAGACTTGGGGGAACGCTGGGTGGAAGGAAATTTGTGGCTCCTCTCTGATTCCAGAACTTTCTGTCACCAAAATTTGAGGAAAATGTGTTTTTTTAGCCAAAGTTTGATGTTTGCAAAGGATTCTGGGTAACAGAACCTGGTCAGACCCCCACAAGTCACCCCATCTTGGATTCCCCTAGGTCTCTAGTTTTCAAAAATGCACAGGTTTGGTAGGTTTACCTAGGTGCCAGCTGAGCTAGAGGCCAAAATCTACAGGTAGGCACTTTGCAAAAAACACCTCTGTTTTCTTTCAAAAAATGTGATGTGTCCACATTGTGTTTTGGGGCATTTCCTGTCACGGGTGCTAGGCCTACCCACACAAGTGAGGTATCATTTTTATCGGGAGACTTGAGGGAACGCTGGATGGAAGGAAATTTGTGGCTCCTCTCAGATTCCAGAACTTTCTGTCACCGAAATGTGAGGAAAACGTGTTTTTTTATCCAAATTGTGAGGTTTGCAAAGGATTCTGGGTAACAGAACCTGGTCAGAGCCCCACAAGTCACCCCATCTTGGATTCCCCTAGGTCTCTAGTTTTCAAAAATGCACTGGTTTGGTAGGTTTCCCTAGGTGCCGGCTGAGCTAGAGGCCAAAATCTACAGGTAGGCACTTTGCAAAAAACACCTCTGTTTTCTTTAAAAAAATGTGATGTGTCCACGTTGCGTTTTGGGGCATTTCCTGTCGTGGGCGCTAGGCCTACCCACACAAGTGAGGTATCATTTTTATCGGGAGACTTGGGGGAATGCTGGGTGGAAGGAAACGTGTGGCTCCTCTCTGACTCCAGAACTTTCTGTCACCAAAATTTGAGGAAAATGTGTTTTATTAGCCAAATTTTGAGGTTTGCAAAGGATTCTGGGTAACAGAACCTGGTCAGAGCCCCACAAGTCACCCCATCTTGGATTCCCCTAGGTCTCTAGTTTTCAAAAATGCACAGGTTTGGTAGGTTTCCCTAGGTGCCGGCTGAGCTAGAGGCCAAAATCTACAGGTAGGCACTTTGCAAAAAACACCTCTGTTTTCTTTAAAAAAATGTGATGTGTCCACGTTGCGTTTTGGGGCATTTCCTGTCGAGGGCGTTAGGCCTACTCACACAAGTGAGGTATCATTTTTATCGGGAGACTTGGGGGAACGCTGGGTGGAAGGAAATTTGTGGCTCCTCTCAGATTCCAGAACTTTCTGTCACCGAAATGTGAGGAAAATTTGTTTTTTTAGCCAAATTGTGAGGTTTGCAAAGGATTCTGGGTAACAGAACCTGGTCAGAGCCCCACAAGTCACCCCATCTTGGATTCCCCTAGGTATCTAGTTTTCAAAAATGCACTGGTTTGGTAGGTTTCCCTAGGTGCCGGCTGATCTAGAGGCCAAAATCGAAAGGTAGGCACTTCGCAAAAAACACCTCTGTTTTCTTTCATAAAATGTGATGTGTCCACGTTGTGTTTTGGGGCATTTCCTGTCGCGGGCGCTAGGCCTTCTCACACAAGTGAGGTATCATTTTTATCGGGAGACTTGGGGGAACGCTGTGTGGAAGGGAATTTGTGGCTCCTATCTGATTCCAGAACTATCTGTCACCAAAATGTGAGGAAAACGTGTTTTTTTAGCCAAATTGTGAGGTTTGCAAAGGATTCCGGGTAACAGAACCTGGTCAGAGCCCCACAAGTCACCCCATCTTGGATTCCCCTAGGTCTCTAGTTTTAAAAAATGCACAGGTTTGGTAGGTTTCCCTAGGTGCCGTCTGAGCTAGAGGCCAAAATCTACAGGTAGGCACTTTGCAAAAAACACCTCTGTTTTCTTTCAAAAAATGTAATGTGTCTACGTTACGTTGTGTTTTGGGGCATTTCCTGTCACGGGCGCTAGGCCTACCCACACAAGTGAGGTATCATTTTTATCGGGAGACTTGGGGGAACGCTGGGTGGAAGGAAATTTGTGGCTCCTCTCAGATTCCAGAACTTTCTGTCACCGAAATGTGAGGAAAACGTGTTTTTTTAGCCAAATTGTGAGGTTTGCAAAGGATTCTGGGTAACAGAACCTGGTCAGAGCCCCACAAGTCACCCCATCTTGGATTCCCCTAGGTCTCTAGTTTTTAAAAATGCACTGGTTTGGTAGGTTTCCCTAGGTGCCGGCTGAGCTACAGGCCAAAATCTATAGGTAGGCACTTTGCAAAAAACACCTCTGTTTTCTTTCAAAAAATGTGATGTGTCCACGTTGCGTTTTGGGGCATTTCCTGTCGCGGGCGCTAAGCCTACCCACACAAGTGAGGTATCATTTGTATCGGGAGACTTGGCGGAACGCTGGGTGGAAGGAAATTTGTGGCTCCTCTCTGATTCCAGAACTTTCTGTCACCAAAATTTGAGGAAAATGTGATTTTTTAGCCAAAGTTTGACGTTTGCAAAGGATTCTGGGTAACAGAACCTGGTCAGACCCCCACAAGTCACCCCATCTTGGATTCCCCTAGGTCTCTAGTTTTCATAAATGCACAGGTTTGGTAGGTTTCCCTAGGTGCCAGCTGAGCTAGAGGCCAAAATCTACAGGTAGGCACTTTGCAAAAAACACCTCTGTTTTCTTTCAAAAAATGTGATGTGTCCACGTTGCGTTTTGGGACATTTCCTGTCGTGGGCGCTAGGCCTACCCACACAAGTGAGGTATCATTTTTATCGGGAGACTTGGGGGAATGCTGGGTGGAAGGAAACGTGTGGCTCCTCTCTGACTCCAGAACTTTCTGTCACCAAAATTTGAGGAAAATGTGTTTTTTTAGCCAAATTTTGAGGTTTGCAAAGGATTCTGGGTAACAGAACCTGGTCAGAGCCCCACAAGTCACCCCATCTTGGATTCCCCTAGGTCTCTAGTTTTCAAAAATGCACAGGTTTGGTAGGTTTCCCTAGGTGCCGGCTGAGCTAGAGGCCAAAATCTACAGGTAGGCACTTTGCAAAAAACACCTCTGTTTTCTTTCATAAAATGTGATGTGTCCACGTTGTGTTTTGGGGCATTTCCTGTCGCGGGCGCTAGGCCTACTCACACAAGTGAGGTATCATTTTTATCGGGAGACTTGGGGGAACGCTGTGTGGAAGGGAATTTGTGGCTCCTATCTGATTCCAGAACTATCTGTCACCAAAATGTGAGGAAAACGTGTTTTTTTAGCCAAATTGTGAGGTTTGCAAAGTATTCCGGGTAACAGAACCTGGTCAGAGCCCCACAAGTCACCCCATCTTGGATTCCCCTAGGTCTCTAGTTTTCAAAAATGCACAGGTTTGGTAGGTTTCCCTAGGTGCCGTCTGAGCTAGAGGCCAAAATCTACAGGTAGGCACTTTGCAAAAAACACCTCTGTTTTCTTTCAAAAAATGTGATGTGTCCACGTTGCGTTTTAGGGCATTTCCTGTCGCGGGCGCTAAGCCTACCCACACAAGTGAGGTATCATTTTTATCGGGAGACTTGGCGGAACGCTGGGTGGAAGGAAATTTGTGGCTCCTCTCTTATTCCAGAACTTTCTGTCACCAAAATTTGAGGAAAATGTGATTTTTTAGCCAAAGTTTGAAGTTTGCAAAGGATTCTGGGTAACAGAACCTGGTCAGACCCCCACAAGTCACCCCATCTTGGATTCCCCTAGGTCTCTAGTTTTCAAAAATGCACAGGTTTGGTAGGTTTCCCTAGGTGCCAGCTGAGCTAGAGGCCAAAATCTACTGGTAGGCACTTTGCAAAAAACACCTCTGTTTTCTTTCAAAAAATGTGATGTGTCCACGTTGCGTTTTGGGGCATTTCCTGTCGTGGGCGCTAGGCCTACCCACACAAGTGAGGTATCATTTTTATCGGGAGACTTGGGGGAATGCTGGGTGGAAGGAAACGTGTGGCTCCTCTCTGACTCCAGAACTTTCTGTCACCAAAATTTGAGGAAAATGTGTTTTTTTAGCCAAATTTTGAGGTTTGCAAAGGATTCTGGGTAACAGAACCTGGTCAGAGCCCCACAAGTCACCCCATCTTGGATTCCCCTAGGTCTCTAGTTTTCAAAAATGCACAGGTTTGGTAGGTTTCCCTAGGTGCCGGCTGAGCTAGAGGCCAAAATCTACAGGTAGGCACTTTGCAAAAAACACCTCTGTTTTCTTTCAAAAAATGTGATGTGTCCACGTTGTGTTTTGGGGCATTTCCTGTCACGTGCGCTAGGCCTACCCACACAAGTGAGGTATCATTTTTATCAGGAGACTTGGGGGAACGCTGGGAGGAAGGAAATTTGTGGCTCCTCTCAGATTCCAGAACTTTCTGTCACCGAAATGTGAGGAAAACGTGTTTTTTTAGCCAAATTGTGAGGTTTGCAAAGGATTCTGGGTAACAGAACCTGGTCAGAGCCCCACAAGTCACCCCATCTTGGATTCCCCTAGGTCTCTAGTTTTCAAAAATGCACTGGTTTGGTAGGTTTCCCTAGGTGCCGGCTGAGCTAGAGGCCAAAATCTACAGGTAGGCACTTTGCAAAAAACACCTCTGTTTTCTTTAAAAAAATGTGATGTGTCCACGTTGCGTTTTGGGGCATTTCCTGTCGTGGGCGCTAGGCCTACCCACACAAGTGAGGTATCATTTTTATCGGGAGACTTGGGGGAATGCTGGGTGGAAGGAAACGTGTGGCTCCTCTCTGACTCCAGAACTTTCTGTCACCAAAATTTGAGGAAAATGTGTTTTTTTAGCCAAATTTTGAGGTTTGCAAAGGATTCTGGGTAACAGAACCTGGTCAGAGCCCCACAAGTCACCCCGTCTTGGATTCCCCTAGGTCTCTAGTTTTCAAAAATGCACAGGTTTGGTAGGTTTCCCTAGGTGCCGGCTGAGCTAGAGGCCAAAATCTACAGGTAGGCACTTTGCAAAAAACACCTCTGTTTTCTTTCAAAAAATGTGATGTGTCCACGTTGCGTTTTGGGGCATTTCCTGTCGCGGGCACTAGGCCTACTCACACAAGTGAGGTATCATTTTTATCGGGAGACTTGGGGGAACGCTGTGTGGAAGGGAATTGGTGGCTCCTCTCTGATTCCAGAACTATCTGTCACCAAAATGTGAGGAAAACGTGTTTTTTTAGCCAAATTGTGAGGTTTGCGAAGGATTACAGGTAACAGAACCTGGTCAGAGCCCCACAAGTCACCCCATCTTGGATTCCCCTAGGTCTCTAGTTTTAAAAAATGCACAGGTTTGGTAGGTTTCCCTAGGTGCCGTCTGAGCTAGAGGCCAAAATCTACAGGTAGGCACTTTGCAAAAAACACCTCTGTTTTCTTTCAAAAAATGTGATGTGTCCACGTTGTGTTTTGGGGCATTTCCTGTCACGGGCGCTAGGCCTACCCACACAAGTGAGGTATCATTTTTATCGGGAGACTTGGGGGAACGCTGGGTGGAAGGGAATTTGTGGCTCCTATCTGATTCCAGAACTATCTGTCACCAAAATGTGAGGAAAACGTGTTTTTTTAGCCAAATTGTGAGGTTTGCAAAGGATTCCGGGTAACAGAACCTGGTCAGAGCCCCACAAGTCACCCCATCTTGGATTCCCCTAGGTCTCTAGTTTTAAAAAATGCACAGGTTTGGTAGGTTTCCCTAGGTGCCGTCTGAGCTAGAGGCCAAAATCTACAGGTAGGCACTTTGCAAAAAACACCTCTGTTTTCTTTCAAAAAATGTAATGTGTCTACGTTACGTTGTGTTTTGGGGCATTTCCTGTCACGGGCGCTAGGCCTACCCACACAAGTGAGGTATCATTTTTATCGGGAGACTTGGGGGAACGCTGGGTGGAAGGAAATTTGTGGCTCCTCTCAGATTCCAGAACTTTCTGTCACCGAAATGTGAGGAAAACGTGTTTTTTTAGCCAAATTGTGAGGTTTGCAAAGGATTCTGGGTAACAGAACCTGGTCAGAGCCCCACAAGTCACCCCATCTTGGATTCCCCTAGGTCTCTAGTTTTTAAAAATGCACTGGTTTGGTAGGTTTCCCTAGGTGCCGGCTGAGCTACAGGCCAAAATCTATAGGTAGGCACTTTGCAAAAAACACCTCTGTTTTCTTTCAAAAAATGTGATGTGTCCACGTTGCGTTTTGGGGCATTTCCTGTCGCGGGCGCTAAGCCTACCCACACAAGTGAGGTATCATTTGTATCGGGAGACTTGGCGGAACGCTGGGTGGAAGGAAATTTGTGGCTCCTCTCTGATTCCAGAACTTTCTGTCACCAAAATTTGAGGAAAATGTGATTTTTTAGCCAAAGTTTGACGTTTGCAAAGGATTCTGGGTAACAGAACCTGGTCAGACCCCCACAAGTCACCCCATCTTGGATTCCCCTAGGTCTCTAGTTTTCATAAATGCACAGGTTTGGTAGGTTTCCCTAGGTGCCAGCTGAGCTAGAGGCCAAAATCTACAGGTAGGCACTTTGCAAAAAACACCTCTGTTTTCTTTCAAAAAATGTGATGTGTCCACGTTGCGTTTTGGGACATTTCCTGTCGTGGGCGCTAGGCCTACCCACACAAGTGAGGTATCATTTTTATCGGGAGACTTGGGGGAATGCTGGGTGGAAGGAAACGTGTGGCTCCTCTCTGACTCCAGAACTTTCTGTCACCAAAATTTGAGGAAAATGTGTTTTTTTAGCCAAATTTTGAGGTTTGCAAAGGA
Organism: Pleurodeles waltl; assembly: GCF_031143425.1. Taxonomy (NCBI): domain Eukaryota; kingdom Metazoa; phylum Chordata; class Amphibia; order Caudata; family Salamandridae; genus Pleurodeles; species Pleurodeles waltl. Next base: position 894,933,646 of record NC_090436.1, read on the forward strand.
TTCTGGGTAACAGAACCTGGTCAGAGCCCCACAAGTCACCCCATCTTGGATTCCCCTAGGTCTCTAGTTTTCAAAAATGCACAGGTTTGGTAGGTTTCCCTAGGTGCCGGCTGAGCTAGAGGCCAAAATCTACAGGTAGGCACTTTGCAAAAAACACCTCTGTTTTCTTTCATAAAATGTGATGTGTCCACGTTGTGTTTTGGGGCATTTCCTGTCGCGGGCGCTAGGCCTACTCACACAAGTGAGGTATCATTTTTATCGGGAGACTTGGGGGAACGCTGTGTGGAAGGGAATTTGTGGCTCCTATCTGATTCCAGAACTATCTGTCACCAAAATGTGAGGAAAACGTGTTTTTTTAGCCAAATTGTGAGGTTTGCAAAGTATTCCGGGTAACAGAACCTGGTCAGAGCCCCACAAGTCACCCCATCTTGGATTCCCCTAGGTCTCTAGTTTTCAAAAATGCACAGGTTTGGTAGGTTTCCCTAGGTGCCGTCTGAGCTAGAGGCCAAAATCTACAGGTAGGCACTTTGCAAAAAACACCTCTGTTTTCTTTCAAAAAATGTGATGTGTCCACGTTGCGTTTTAGGGCATTTCCTGTCGCGGGCGCTAAGCCTACCCACACAAGTGAGGTATCATTTTTATCGGGAGACTTGGCGGAACGCTGGGTGGAAGGAAATTTGTGGCTCCTCTCTTATTCCAGAACTTTCTGTCACCAAAATTTGAGGAAAATGTGATTTTTTAGCCAAAGTTTGAAGTTTGCAAAGGATTCTGGGTAACAGAACCTGGTCAGACCCCCACAAGTCACCCCATCTTGGATTCCCCTAGGTCTCTAGTTTTCAAAAATGCACAGGTTTGGTAGGTTTCCCTAGGTGCCAGCTGAGCTAGAGGCCAAAATCTACTGGTAGGCACTTTGCAAAAAACACCTCTGTTTTCTTTCAAAAAATGTGATGTGTCCACGTTGCGTTTTGGGGCATTTCCTGTCGTGGGCGCTAGGCCTACCCACACAAGTGAGGTATCATTTTTATCGGGAGACTTGGGGGAATGCTGGGTGGAAGGAAACGTGTGGCTCCTCTCTGACTCCAGAACTTTCTGTCACCAAAATTTGAGGAAAATGTGTTTTTTTAGCCAAATTTTGAGGTTTGCAAAGGATTCTGGGTAACAGAACCTGGTCAGAGCCCCACAAGTCACCCCATCTTGGATTCCCCTAGGTCTCTAGTTTTCAAAAATGCACAGGTTTGGTAGGTTTCCCTAGGTGCCGGCTGAGCTAGAGGCCAAAATCTACAGGTAGGCACTTTGCAAAAAACACCTCTGTTTTCTTTCAAAAAATGTGATGTGTCCACGTTGTGTTTTGGGGCATTTCCTGTCACGTGCGCTAGGCCTACCCACACAAGTGAGGTATCATTTTTATCAGGAGACTTGGGGGAACGCTGGGAGGAAGGAAATTTGTGGCTCCTCTCAGATTCCAGAACTTTCTGTCACCGAAATGTGAGGAAAACGTGTTTTTTTAGCCAAATTGTGAGGTTTGCAAAGGATTCTGGGTAACAGAACCTGGTCAGAGCCCCACAAGTCACCCCATCTTGGATTCCCCTAGGTCTCTAGTTTTCAAAAATGCACTGGTTTGGTAGGTTTCCCTAGGTGCCGGCTGAGCTAGAGGCCAAAATCTACAGGTAGGCACTTTGCAAAAAACACCTCTGTTTTCTTTAAAAAAATGTGATGTGTCCACGTTGCGTTTTGGGGCATTTCCTGTCGTGGGCGCTAGGCCTACCCACACAAGTGAGGTATCATTTTTATCGGGAGACTTGGGGGAATGCTGGGTGGAAGGAAACGTGTGGCTCCTCTCTGACTCCAGAACTTTCTGTCACCAAAATTTGAGGAAAATGTGTTTTTTTAGCCAAATTTTGAGGTTTGCAAAGGATTCTGGGTAACAGAACCTGGTCAGAGCCCCACAAGTCACCCCGTCTTGGATTCCCCTAGGTCTCTAGTTTTCAAAAATGCACAGGTTTGGTAGGTTTCCCTAGGTGCCGGCTGAGCTAGAGGCCAAAATCTACAGGTAGGCACTTTGCAAAAAACACCTCTGTTTTCTTTCAAAAAATGTGATGTGTCCACGTTGCGTTTTGGGGCATTTCCTGTCGCGGGCACTAGGCCTACTCACACAAGTGAGGTATCATTTTTATCGGGAGACTTGGGGGAACGCTGTGTGGAAGGGAATTGGTGGCTCCTCTCTGATTCCAGAACTATCTGTCACCAAAATGTGAGGAAAACGTGTTTTTTTAGCCAAATTGTGAGGTTTGCGAAGGATTACAGGTAACAGAACCTGGTCAGAGCCCCACAAGTCACCCCATCTTGGATTCCCCTAGGTCTCTAGTTTTAAAAAATGCACAGGTTTGGTAGGTTTCCCTAGGTGCCGTCTGAGCTAGAGGCCAAAATCTACAGGTAGGCACTTTGCAAAAAACACCTCTGTTTTCTTTCAAAAAATGTGATGTGTCCACGTTGTGTTTTGGGGCATTTCCTGTCACGGGCGCTAGGCCTACCCACACAAGTGAGGTATCATTTTTATCGGGAGACTTGGGGGAACGCTGGGTGGAAGGAAATTTGTGGCTCCTCTCAGATTCCAGAACTTTCTGTCACCGAAATGTGAGGAAAATGTGTTTTTTTAGCCAAATTTTGAGGTTTGCAAAGGATTCTGGGTAACAGAACTTGGTCAGAGCCCCACAAGTCACGCCATCTTGGATTCCCCTAGGTCTCTAGTTTAAAAAAATGCACAGGTTTGGTAGGTTTCCCTAGGTGCCGTCTGAGCTAGAGGCCAAAATCTACAGGTAGGCACTTTGCAAAAAACACCTCTGTTTTCTTTAAAAAAATGTGATGTGTCCACGTTGTGTTTTGGGGCATTTCCTGTCACGGGCGCTAGGCCTACCCAGACAAGTGAGGTATCATTTTTATCGGGAGACTTGGGGGAACGCTGGGTGGAAGGAAATTTGTGGCTCCTCTCAGATTCCAGAACTTTCTGTCACCGAAATGTGAGGAAAATGTGTTTTTTTAGCCAAATTTTGAGGTTTGCAAAGGATTCTGGTTAACAGAACCTGGTCAGACCCCCACAAGTCACCCCATCTTGGATTCCCCTAGGTCTCTAGTTTTCAAAAATGCACAGGTTTGGTAGGTTTCCCTAGGTGCCAGCTGAGCTAGAGGCCAAAATCTACAGGTAGGCACTTTGCAAAAAACACCTCTGTTTTCTTTAAAAAAATGTGATGTGTCCACATTGTGTTTTGGGGCATTTCCTGTCACGGGTGCTAGGCCTACCCACACATGTGAGGTATCATTTTTATCGGGAGACTTGGGGGAACGCTGGGTGGAAGGAAATTTGTGGCTCCTTTCAGATTCCAGAACTTTCTGTCACCGAAATGTGAGGAAAACGTGTTTCTTTAGCCAAATTGTGAGGTTTGCAAAGGATTCTGGGTAACAGATCCTGGTCAGAGCCCCACAAGTCACCCCATCTTGGATTCCCCTAGGTCTCTAGTTTTAAAAAATGCACTGGTTTGGTAGTTTTCCCTAGGTGCCGGCTGACCTACAGGCCAAAATCTATAGGTAGGCACTTTTCAAAAAACACCTCTGTTTTCTTTCAAAAAATGTGATGTGTCCACGTTGCGTTTTGGGGCATTTCCTGTCGTGGGCGCTAGGCCTACCCACACAAGTGAGGTATCATTTTTATCGGGAGACTTGGGGGAATGCTGGGTGGAAGGAAACGTGTGGCTCCTCTCTGACTCCAGAACTTTCTGTCACCAAAATTTGAGGAAAATGTGTTTTTTTAGCCAAATTTTGAGGTTTGCAAAGGATTCTGGGTAACAGAACCTGGTCAGAGCCCCACAAGTCACCCCATCTTGGATTCCCCTAGGTCTCTAGTTTTCAAAAATGCACAGGTTTGGTAGGTTTCCCTAGGTGCCGGCTGAGCTAGAGGCCAAAATCTACAGGTAGGCACTTTGCAAAAAACACCTCTGTTTTCTTTAAAAAAATGTGATGTGTCCACGTTGCGTTTTGGGGCATTTCCTGTCGAGGGCGTTAGGCCTACTCACACAAGTGAGGTATCATTTTTATCGGGAGACTTGGGGGAACGCTGGGTGGAAGGAAATTTGTGGCTCCTCTCAGATTCCAGAACTTTCTGTCACCGAAATGTGAGGAAAATTTGTTTTTTTAGCCAAATTGTGAGGTTTGCAAAGGATTCTGGGTAACAGAACCTGGTCAGAGCCCCACAAGACACCCCATCTTGGATTCCCCTAGGTATCTAGTTTTCAAAAATGCACTGGTTTGGTAGGTTTCCCTAGGTGCCGGCTGATCTAGAGGCCAAAATCGAAAGGTAGGCACTTTGCAAAAAACACCTCTGTTTTCTTTCATAAAATGTGATGTGTCCACGTTGTGTTTTGGGGCATTTCCTGTCGCGGGCGCTAGGCCTTCTCACACAAGTGAGGTATCATTTTTATCGGGAGACTTGGGGGAACGCTGTGTGGAAGGGAATTTGTGGCTCCTATCTGATTCCAGAACTATCTGTCACCAAAATGTGAGGAAAACGTGTTTTTTTAGCCAAATTGTGAGGTTTGCAAAGGATTCCGGGTAACAGAACCTGGTCAGAGCCCCACAAGTCACCCCATCTTGGATTCCCCTAGGTCTCTAGTTTTAAAAAATGCACAGGTTTGGTAGGTTTCCCTAGGTGCCGTCTGAGCTAGAGGCCAAAATCTACAGGTAGGCACTTTGCAAAAAACACCTCTGTTTTCTTTCAAAAAATGTGATGTGTCCACGTTGTGTTTTGGGGCATTTCCTGTCACGGGCGCTAGGCCTACCCACACAAGTGAGGTATCATTTTTATCGGGAGACTTGGGGGAACGCTGGGTGGAAGGAAATTTGTGGCTCCTCTCAGATTCCAGAACTTTCTGTCACCGAAATGTGAGGAAAATGTGTTTTTTTAGCCAAATTTTGAGGTTTGCAAAGGATTCTGGGTAACAGAACTTGGTCAGAGCCCCACAAGTCACGCCATCTTGGATTCCCCTAGGTCTCTAGTTTTCAAAAATGCACAGGTTTGGTAGGTTTCCCTAGGTGCCAGCTGAGCTAGAGGCCAAAATCTACAGGTAGGCACTTTGCAAAAAACACCTCTGTTTTCTTTAAAAAAATGTGATGTGTCCACATTGTGTTTTGGGGCATTTCCTGTCACGGGTGCTAGGCCTACCCACACATGTGAGGTATCATTTTTATCGGGAGACTTGGGGGAACGCTGGGTGGAAGGAAATTTGTGGCTCCTTTCAGATTCCAGAACTTTCTGTCACCGAAATGTGAGGAAAACGTGTTTCTTTAGCCAAATTGTGAGGTTTGCAAAGGATTCTGGGTAACAGAACCTGGTCAGAGCCCCACAAGTCACCCCATCTTGGATTCCCCTAGGTCTCTAGTTTTAAAAAATGCACTGGTTTGGTAGGTTTCCCTAGGTGCCGGCTGACCTACAGGCCAAAATCTATAGGTAGGCACTTTTCAAAAAACACCTCTGTTTTCTTTCAAAAAATGTGATGTGTCCACGTTGCGTTTTGGGGCATTTCCTGTCGCGGGCGCTAAGCCTACCCACACAAGTGAGGTATCATTTTTATCGGGAGACTTGGGGGAACGCTGGGTGGAAGGAAATTTGTGGCTCCTCTCTGATTCCAGAACTTTCTGTCACCAAAATTTGAGGAAAATGTGTTTTTTTAGCCAAAGTTTGATGTTTGCAAAGGATTCTGGGTAACAGAACCTGGTCAGACCCCCACAAGTCACCCCATCTTGGATTCCCCTAGGTCTCTAGTTTTCAAAAATGCACAGGTTTGGTAGGTTTACCTAGGTGCCAGCTGAGCTAGAGGCCAAAATCTACAGGTAGGCACTTTGCAAAAAACACCTCTGTTTTCTTTCAAAAAATGTGATGTGTCCACATTGTGTTTTGGGGCATTTCCTGTCACGGGTGCTAGGCCTACCCACACAAGTGAGGTATCATTTTTATCGGGAGACTTGAGGGAACGCTGGATGGAAGGAAATTTGTGGCTCCTCTCAGATTCCAGAACTTTCTGTCACCGAAATGTGAGGAAAACGTGTTTTTTTATCCAAATTGTGAGGTTTGCAAAGGATTCTGGGTAACAGAACCTGGTCAGAGCCCCACAAGTCACCCCATCTTGGATTCCCCTAGGTCTCTAGTTTTCAAAAATGCACTGGTTTGGTAGGTTTCCCTAGGTGCCGGCTGAGCTAGAGGCCAAAATCTACAGGTAGGCACTTTGCAAAAAACACCTCTGTTTTCTTTAAAAAAATGTGATGTGTCCACGTTGCGTTTTGGGGCATTTCCTGTCGTGGGCGCTAGGCCTACCCACACAAGTGAGGTATCATTTTTATCGGGAGACTTGGGGGAATGCTGGGTGGAAGGAAACGTGTGGCTCCTCTCTGACTCCAGAACTTTCTGTCACCAAAATTTGAGGAAAATGTGTTTTATTAGCCAAATTTTTAGGTTTGCAAAGGATTCTGGGTAACAGAACCTGGTCAGAGCCCCACAAGTCACCCCATCTTGGATTCCCCTAGGTCTCTAGTTTTCAAAAATGCACAGGTTTGGTAGGTTTCCCTAGGTGCCGGCTGAGCTAGAGGCCAAAATCTACAGGTAGGCACTTTGCAAAAAACACCTTTGTTTTCTTTAAAAAAATGTGATGTGTCCACGTTGCGTTTTGGGGCATTTCCTGTCGAGGGCGTTAGGCCTACTCACACAAGTGAGGTATCATTTTTATCGGGAGACTTGGGGGAACGCTGGGTGGAAGGAAATTTGTGGCTCCTCTCAGATTCCAGAACTTTCTGTCACCGAAATGTGAGGAAAATTTGTTTTTTTAGCCAAATTGTGAGGTTTGCAAAGGATTCTGGGTAACAGAACCTGGTCAGAGCCCCACAAGTCACCCCATGTTGGATTCCCCTAGGTATCTAGTTTTCAAAAATGCACTGGTTTGGTAGGTTTCCCTAGGTGCCGGCTGATCTAGAGGCCAAAATCGAAAGGTAGGCACTTCGCAAAAAACACCTCTGTTTTCTTTCATAAAATGTGATGTGTCCACGTTGTGTTTTGGGGCATTTCCTGTCGCGGGCGCTAGGCCTTCTCACACAAGTGAGGTATCATTTTTATCGGGAGACTTGGGGGAACGCTGTGTGGAAGGGAATTTGTGGCTCCTATCTGATTCCAGAACTATCTGTCACCAAAATGTGAGGAAAACGTGTTTTTTTAGCCAAATTGTGAGGTTTGCAAAGGATTCCGGGTAACAGAACCTGGTCAGAGCCCCACAAGTCACCCCATCTTGGATTCCCCTAGGTCTCTAGTTTTAAAAAATGCACAGGTTTGGTAGGTTTCCCTAGGTGCCGTCTGAGCTAGAGGCCAAAATCTACAGGTAGGCACTTTGCAAAAAACACCTCTGTTTTCTTTCAAAAAATGTGATGTGTCCACATTGTGTTTTGGGGCATTTCCTGTCACGGGCGCTAGGCCTACCCAGACAAGTGAGGTATCATTTTTATCGGGAGACTTGGGGGAACGCTGGGTGGAAGGAAATTTGTGGCTCCTCTCAGATTCCAGAACTTTCTCTCACCGAAATGTGAGGAAAATGTGTTTTTTTAGCCAAATTTTGAGGTTTGCAAAGGATTCTGGTTAACAGAACCTGGTCAGACCCCCACAAGTCACCCCATCTTGGATTCCCCTAGGTCTCTAGTTTTCAAAAATGCACAGGTTTGGTAGGTTTCCCTAGGTGCCAGCTGAGCTAGAGGCCAAAATCTACAGGTAGGCACTTTGCAAAAAACACCTCTGTTTTCTTTAAAAAAATGTGATGTGTCCACATTGTGTTTTGGGGCATTTCCTGTCACGGGTGCTAGGCCTACCCACACATGTGAGGTATCATTTTTATCGGGAGACTTGGGGGAACGCTGGGTGGAAGGAAATTTGTGGCTCCTTTCAGATTCCAGAACTTTCTGTCACCGAAATGTGAGGAAAACGTGTTTCTTTAGCCAAATTGTGAGGTTTGCAAAGGATTCTGGGTAACAGAACCTGGTCAGAGCCCCACAAGTCACCCCATCTTGGATTCCCCTAGGTCTCTAGTTTTAAAAAATGCACTGGTTTGGTAGGTTTCCCTAGGTGCCGGCTGACCTACAGGCCAAAATCTATAGGTAGGCACTTTTCAAAAAACACCTCTGTTTTCTTTCAAAAAATGTGATGTGTCCACGTTGCGTTTTGGGGCATTTCCTGTCGCGGGCGCTAAGCCTACCCACACAAGTGAGGTATCATTTTTATCGGGAGACTTGGGGGAACGCTGGGTGGAAGGAAATTTGTGGCTCCTCTCTGATTCCAGAACTTTCTGTCACCAAAATTTGAGGAAAATGTGTTTTTTTAGCCAAAGTTTGATGTTTGCAAAGGATTCTGGGTAACAGAACCTGGTCAGACCCCCACAAGTCACCCCATCTTGGATTCCCCTAGGTCTCTAGTTTTCAAAAATGCACAGGTTTGGTAGGTTTACCTAGGTGCCAGCTGAGCTAGAGGCCAAAATCTACAGGTAGGCACTTTGCAAAAAACACCTCTGTTTTCTTTCAAAAAATGTGATGTGTCCACATTGTGTTTTGGGGCATTTCCTGTCACGGGTGCTAGGCCTACCCACACAAGTGAGGTATCATTTTTATCGGGAGACTTGAGGGAACGCTGGATGGAAGGAAATTTGTGGCTCCTCTCAGATTCCAGAACTTTCTGTCACCGAAATGTGAGGAAAACGTGTTTTTTTATCCAAATTGTGAGGTTTGCAAAGGATTCTGGGTAACAGAACCTGGTCAGAGCCCCACAAGTCACCCCATCTTGGATTCCCCTAGGTCTCTAGTTTTCAAAAATGCACTGGTTTGGTAGGTTTCCCTAGGTGCCGGCTGAGCTAGAGGCCAAAATCTACAGGTAGGCACTTTGCAAAAAACACCTCTGTTTTCTTTAAAAAAATGTGATGTGTCCACGTTGCGTTTTGGGGCATTTCCTGTCGTGGGCGCTAGGCCTACCCACACAAGTGAGGTATCATTTTTATCGGGAGACTTGGGGGAATGCTGGGTGGAAGGAAACGTGTGGCTCCTCTCTGACTCCAGAACTTTCTGTCACCAAAATTTGAGGAAAATGTGTTTTATTAGCCAAATTTTTAGGTTTGCAAAGGATTCTGGGTAACAGAACCTGGTCAGAGCCCCACAAGTCACCCCATCTTGGATTCCCCTAGGTCTCTAGTTTTCAAAAATGCACAGGTTTGGTAGGTTTCCCTAGGTGCCGGCTGAGCTAGAGGCCAAAATCTACAGGTAGGCACTTTGCAAAAAACACCTTTGTTTTCTTTAAAAAAATGTGATGTGTCCACGTTGCGTTTTGGGGCATTTCCTGTCGAGGGCGTTAGGCCTACTCACACAAGTGAGGTATCATTTTTATCGGGAGACTTGGGGGAACGCTGGGTGGAAGGAAATTTGTGGCTCCTCTCAGATTCCAGAACTTTCTGTCACCGAAATGTGAGGAAAATTTGTTTTTTTAGCCAAATTGTGAGGTTTGCAAAGGATTCTGGGTAACAGAACCTGGTCAGAGCCCCACAAGTCACCCCATGTTGGATTCCCCTAGGTATCTAGTTTTCAAAAATGCACTGGTTTGGTAGGTTTCCCTAGGTGCCGGCTGATCTAGAGGCCAAAATCGAAAGGTAGGCACTTCGCAAAAAACACCTCTGTTTTCTTTCATAAAATGTGATGTGTCCACGTTGTGTTTTGGGGCATTTCCTGTCGCGGGCGCTAGGCCTTCTCACACAAGTGAGGTATCATTTTTATCGGGAGACTTGGGGGAACGCTGTGTGGAAGGGAATTTGTGGCTCCTATCTGATTCCAGAACTATCTGTCACCAAAATGTGAGGAAAACGTGTTTTTTTAGCCAAATTGTGAGGTTTGCAAAGGATTCCGGGTAACAGAACCTGGTCAGAGCCCCACAAGTCACCCCATCTTGGATTCCCCTAGGTCTCTAGTTTTAAAAAATGCACAGGTTTGGTAGGTTTCCCTAGGTGCCGTCTGAGCTAGAGGCCAAAATCTACAGGTAGGCACTTTGCAAAAAACACCTCTGTTTTCTTTCAAAAAATGTGATGTGTCCACATTGTGTTTTGGGGCATTTCCTGTCACGGGCGCTAGGCCTACCCAGACAAGTGAGGTATCATTTTTATCGGGAGACTTGGGGGAACGCTGGGTGGAAGGAAATTTGTGGCTCCTCTCAGATTCCAGAACTTTCTCTCACCGAAATGTGAGGAAAATGTGTTTTTTTAGCCAAATTTTGAGGTTTGCAAAGGATTCTGGTTAACAGAACCTGGTCAGACCCCCACAAGTCACCCCATCTTGGATTCCCCTAGGTCTCTAGTTTTCAAAAATGCACAGGTTTGGTAGGTTTCCCTAGGTGCCAGCTGAGCTAGAGGCCAAAATCTACAGGTAGGCACTTTGCAAAAAACACCTCTGTTTTCTTTAAAAAAATGTGATGTGTCCACATTGTGTTTTGGGGCATTTCCTGTCACGGGTGCTAGGCCTACCCACACATGTGAGGTATCATTTTTATCGGGAGACTTGGGGGAACGCTGGGTGGAAGGAAATTTGTGGCTCCTTTCAGATTCCAGAACTTTCTGTCACCGAAATGTGAGGAAAACGTGTTTCTTTAGCCAAATTGTGAGGTTTGCAAAGGATTCTGGGTAACAGAACCTGGTCAGAGCCCCACAAGTCACCCCATCTTGGATTCCCCTAGGTCTCTAGTTTTAAAAAATGCACTGGTTTGGTAGGTTTCCCTAGGTGCCGGCTGACCTACAGGCCAAAATCTATAGGTAGGCACTTTTCAAAAAACACCTCTGTTTTCTTTCAAAAAATGTGATGTGTCCACGTTGCGTTTTGGGGCATTTCCTGTCGCGGGCGCTAAGCCTACCCACACAAGTGAGGTATCATTTTTATCGGGAGACTTGGGGGAACGCTGGGTGGAAGGAAATTTGTGGCTCCTCTCTGATTCCAGAACTTTCTGTCACCAAAATTTGAGGAAAATGTGTTTTTTTAGCCAAAGTTTGATGTTTGCAAAGGATTCTGGGTAACAGAACCTGGTCAGACCCCCACAAGTCACCCCATCTTGGATTCCCCTAGGTCTCTAGTTTTCAAAAATGCACAGGTTTGGTAGGTTTACCTAGGTGCCAGCTGAGCTAGAGGCCAAAATCTACAGGTAGGCACTTTGCAAAAAACACCTCTGTTTTCTTTCAAAAAATGTGATGTGTCCACATTGTGTTTTGGGGCATTTCCTGTCACGGGTGCTAGGCCTACCCACACAAGTGAGGTATCATTTTTATCGGGAGACTTGAGGGAACGCTGGATGGAAGGAAATTTGTGGCTCCTCTCAGATTCCAGAACTTTCTGTCACCGAAATGTGAGGAAAACGTGTTTTTTTATCCAAATTGTGAGGTTTGCAAAGGATTCTGGGTAACAGAACCTGGTCAGAGCCCCACAAGTCACCCCATCTTGGATTCCCCTAGGTCTCTAGTTTTCAAAAATGCACTGGTTTGGTAGGTTTCCCTAGGTGCCGGCTGAGCTAGAGGCCAAAATCTACAGGTAGGCACTTTGCAAAAAACACCTCTGTTTTCTTTAAAAAAATGTGATGTGTCCACGTTGCGTTTTGGGGCATTTCCTGTCGTGGGCGCTAGGCCTACCCACACAAGTGAGGTATCATTTTTATCGGGAGACTTGGGGGAATGCTGGGTGGAAGGAAACGTGTGGCTCCTCTCTGACTCCAGAACTTTCTGTCACCAAAATTTGAGGAAAATGTGTTTTATTAGCCAAATTTTGAGGTTTGCAAAGGATTCTGGGTAACAGAACCTGGTCAGAGCCCCACAAGTCACCCCATCTTGGATTCCCCTAGGTCTCTAGTTTTCAAAAATGCACAGGTTTGGTAGGTTTCCCTAGGTGCCGGCTGAGCTAGAGGCCAAAATCTACAGGTAGGCACTTTGCAAAAAACACCTTTGTTTTCTTTAAAAAAATGTGATGTGTCCACGTTGCGTTTTGGGGCATTTCCTGTCGAGGGCGTTAGGCCTACTCACACAAGTGAGGTATCATTTTTATCGGGAGACTTGGGGGAACGCTGGGTGGAAGGAAATTTGTGGCTCCTCTCAGATTCCAGAACTTTCTGTCACCGAAATGTGAGGAAAATTTGTTTTTTTAGCCAAATTGTGAGGTTTGCAAAGGATTCTAGGTAACAGAACCTGGTCAGAGCCCCACAAGTCACCCCATCTTGGATTCCCCGAGGTCTCTAGTTTTCAAAAATGCACAGGTTTGGTAGGTTTCCCTAGGTGCCGGCTGAGCTAGAGGCCAAAATCTACAGGTAGGCACTTTGCAAAAAACACCTCTGTTTTCTTTCATAAAATGTGATGTGTCCACGTTGTGTTTTGGGGCATTTCCTGTCGCGGGCGCTAGGCCTACTCACACAAGTGAGGTATCATTTTTATCGGGAGACTTGGGGGAACGCTGTGTGGAAGGGAATTTGTGGCTCCTATCTGATTCCAGAACTATCTGTCACCAAAATGTGAGGAAAACGTGTTTTTTTAGCCAAATTGTGAGGTTTGCAAAGTATTCCGGGTAACAGAACCTGGTCAGAGCCCCACAAGTCACCCCATCTTGGATTCCCCTAGGTCTCTAGTTTTCAAAAATGCACAGGTTTGGTAGGTTTCCCTAGGTGCCGTCTGAGCTAGAGGCCAAAATCTACAGGTAGGCACTTTGCAAAAAACACCTCTGTTTTCTTTAAAAAAATGTGATGTGTCCACGTTGTGTTTTGGGGCATTTCCTGTCACGGGCGCTAGGCCTACCCACACAAGTGAGGTATCATTTTTATCGGGAGTCTTGGGGGAACGCTGGGTGGAAGGAAATTTGTGGCTCCTCTCAGATTCCAGAACTTTCTGTCACCGAAATGTGAGGAAAACGTGTTTTTTTAGCCAAATTATGAGGTTTGCAAAGGATTCTAGGTAACAGAACCTGGTCAGAGCCCCACAAGTCACCCCATCTTGGATTCCCCTAGGTCTCTAGTTTTTAAAAATGCACTGGTTTGGTAGGTTTCCCTAGGTGCCGGCTGAGCTACAGGCCAAAATCTATAGGTAGGCACTTTGCAAAAAACACCTCTGTTTTCTTTCAAAAAATGTGATGTGTCCACGTTGCGTTTTAGGGCATTTCCTGTCGCGGGCGCTAAGCCTACCCACACAAGTGAGGTATCATTTTTATCAGGAGACTTGGCGGAACGCTGGGTGGAAGGAAATTTGTGGCTCCTCTCTGATTCCAGAACTTTCTGTCACCAAAATTTGAGGAAAATGTGATTTTTTAGCCAAAGTTTGACGTTTGCAAAGGATTCTGGGTAACAGAACCTGGTCAGACCCCCACAAGTCACCCCATCTTGGATTCCCCTAGGTCTCTAGTTTTCAAAAATGCACAGGTTTGGTAGGTTTCCCTAGGTGCCAGCTGAGCTAGAGGCCAAAATCTACTGGTAGGCACTTTGCAAAAAACACCTCTGTTTTCTTTCAAAAAATGTGATGTGTCCACGTTGCGTTTTGGGGCATTTCCTGTCGTGGGCGCTAGGCCTACCCACACAAGTGAGGTATCATTTTTATCGGGAGACTTGGGGGAATGCTGGGTGGAAGGAAACGTGTGGCTCCTCTCTGACTCCAGAACTTTCTGTCACCAAAATTTGAGGAAAATGTGTTTTTTTAGCCAAATTTTGAGGTTTGCAAAGGATTCTGGGTAACAGAACCTGGTCAGAGCCCCACAAGTCACCCCATCTTGGATTCCCCTAGGTCTCTAGTTTTCAAAAATGCACAGGTTTGGTAGGTTTCCCTAGGTGCCGGCTGAGCTAGAGGCCAAAATCTACAGGTAGGCACTTTGCAAAAAACACCTCTGTTTTCTTTCAAAAAATGTGATGTGTCCACGTTGTGTTTTGGGGCATTTCCTGTCACGGGCGCTAGGCCTACCCACACAAGTGAGGTATCATTTTTATCAGGAGACTTGGGGGAACGCTGGGAGGAAGGAAATTTGTGGCTCCTCTCAGATTCCAGAACTTTCTGTCACCGAAATGTGAGGAAAACGTGTTTTTTTAGCCAAATTGTGAGGTTTGCAAAGGATTCTGGGTAACAGAACCTGGTCAGAGCCCCACAAGTCACCCCATCTTGGATTCCCCTAGGTCTCTAGTTTTAAAAAATGCACTGGTTTGGTAGGTTTCCCTAGGTGCCGGCTGAGCTAGAGGCCAAAATCTACAGGTAGGCACTTTGCAAAAAACACCTCTGTTTTCTTTAAAAAAATGTGATGTGTCCACGTTGCGTTTTGGGGCATTTCCTGTCGTGGGCGCTAGGCCTACCCACACAAGTGAGGTATCATTTTTATCGGGAGACTTGGGGGAATGCTGGGTGGAAGGAAACGTGTGGCTCCTCTCTGACTCCAGAACTTTCTGTCACCAAAATTTGAGGAAAATGTGTTTTTTTAGCCAAATTTTGAGGTTTGCAAAGGATTCTGGGTAACAGAACCTGGTCAGAGCCCCACAAGTCACCCCGTCTTGGATTCCCCTAGGTCTCTAGTTTTCAAAAATGCACAGGTTTGGTAGGTTTCCCTAGGTGCCGGCTGAGCTAGAGGCCAAAATCTACAGGTAGGCACTTTGCAAAAAACACCTCTGTTTTCTTTCAAAAAGTGTGATGTGTCCACATTGTGTTTTGGGGCATTTCCTGTCACGGGTGCTAGGCCTACCCACACAAGTGAGGTATCATTTTTATCGGGAGACTTGAGGGAACGCTGGATGGAAGGAAATTTGTGGCTCCTCTCAGATTCCAGAACTTTCTGTCACCGAAATGTGAGGAAAACGTGTTTTTTTATCCAAATTGTGAGGTTTGCAAAGGATTCTGGGTAACAGAACCTGGTCAGAGCCCCACAAGTCACCCCATCTTGGATTCCCCTAGGTCTCTAGTTTTCAAAAATGCACTGGTTTGGTAGGTTTCCCTAGGTGCCGGCTGAGCTAGAGGCCAAAATCTACAGGTAGGCACTTTGCAAAAAACACCTCTGTTTTCTTTAAAAAAATGTGATGTGTCCACGTTGCGTTTTGGGGCATTTCCTGTCGTGGGCGCTAGGCCTACCCACACAAGTGAGGTATCATTTTTATCGGGAGACTTGGGGGAATGCTGGGTGGAAGGAAACGTGTGGCTCCTCTCTGACTCCAGAACTTTCTGTCACCAAAATTTGAGGAAAATGTGTTTTATTAGCCAAATTTTGAGGTTTGCAAAGGATTCTGGGGTAACAGAACCTGGTCAGAGCCCCACAAGTCACCCCATCTTGGATTCCCCTAGGTCTCTAGTTTTCAAAAATGCACAGGTTTGGTAGGTTTCCCTAGGTGCCGGCTGAGCTAGAGGCCAAAATCTACAGGTAGGCACTTTGCAAAAAACACCTTTGTTTTCTTTAAAAAAATGTGATGTGTCCACGTTGCGTTTTGGGGCATTTCCTGTCGAGGGCGTTAGGCCTACTCACACAAGTGAGGTATCATTTTTATCGGGAGACTTGGGGGAACGCTGGGTGGAAGGAAATTTGTGGCTCCTCTCAGATTCCAGAACTTTCTGTCACCGAAATGTGAGGAAAATTTGTTTTTTTAGCCAAATTGTGAGGTTTGCAAAGGATTCTGGGTAACAGAACCTGGTCAGAGCCCCACAAGTCACCCCATCTTGGATTCCCCTAGGTCTCTAGTTTTCAAAAATGCACAGGTTTGGTAGGTTTCCCTAGGTGCCGGCTGAGCTAGAGGCCAAAATCTACAGGTAGGCACTTTGCAAAAAACACCTCTATTTTCTTTCATAAAATGTGATGTGTCCACGTTGTGTTTTGGGGCATTTCCTGTCGCGGGCGCTAGGCCTACTCACACAAGTGAGGTATCATTTTTATCGGGAGACTTGGGGGAACGCTGTGTGGAAGGGAATTTGTGGCTCCTATCTGATTCCAGAACTATCTGTCACCAAAATGTGAGGAAAACGTGTTTTTTTAGCCAAATTGTGAGGTTTGCAAAGTATTCCGGGTAACAGAACCTGGTCAGAGCCCCACAAGTCACCCCATCTTGGATTCCCCTAGGTCTCTAGTTTTCAAAAATGCACAGGTTTGGTAGGTTTCCCTAGGTGCCGTCTGAGCTAGAGGCCAAAATCTACAGGTAGGCACTTTGCAAAAAACACCTCTGTTTTCTTTAAAAAAATGTGATGTGTCCACGTTGTGTTTTGGGGCATTTCCTGTCACGGGCGCTAGGCCTACCCACACAAGTGAGGTATCATTTTTATCGGGAGACTTGGGGGAACGCTGGGTGGAAGGAAATTTGTGGCTCCTCTCAGATTCCAGAACTTTCTGTCACCGAAATGTGAGGAAAACGTGTTTTTTTAGCCAAATTATGAGGTTTGCAAAGGATTCTGGGTAACAGAACCTGGTCAGAGCCCCACAAGTCACCCCATCTTGGATTCCCCTAGGTCTCTAGTTTTTAAAAATGCACTGGTTTGGTAGGTTTCCCTAGGTGCCGGCTGAGCTACAGGCCAAAATCTATAGGTAGGCACTTTGCAAAAAACACCTCTGTTTTCTTTCAAAAAATGTGATGTGTCCACGTTGCGTTTTAGGGCATTTCCTGTCGCGGGCGCTAAGCCTACCCACACAAGTGAGGTATCATTTTTATCAGGAGACTTGGCGGACCGCTGGGTGGAAGGAAATTTGTGGCTCCTCTCTGATTCCAGAACTTTCTGTCACCAAAATTTGAGGAAAATGTGATTTTTTAGCCAAAGTTTGACGTTTGCAAAGGATTCTGGGTAACAGAACCTGGTCAGACCCCCACAAGTCACCCCATCTTGGATTCCCCTAGGTCTCTAGTTTTCCAAAATGCACAGGTTTGGTAGGTTTCCCTAGGTGCCAGCTGAGCTAGAGGCCAAAATCTACTGGTAGGCACTTTGCAAAAAACACCTCTGTTTTCTTTCAAAAAATGTGATGTGTCCACGTTGCGTTTTGGGGCATTTCCTGTCGTGGGCGCTAGGCCTACCCACACAAGTGAGGTATCATTTTTATCGGGAGACTTGGGGGAATGCTGGGTGGAAGGAAACGTGTGGCTCCTCTCTGACTCCAGAACTTTCTGTCACCAAAATTTGAGGAAAATGTGTTTTTTTAGCCAAATTTTGAGGTTTGCAAAGGATTCTGGGTAACAGAACCTGGTCAGAGCCCCACAAGTCACCCCATCTTGGATTCCCCTAGGTCTCTAGTTTTCAAAAATGCACAGGTTTGGTAGGTTTCCCTAGGTGCCGGCTGAGCTAGAGGCCAAAATCTACAGGTAGGCACTTTGCAAAAAACACCTCTGTTTTCTTTCAAAAAATGTGATGTGTCCACGTTGTGTTTTGGGGCATTTCCTGTCACGGGCGCTAGGCCTACCCACACAAGTGAGGTATCATTTTTATCAGGAGACTTGGGGGAACGCTGGGAGGAAGGAAATTTGTGGCTCCTCTCAGATTCCAGAACTTTCTGTCACCGAAATGTGAGGAAAACGTGTTTTTTTAGCCAAATTGTGAGGTTTGCAAAGGATTCTGGGTAACAGAACCTGGTCAGAGCCCCACAAGTCACCCCATCTTGGATTCCCCTAGGTCTCTAGTTTTCAAAAATGCACTGGTTTGGTAGGTTTCCCTAGGTGCCGGCTGAGCTAGAGGCCAAAATCTACAGGTAGGCACTTTGCAAAAAACACCTCTGTTTTCTTTAAAAAAATGTGATGTGTCCACGTTGCGTTTTGGGGCATTTCCTGTCGTGGGCGCTAGGCCTACCCACACAAGTGAGGTATCATTTTTATCGGGAGACTTGGGGGAATGCTGGGTGGAAGGAAACGTGTGGCTCCTCTCTGACTCCAGAACTTTCTGTCACCAAAATTTGAGGAAAATGTGTTTTTTTAGCCAAATTTTGAGGTTTGCAAAGGATTCTGGGTAACAGAACCTGGTCAGAGCCCCACAAGTCACCCCGTCTTGGATTCCCCTAGGTCTCTAGTTTTCAAAAATGCACAGGTTTGGTAGGTTTCCCTAGGTGCCGGCTGAGCTAGAGGCCAAAATCTACAGGTAGGCACTTTGCAAAAAACACCTCTGTTTTCTTTCAAAAAATGTGATGTGTCCACGTTGCGTTTTGGGGCATTTCCTGTCGCGGGCACTAGGCCTACTCACACAAGTGAGGTATCATTTTTATCGGGAGACTTGGGGGAACGCTGTGTGGAAGGGAATTGGTGGCTCCTCTCTGATTCCAGAACTATCTGTCACCAAAATGTGAGGAAAACGTGTTTTTTTAGCCAAATTGTGAGGTTTGCGAAGGATTACAGGTAACAGAACCTGGTCAGAGCCCCACAAGTCACCCCATCTTGGATTCCCCTAGGTCTCTAGTTTTAAAAAATGCACAGGTTTGGTAGGTTTCCCTAGGTGCCGTCTGAGCTAGAGGCCAAAATCTACAGGTAGGCACTTTGCAAAATACACCTCTGTTTTCTTTCAAAAAATGTGATGTGTCCACGTTGTGTTTTGGGGCATTTCCTGTCACGGGCGCTAGGCCTACCCACACAAGTGAGGTATCATTTTTATCGGGAGACTTGGGGGAACGCTGGGTGGAAGGAAATTTGTGGCTCCTCTCAGATTCCAGAACTTTCTGTCACCGAAATGTGAGGAAAATGTGTTTTTTTAGCCAAATTTTGAGGTTTGCAAAGGATTCTGGGTAACAGAACTTGGTCAGAGCCCCACAAGTCACGCCATCTTGGATTCCCCTAGGTCTCTAGTTTAAAAAAATGCACAGGTTTGGTAGGTTTCCCTAGGTGCCGTCTGAGCTAGAGGCCAAAATCTACAGGTAGGCACTTTGCAAAAAACACCTCTGTTTTCTTTAAAAAAATGTGATGTGTCCACGTTGTGTTTTGGGGCATTTCCTGTCACGGGCGCTAGGCCTACCCAGACAAGTGAGGTATCATTTTTATCGGGAGACTTGGGGGAACGCTGGGTGGAAGGAAATTTGTGGCTCCTCTCAGATTCCAGAACTTTCTGTCACCGAAATGTGAGGAAAATGTGTTTTTTTAGCCAAATTTTGAGGTTTGCAAAGGATTCTGGTTAACAGAACCTGGTCAGACCCCCACAAGTCACCCCATCTTGGATTCCCCTAGGTCTCTAGTTTTAAAAAATGCACAGGTTTGGTAGGTTTCCCTAGGTGCCAGCTGAGCTAGAGGCCAAAATCTACAGGTAGGCACTTTGCAAAAAACACCTCTGTTTTCTTTAAAAAAATGTGATGTGTCCACATTGTGTTTTGGGGCATTTCCTGTCACGGGTGCTAGGCCTACCCACACATGTGAGGTATCATTTTTATCGGGAGACTTGGGGGAACGCTGGGTGGAAGGAAATTTGTGGCTCCTTTCAGATTCCAGAACTTTCTGTCACCGAAATGTGAGGAAAACGTGTTTCTTTAGCCAAATTGTGAGGTTTGCAAAGGATTCTGGGTAACAGAACCTGGTCAGAGCCCCACAAGTCACCCCATCTTGGATTCCCCTAGGTCTCTAGTTTTAAAAAATGCACTGGTTTGGTAGGTTTCCCTAGGTGCCGGCTGACCTACAGGCCAAAATCTATAGGTAGGCACTTTTCAAAAAACACCTCTGTTTTCTTTCAAAAAATGTGATGTGTCCACGTTGCGTTTTGGGGCATTTCCTGTCGTGGGCGCTAGGCCTACCCACACAAGTGAGGTATCATTTTTATCGGGAGACTTGGGGGAATGCTGGGTGGAAGGAAACGTGTGGCTCCTCTCTGACTCCAGAACTTTCTGTCACCAAAATTTGAGGAAAATGTGTTTTTTTAGCCAAATTTTGAGGTTTGCAAAGGATTCTGGGTAACAGAACCTGGTCAGAGCCCCACAAGTCACCCCATCTTGGATTCCCCTAGGTCTCTAGTTTTCAAAAATGCACAGGTTTGGTAGGTTTCCCTAGGTGCCGGCTGAGCTAGAGGCCAAAATCTACAGGTAGGCACTTTGCAAAAAACACCTCTGTTTTCTTTAAAAAAATGTGATGTGTCCACGTTGCGTTTTGGGGCATTTCCTGTCGAGGGCGTTAGGCCTACTCACACAAGTGAGGTATCATTTTTATCGGGAGACTTGGGGGAACGCTGGGTGGAAGGAAATTTGTGGCTCCTCTCAGATTCCAGAACTTTCTGTCACCGAAATGTGAGGAAAATTTGTTTTTTTAGCCAAATTGTGAGGTTTGCAAAGGATTCTGGGTAACAGAACCTGGTCAGAGCCCCACAAGACACCCCATCTTGGATTCCCCTAGGTATCTAGTTTTCAAAAATGCACTGGTTTGGTAGGTTTCCCTAGGTGCCGGCTGATCTAGAGGCCAAAATCGAAAGGTAGGCACTTTGCAAAAAACACCTCTGTTTTCTTTCATAAAATGTGATGTGTCCACGTTGTGTTTTGGGGCATTTCCTGTCGCGGGCGCTAGGCCTTCTCACACAAGTGAGGTATCATTTTTATCGGGAGACTTGGGGGAACGCTGTGTGGAAGGGAATTTGTGGCTCCTATCTGATTCCAGAACTATCTGTCACCAAAATGTGAGGAAAACGTGTTTTTTTAGCCAAATTGTGAGGTTTGCAAAGGATTCCGGGTAACAGAACCTGGTCAGAGCCCCACAAGTCACCCCATCTTGGATTCCCCTAGGTCTCTAGTTTTAAAAAATGCACAGGTTTGGTAGGTTTCCCTAGGTGCCGTCTGAGCTAGAGGCCAAAATCTACAGGTAGGCACTTTGCAAAAAACACCTCTGTTTTCTTTCAAAAAATGTGATGTGTCCACGTTGTGTTTTGGGGCATTTCCTGTCACGGGCGCTAGGCCTACCCACACAAGTGAGGTATCATTTTTATCGGGAGACTTGGGGGAACGCTGGGTGGAAGGAAATTTGTGGCTCCTCTCAGATTCCAGAACTTTCTGTCACCGAAATGTGAGGAAAACGTGTTTTTTTAGCCAAATTGTGAGGTTTGCAAAGGATTCTGGGTAACAGAACCTGGTCAGAGCCCCACAAGTCACCCCATCTTGGATTCCCCTAGGTCTCTAGTTTTTAAAAATGCACTGGTTTGGTAGGTTTCCCTAGGTGCCGGCTGAGCTACAGGCCAAAATCTATAGGTAGGCACTTTGCAAAAAACACCTCTGTTTTCTTTCAAAAAATGTGATGTGTCCACGTTGCGTTTTGGGGCATTTCCTGTCGCGGGCGCTAAGCCTACCCACACAAGTGAGGTATCATTTTTATCGGGAGACTTGGCGGAACGCTGGGTGGAAGGAAATTTGTGGCTCCTCTCTGATTCCAGAACTTTCTGTCACCAAAATTTGAGGAAAATGTGATTTTTTAGCCAAAGTTTGACGTTTGCAAAGGATTCTGGGTAACAGAACCTGGTCAGACCCCCACAAGTCACCCCATCTTGGATTCCCCTAGGTCTCTAGTTTTCATAAATGCACAGGTTTGGTAGGTTTCCCTAGGTGCCAGCTGAGCTAGAGGCCAAAATCTACAGGTAGGCACTTTGCAAAAAACACCTCTGTTTTCTTTCAAAAAATGTGATGTGTCCACGTTGCGTTTTGGGGCATTTCCTGTCGTGGGCGCTAGGCCTACCCACACAAGTGAGGTATCATTTTTATCGGGAGACTTGGGGGAATGCTGGGTGGAAGGAAACATGTGGCTCCTCTCTGACTCCAGAACTTTCTGTCACCAAAATTTGAGGAAAATGTGTTTTTTTAGCCAAATTTTGAGGTTTGCAAAGGATTCTGGGTAACAGAACCTGGTCAGAGCCCCACAAGTCACCCCATCTTGGATTCCCCTAGGTCTCTAGTTTTCAAAAATGCACAGGTTTGGTAGGTTTCCCTAGGTGCCGGCTGAGCTAGAGGCCAAAATCTACAGGTAGGCACTTTGCAAAAAACCCCTCTGTTTTCTTTAAAAAAATGTGATGTGTCCACGTTGTGTTTTGGGGCATTTCCTGTCACGGGCGCTAGGCCTACCCACACAAGTGATGTATCATTTTTATCGGGAGACTTGGGGGAACGCTGGGTGGAAGGAAATTTGTGGCTCCTCTCAGATTCCAGAACTTTCTGTCACTGAAATGTGAGGAAAATGTGTTTTTTCAGCCAAATTATGAGGTTTGCAAAGGATTCTGGGTAACAGAACCTGGTCAGACCCCCACAAGTCACCCCATTTTGGATTCCCCTAGGTCTCTAGTTTTCAAAAATGCACGGTTTGGTAGGTTTCCCTAGGTGCCAGCTGAGCTAGAGGCCAAAATCTACAGGTAGGCACTTTGCAAAAAACACCTCTGTTTTCTTTCAAAAAATGTGATGTGTCTACATTGTGTTTTGGGGCATTTCCTGTCACGGGTGCTAGGCCTACCCACACAAGTGAGGTATCATTTTTATCGGGAGACTTGGGGGAACGCTGGGTGGAAGGAAATTTGTGGCTCCTCTCAGATTCCAGAACTTTCTCTCACCGAAATGTGAGGAAAATGTGTTTTTTTAGCCAAATTTTGAGGTTTGCAAAGGATTCTGGGTAACAGAACCTGGTCAGACCCCCACAAGTCACCCCAT
This sequence comes from Pleurodeles waltl, assembly GCF_031143425.1. Taxonomy (NCBI): domain Eukaryota; kingdom Metazoa; phylum Chordata; class Amphibia; order Caudata; family Salamandridae; genus Pleurodeles; species Pleurodeles waltl. The sequence continues at coordinate 894,956,287 of NC_090436.1, forward strand.
CTTGGATTCCCCTAGGTCTCTAGTTTTCAAAAATGCACAGGTTTGGTAGGTTTCCCTAGGTGCCAGCTGAGCTAGAGGCCAAAATCTACAGGTAGGCACTTTGCAAAAAACACCTCTGTTTTCTTTAAAAAAATGTGATGTGTCCACATTGTGTTTTGGGGCATTTCCTGTCACGGGTGCTAGGCCTACCCACACATGTGAGGTATCATTTTTATCGGGAGACTTGGGGGAACGCTGGGTGGAAGGAAATTTGTGGCTCCTTTCAGATTCCAGAACTTTCTGTCACCGAAATGTGAGGAAAACGTGTTTCTTTAGCCAAATTGTGAGGTTTGCAAAGGATTCTGGGTAACAGAACCTGGTCAGAGCCCCACAAGTCACCCCATCTTGGATTCCCCTAGGTCTCTAGTTTTAAAAAATGCACTGGTTTGGTAGGTTTCCCTAGGTGCCGGCTGACCTACAGGCCAAAATCTATAGGTAGGCACTTTTCAAAAAACACCTCTGTTTTCTTTCAAAAAATGTGATGTGTCCACGTTGCGTTTTGGGGCATTTCCTGTCGCGGGCGCTAAGCCTACCCACACAAGTGAGGTATCATTTTTATCGGGAGACTTGGGGGAACGCTGGGTGGAAGGAAATTTGTGGCTCCTCTCTGATTCCAGAACTTTCTGTCACCAAAATTTGAGGAAAATGTGTTTTTTTAGCCAAAGTTTGATGTTTGCAAAGGATTCTGGGTAACAGAACCTGGTCAGACCCCCACAAGTCACCCCATCTTGGATTCCCCTAGGTCTCTAGTTTTAAAAAATGCACAGGTTTGTTAGGTTTACCTAGGTGCCAGCTGAGCTAGAGGCCAAAATCTACAGGTAGGCACTTTGCAAAAAACACCTCTGTTTTCTTTCAAAAAATGTGATGTGTCCACATTGTGTTTTGGGGCATTTCCTGTCACGGGTGCTAGGCCTACCCACACAAGTGAGGTATCATTTTTATCGGGAGACTTGAGGGAACGCTGGATGGAAGGAAATTTGTGGCTCCTCTCAGATTCCAGAACTTTCTGTCACCGAAATGTGAGGAAAACGTGTTTTTTTATCCAAATTGTGAGGTTTGCAAAGGATTCTGGGTAACAGAACCTGGTCAGAGCCCCACAAGTCACCCCATCTTGGATTCCCCTAGGTCTCTAGTTTTCAAAAATGCACTGGTTTGGTAGGTTTCCCTAGGTGCCGGCTGAGCTAGAGGCCAAAATCTACAGGTAGGCACTTTGCAAAAAACACCTCTGTTTTCTTTAAAAAAATGTGATGTGTCCACGTTGCGTTTTGGGGCATTTCCTGTCGTGGGCGCTAGGCCTACCCACACAAGTGAGGTATCATTTTTATCGGGAGACTTGGGGGAATGCTGGGTGGAAGGAAACGTGTGGCTCCTCTCTGACTCCAGAACTTTCTGTCACCAAAATTTGAGGAAAATGTGTTTTTTTAGCCAAATTTTGAGGTTTGCAAAGGATTCTGGGTAACAGAACCTGGTCAGAGCCCCACAAGTCACCCCATCTTGGATTCCCCTAGGTCTCTAGTTTTCAAAAATGCACAGGTTTGGTAGGTTTCCCTAGGTGCCGGCTGAGCTAGAGGCCAAAATCTACAGGTAGGCACTTTGCAAAAAACACCTCTGTTTTCTTTAAAAAAATGTGATGTGTCCACGTTGCGTTTTGGGGCATTTCCTGTCGAGGGCGTTAGGCCTACTCACACAAGTGAGGTATCATTTTTATCGGGAGACTTGGGGGAACGCTGGGTGGAAGGAAATTTGTGGCTCCTCTCAGATTCCAGAACTTTCTGTCACCGAAATGTGAGGAAAATTTGTTTTTTTAGCCAAATTGTGAGGTTTGCAAAGGATTCTGGGTAACAGAACCTGGTCAGAGCCCCACAAGTCACCCCATCTTGGATTCCCCTAGGTATCTAGTTTTCAAAAATGCACTGGTTTGGTAGGTTTCCCTAGGTGCCGGCTGATCTAGAGGCCAAAATCGAAAGGTAGGCACTTTGCAAAAAACACCTCTGTTTTCTTTCATAAAATGTGATGTGTCCACGTTGTGTTTTGGGGCATTTCCTGTCGCGGGCGCTAGGCCTTCTCACACAAGTGAGGTATCATTTTTATCGGGAGACTTGGGGGAACGCTGTGTGGAAGGGAATTTGTGGCTCCTATCTGATTCCAGAACTATCTGTCACCAAAATGTAAGGAAAACGTGTTTTTTTAGCCAAATTGTGAGGTTTGCAAAGGATTCCGGGTAACAGAACCTGGTCAGAGCCCCACAAGTCACCCCATCTTGGATTCCCCTAGGTCTCTAGTTTTAAAAAATGCACAGGTTTGGTAGGTTTCCCTAGGTGCCGTCTGAGCTAGAGGCCAAAATCTACAGGTAGGCACTTTGCAAAAAACACCTCTGTTTTCTTTCAACAAATGTGATGTGTCCACGTTGTGTTTTGGGGCATTTCCTGTCACGGGCGCTAGGCCTACCCACACAAGTGAGGTATCATTTTTATCGGGAGACTTGGGGGAACGCTGGGTGGAAGGAAATTTGTGGCTCCTCTCAGATTCCAGAACTTTCTGTCACCGAAATGTGAGGAAAACGTGTTTTTTTAGCCAAATTGTGAGGTTTGCAAAGGATTCTGGGTAACAGAACCTGGTCCGAGCCCCACAAGTCACCCCATCTTGGATTCCCCTAGGTCTCTAGTTTTTAAAAATGCACTGGTTTGGTAGGTTTCCCTAGGTGCCGGCTGAGCTACAGGCCAAAATCTATAGGTAGGCACTTTGCAAAAAACACCTCTGTTTTCTTTCAAAAAATGTGATGTGTCCACGTTGCGTTTTGGGGCATTTCCTGTCGCGGGCGCTAAGCCTACCCACACAAGTGAGGTATCATTTTTATCGGGAGACTTGGCGGAACGCTGGGTGGAAGGAAATTTGTGGCTCCTCTCTGATTCCAGAACTTTCTGTCACCAAAATTTGAGGAAAATGTGATTTTTTAGCCAAAGTTTGACGTTTGCAAAGGATTCTGGGTAACAGAACCTGGTCAGACCCCCACAAGTCACCCCATCTTGGATTCCCCTAGGTCTCTAGTTTTCATAAATGCACAGGTTTGGTAGGTTTCCCTAGGTGCCAGCTGAGCTAGAGGCCAAAATCTACAGGTAGGCACTTTGCAAAAAACACCTCTGTTTTCTTTCAAAAAATGTGATGTGTCCACGTTGCGTTTTGGGGCATTTCCTGTCGTGGGCGCTAGGCCTACCCACACAAGTGAGGTATCATTTTTATCGGGAGACTTGGGGGAATGCTGGGTGGAAGGAAACGTGTGGCTCCTCTCTGACTCCAGAACTTTCTGTCACCAAAATTTGAGGAAAATGTGTTTTTTTAGCCAAATTTTGAGGTTTGCAAAGGATTCTGGGTAACAGAACCTGGTCAGAGCCCCACAAGTCACCCCATCTTGGATTCCCCTAGGTCTCTAGTTTTCAAAAATGCACAGGTTTGGTAGGTTTCCCTAGGTGCCGGCTGAGCTAGAGGCCAAAATCTACAGGTAGGCACTTTGCAAAAAACACCTCTGTTTTCTTTCATAAAATGTGATGTGTCCACGTTGTGTTTTGGGGCATTTCCTGTCGCGGGCGCTAGGCCTACTCACACAAGTGAGGTATCATTTTTATCGGGAGACTTGGGGGAACGCTGTGTGGAAGGGAATTTGTGGATCCTATCTGATTCCAGAACTATCTGTCACCAAAATGTGAGGAAAACGTGTTTTTTTAGCCAAATTGTGAGATTTGCAAAGTATTCCGGGTGACAGAACCTGGTCAAAGCCCCACAAGTCACCCCATCTTGGATTCCCCTAGGTCTCTAGTTTTAAAAAATGCACAGGTTTGGTAGGTTTCCCTAGGTGCCGTCTGAGCTAGAGGCCAAAATCTACAGGTAGGCACTTTGCAAAAAACACCTCTGTTTTCTTTCAAAAAATGTGATGTGTCCACATTGTGTTTTGGGGCATTTCCTGTCACGGGCGCTAGGCCTACCCACACAAGTGAGGTATCATTTTTATCGGGAGACTTGGGGGAACGCTGGGTGGAAGGAAATTTGTGGCTCCTCTCAGATTCCAGAACTTTCTGTCACCGAAATGTGAGGAAAACGTGTTTTTTTAGCCAAATTATGAGGTTTGCAAAGGATTCTGGGTAACAGAACCTGGTCAGAGCCCCACAAGTCACCCCATCTTGGATTCCCCTAGGTCTCTAGTTTTCAAAAATGCACAGGTTTGGTAGGTTTCCCTAGGTGCCGGCTGAGCTAGAGGCCAAAATCTACAGGTAGGCACTTTGCAAAAAACACCTCTGTTTTCTTTCAAAAAATGTGATGTGTCCACGTTGTGTTTTGGGGCATTTCCTGTCACGGGCGCTAGGCCTACCCACACAAGTGAGGTATCATTTTTATCAGGAGACTTGGCGGAACGCTGGGTGGAAGGAAATTTGTGGCTCCTCTCTGATTCCAGAACTTTCTGTCACCAAAATTTGAGGAAAATGTGATTTTTTAGCCAAAGTTTGATGTTTGCAAAGGATTCTGGGTAACAGAACCTGGTCAGACCCCCACAAGTCACCCCATCTTGGATTCCCCTAGGTCTCTAGTTTTCAAAAATGCACAGGTTTGGTAGGTTTCCCTAGGTGCCAGCTGAGCTAGAGGCCAAAATCTACTGGTAGGCACTTTGCAAAAAACACCTCTGTTTTCTTTCAAAAAATGTGATGTGTCCACGTTGCGTTTTGGGGCATTTCCTGTCGTGGGCGCTAGGCCTACCCACACAAGTGAGGTATCATTTTTATCGGGAGACTTGGGGGAATGCTGGGTGGAAGGAAACGTGTGGCTCCTCTCTGACTCCAGAACTTTCTGTCACCAAAATTTGAGGAAAATGTGTTTTTTTAGCCAAATTTTGAGGTTTGCAAAGGATTCTGGGTAACAGAACCTGGTCAGAGCCCCACAAGTCACCCCATCTTGGATTCCCCTAGGTCTCTAGTTTTCAAAAATGCACAGGTTTGGTAGGTTTCCCTAGGTGCCGGCTGAGCTAGAGGCCAAAATCTACAGGTAGGCACTTTGCAAAAAACACCTCTGTTTTCTTTCAAAAAATGTGATGTGTCCACGTTGTGTTTTGGGGCATTTCCTGTCACGGGCGCTAGGCCTACCCACACAAGTGAGGTATCATTTTTATCAGGAGACTTGGGGGAACGCTGGGAGGAAGGAAATTTGTGGCTCCTCTCAGATTCCAGAACTTTCTGTCACCGAAATGTGAGGAAAACGTGTTTTTTTAGCCAAATTGTGAGGTTTGCAAAGGATTCTGGGTAACAGAACCTGGTCAGAGCCCCACAAGTCACCCCATCTTGGATTCCCCTAGGTCTCTAGTTTTCAAAAATGCACTGGTTTGGTAGGTTTCCCTAGGTGCCGGCTGAGCTAGAGGCCAAAATCTACAGGTAGGCACTTTGCAAAAAACACCTCTGTTTTCTTTAAAAAAATGTGATGTGTCCACGTTGCGTTTTGGGGCATTTCCTGTCGTGGGCGCTAGGCCTACCCACACAAGTGAGGTATCATTTTTATCGGGAGACTTGGGGGAATGCTGGGTGGAAGGAAACGTGTGGCTCCTCTCTGACTCCAGAACTTTCTGTCACCAAAATTTGAGGAAAATGTGTTTTTTTAGCCAAATTTTGAGGTTTGCAAAGGATTCTGGGTAACAGAACCTGGTCAGAGCCCCACAAGTCACCCCATCTTGGATTCCCCTAGGTCTCTAGTTTTCAAAAATGCACAGGTTTGGTAGGTTTCCCTAGGTGCCGGCTGAGCTAGAGGCCAAAATCTACAGGTAGGCACTTTGCAAAAAACACCTCTGTTTTCTTTAAAAAAATGTGATGTGTCCACGTTGCGTTTTGGGGCATTTCCTGTCGCGGGCACTAGGCCTACTCACACAAGTGAGGTATCATTTTTATCGGGAGACATGGGGGAACGCTGTGTGGAAGGGAATTTGTGGCTCCTCTCTGATTCCAGAACTATCTGTCACCAAAATGTGAGGAAAACGTGTTTTTTTAGCCAAATTGTGAGGTTTGCGAAGGATTCCAGGTAACAGAACCTGGTCAGAGCCCCACAAGTCACCCCATCTTGGATTCCCCTAGGTCTCTAGTTTTAAAAAATGCACAGGTTTGGTAGGTTTCCCTAGGTGCCGTCTGAGCTAGAGGCCAAAATCTACAGGTAGGCACTTTGCAAAAAACACCTCTGTTTTCTTTCAAAAAATGTGATGTGTCCACGTTGTGTTTTGGGGCATTTCCTGTCACGGGCGCTAGGCCTACCCACACAAGTGAGGTATCATTTTTATCGGGAGACTTGGGGGAACGCTGGGTGGAAGGAAATTTGTGGCTCCTCTCAGATTCCAGAACTTTCTGTCACCGAAATGTGAGGAAAATGTGTTTTTTTAGCCAAATTTTGAGGTTTGCAAAGGATTCTGGGTAACAGAACTTGGTCAGAGCCCCACAAGTCACGCCATCTTGGATTCCCCTAGGTCTCTAGTTTAAAAAAATGCACAGGTTTGGTAGGTTTCCCTAGGTGCCGTCTGAGCTAGAGGCCAAAATCTACAGGTAGGCACTTTGCAAAAAACACCTCTGTTTTCTTTAAAAAAATGTGATGTGTCCACGTTGTGTTTTGGGGCATTTCCTGTCACGGGCGCTAGGCCTACCCAGACAAGTGAGGTATCATTTTTATCGGGAGACTTGGGGGAACGCTGGGTGGAAGGAAATTTGTGGCTCCTCTCAGATTCCAGAACTTTCTCTCACCGAAATGTGAGGAAAATGTGTTTTTTTAGCCAAATTTTGAGGTTTGCAAAGGATTCTGGGTAACAGAACCTGGTCAGAGCCCCACAAGTCACCCCATCTTGGATTCCCCTAGGTCTCTAGTTTTCAAAAATGCACAGGTTTGGTAGGTTTCCCTATGTGCCGGCTGAGCTAGAGGCCAAAATCTACAGGTAGGCACTTTGCAAAAAACACCTCTGTTTTCTTTAAAAAAATGTGATGTGTCCACGTTGCGTTTTGGGGCATTTCCTGTCGAGGGCGTTAGGCCTACTCACACAAGTGAGGTATCATTTTTATCGGGAGACTTGGGGGAACGCTGGGTGGAAGGAAATTTGTGGCTCCTCTCAGATTCCAGAACTTTCTGTCACCGAAATGTGAGGAAAATTTGTTTTTTTAGCCAAATTGTGAGGTTTGCAAAGGATTCTGGGTAACAGAACCTGGTCAGAGCCCCACAAGTCACACCATCTTGGATTCCCCTAGGTATCTAGTTTTCAAAAATGCACTGGTTTGGTAGGTTTCCCTAGGTGCCGGCTGATCTAGAGGCCAAAATCGAAAGGTAGGCACTTTGCAAAAAACACCTCTGTTTTCTTTCATAAAATGTGATGTGTCCACGTTGTGTTTTGGGGCATTTCCTGTCGCGGGCGCTAGGCCTTCTCACACAAGTGAGGTATCATTTTTATCGGGAGACTTGGGGGAACGCTGTGTGGAAGGGAATTTGTGGCTCCTATCTGATTCCAGAACTATCTGTCACCAAAATCTGAGGAAAACGTGTTTTTTTAGCCAAATTGTGAGGTTTGCAAAGGATTCCGGGTAACAGAACCTGGTCAGAGCCTCACTAGTCACCCCATCTTGGATTCCCCTAGGTCTCTAGTTTTAAAAAATGCACAGGTTTGGTAGGTTTCCCTAGGTGCCGTCTGAGCTAGAGGCCAAAATCTACAGGTAGGCACTTTGCAAAAAACACCTCTGTTTTCTTTCAAAAAATGTGATGTGTCCACGTTGTGTTTTGGGGCATTTCCTGTCACGGGCGCTAGGCCTACCCACACAAGTGAGGTATCATTTTTATCGGGAGACTTGGGGGAACGCTGGGTGGAAGGAAATTTGTGGCTCCTCTCAGATTCCAGAACTTTCTGTCACCGAAATGTGAGGAAAACGTGTTTTTTTAGCCAAATTGTGAGGTTTGCAAAGGATTCTGGGTAACAGAACCTGGTCAGAGCCCCACAAGTCACCCCATCTTGGATTCCCCTAGGTCTCTAGTTTTTAAAAATGCACTGGTTTGGTAGGTTTCCCTAGGTGCCGGCTGAGCTACAGGCCAAAATCTATAGGTAGGCACTTTGCAAAAAACACCTCTGTTTTCTTTCAAAAAATGTGATGTGTCCACGTTGCGTTTTGGGGCATTTCCTATCGCGGGCGCTAAGCCTACCCACACAAGTGAGGTATCATTTTTATCGGGAGACTTGGCGGAACGCTGGGTGGAAGGAAATTTGTGGCTCCTCTCTGATTCCAGAACTTTCTGTCACCAAAATTTGAGGAAAATGTGATTTTTTAGCCAAAGTTTGACGTTTGCAAAGGATTCTGGGTAACAGAACCTGGTCAGACCCCCACAAGTCACCCCATCTTGGATTCCCCTAGGTCTCTAGTTTTCATAAATGCACAGGTTTGGTAGGTTTCCCTAGGTGCCAGCTGAGCTAGAGGCCAAAATCTACAGGTAGGCACTTTGCAAAAAACACCTCTGTTTTCTTTCAAAAAATGTGATGTGTCCACGTTGCGTTTTGGGGCATTTCCTGTCGTGGGCGCTAGGCCTACCCACACAAGTGAGGTATCATTTTTATCGGGAGACTTGGGGGAATGCTGGGTGGAAGGAAACATGTGGCTCCTCTCTGACTCCAGAACTTTCTGTCACCAAAATTTGAGGAAAATGTGTTTTTTTAGCCAAATTTTGAGGTTTGCAAAGGATTCTGGGTAACAGAACCTGGTCAGAGCCCCACAAGTCACCCCATCTTGGATTCCCCTAGGTCTCTAGTTTTCAAAAATGCACAGGTTTGGTAGGATTCCCTAGGTGCCGGCTGAGCTAGAGGCCAAAATCTACAGGTAGGCACTTTGCAAAAAACACCTCTGTTTTCTTTAAAAAAATGTGATGTGTCCACGTTGTGTTTTGGGGCATTTCCTGTCACGGGCGCTAGGCCTACCCACACAAGTGAGGTATCATTTTTATCGGGAGACTTGGGGGAACGCTGGGTGGAAGGAAATTTGTGGCTCCTCTCAGATTCCAGAACTTTCTGTCACTGAAATGTGAGGAAAATGTGTTTTTTCAGCCAAATTATGAGGTTTGCAAAGGATTCTGGGTAACAGAACCTGGTCAGACCCCCACAAGTCACCCCATTTTGGATTCCCCTAGGTCTCTAGTTTTCAAAAATGCACGGTTTGGTAGGTTTCCCTAGGTGCCAGCTGAGCTAGAGGCCAAAATCTACAGGTAGGCACTTTGCAAAAAACACCTCTGTTTTCTTTCAAAAAATGTGATGTGTCTACATTGTGTTTTGGGGCATTTCCTGTCACGGGTGCTAGGCCTACCCACACAAGTGAGGTATCATTTTTATCGGGAGACTTGGGGGAATGCTGGGTGGAAAGAAATTTGTTGCTCCTCTCAGATTGCAGAACTTTCTGTCACCGAAATGTGAGGAAAACGTGTTTCTTTAGCCAAATTGTGAGGTTTTCAAAGGACTCTGGGGAACAGAACCTTGCCAGAGCCCCACATGTCACCCCATCTTGGATAACCCTAGGTCTCTAGTTTTAAAAAATGCACAGGTTTGGTAGGTTTCCCTAGGTGCCAGCTGAGCTAGAGGCCAAAATCTACAGGTAGGCACTTTGCAAAAAACACCTCTGTTTTCTTTCAAAAAAATGTGATGTGTCCACGTTGTGTTTTGGGGCATTTCCTGTCACGGGCGCTAGGCCTACCCACACAAGTGAGGTATCATTTTTATCGGGAGACTTGGGGGAACGCTGGGTGGAAGGAAATTTGTGGCTCCTCTCAGATTCCAGAACTTTCTCTCACCGAAATGTGAGGAAAATGTGTTTTTTTAGCCAAATTTTGAGGTTTGCAAAGGATTCTGGGTAACAGAACCTGGTCAGACCCCCACAAGTCACCCCATCTTGGATTCCCCTATGTCTCTAGTTTTCAAAAATGCACAGGTTTGGTAGGTTTCCCTAGGTGCCAGCTGAGCTAGAGGCCAAAATCTACAGGTAGGCACTTTGCAAAAAACACCTCTGTTTTCTTTCAAAAAATGTGATGTGTCCACATTGTGTTTTGGGGCATTTCCTGTCACGGGTGCTAGGCCTACCCACACAAGTGAGGTATCATTTTTATCGGGAGACTTTAGGGAACGCTGGGTGGAAGGAAATTTGTGGCTCCTCTCAGATTCCAGAACTTTCTGTCACCGAAATGTGAGGAAAACGTGTTTCTTTAGCCAAATTGTGAGGTTTGCAAAGGATTCTGGGTAACAGAACCTGGTCAGAGCCCCACAAGTCACCCCATCTTGGATTCCCCTAGGTCTCTAGTTTTCAAAAATGCACAGGTGTGGTAGGTTTCCCTAGGTGCCGGCTGAGCTAGAGGCCAAACTCTACAGGTAGGCACTTTGCAAAAAACACCTCTGTTTTCTTTCAAAAAATGTGATGTGTCCACGTTGCGTTTTGGGGCATTTCCTGTCGCGGGCACTAGGTCTACTCACACAAGTGAGGTATCATTTTTATCGGGAGACTTTAGGGAACGCTGGGTGGAAGGAAATTTGTGGCTCCTCTCAGATTCCAGAACTTTCTGTCACCGAAATGTGAGGAAAACGTGTTTCTTTAGCCAAATTGTGAGGTTTGCAAAGGATTCTGGGTAACAGAACCTGGTCAGAGCCCCACAAGTCACCCCATCTTGGATTCCCCTAGGTCTCTAGTTTTCAAAAATGCACTGGTTTGGTAGGTTTCCCTAGGTGCCGGCTGAGCTAGAGGCCAAAATCTACAGGTAGGCACTTTGCAAAAAACACCTCTGTTTTCTTTCAAAAAATGTGATGTGTCCACGTTGCGTTTTGGGGCATTTCCTGTTGTGGGCGCTAGGCCTACCCACACAAGTGAGGTATCATTTTTATCGGGAGACTTGGGGGAATGCTGGGTGGAAGGAAACGTGTGGCTCCTCTCTGACTCTAGAACTTTCTGTCACCAAAATTTGAGGAAAATGTGTTTTTTTTGCCAAATTTTGAGGTTTGCAAAGGATTCTGGGTAACAGAACCTGGTCAGAGCCCCACAAGTCACCCCATCTTGGATTCCCCTAGGTCTCTAGTTTTCAAAAATGCACAGGTGTGGTAGGTTTCCCTAGGTGCCGGCTGAGCTTGAGGCCAAACTCTACAGGTAGGCACTTTGCAAAAAACACCTCTGTTTTCTTTCAAAAAATGTGATGTGTCCACGTTGCGTTTTGGGGCATTTCCTGTCGCGGGCACTAGGTCTACTCACACAAGTGAGGTATAATTTTTATCGGGAGACTTGGGGGAACGCTGTGTGGAAGGAATTTGTGGCTCCTCTCTGATTCCAGAACTATCTGTCACCAAAATGTGAGGAAAACGTGTTTTTTAAGCCAAATCGTGAGGTTTGCGAAGGATTCCGGGTAACAGAACCTGGTCAGAGCCCCACAAGTCACCCCATCTTGGATTCCCCTAGGTCTCTAGTTTTAAAAAATGCACAGGTTTGGTAGGTTTCCCTAGGTGCCGTCTGAGCTAGAGGCCAAAATCTACAGGTAGGCACTTTGCAAAAAACACCTCTGTTTTCTTTCAAAAAATGTGATGTGTCCACGTTGTGTTTTGGGGCATTTCCTGTCACGGGCGCTAGGCCTACCCACACAAGTGAGGTATCATTTTTATCGGGAGACTTGGGGGAACGCTGGGTGGAAGGAAATTTGTGGCTCCTCTCAGATTCCAGAACTTTCTGTCACCGAAATGTGAGGAAAATGTGTTTTTTAGCCAAATTTTGAGGTTTGCAAAGGATTCTGGGTAACAGAACCTTTTCAGACCCCCACAAGTCACCCCATCTTGGATTCCCCTAGGTCTCTAGTTTTCAAAAATGCACAGGTTTGGTAGGTTTCCCTAGGTGCCAGCTGAGCTAGAGGCCAAAATCTACAGGTAGGCACTTTGCAAAAAACACCTCTGTTTTCTTTCAAAAAATGTGATATGTCCACGTTGCGTATTGGGGCATTTCCTGTCGCGGGCGCTAAGCCTACCCACACAAGTGAGGTATCATTTTTATCGGGAGACTTGGGGGAACGCTGGGTGGAAGGAAATTTGTCGCTCCTCTCTAACTCCAGAACTTTCTGTCACCAAAATTTGAGGAAAATGTGTTTTTTTAGCCAAATTGTGAGGTTTGCAAAGGATTCTGGGTAACAGAACTTGGTCAGAGCCCCACAAGTCACGCCATCTTGGATTCCCCTAGGTCTCTAGTTTTAGAAAATGCACAGGTTTGGTAGGTTTCCCTAGGTGCCGTCTGAGCTAGAGGCCAAAATCTACAGGTAGGCACTTTGCAAAAAACACCTCTGTTTTCTTTAAAAAAATGTGATGTGTCCACGTTGTATTTTGGGGCATTTCCTGTCACGGGCGCTAGGCCTACCCACACAAGTGAGGTATCATTTTTATCGGGAGACTTGGGGGAATGCTGGGTGGAAGGAAATTTGTGGCTCCTCTCAGATTCCAGAACTTTCTCTCACCGAAATGTGAGGAAAATGTGTTTTTTTAGCCAAATTTTGAGGTTTGCAAAGGATTCTGGGTAACAGAACCTGGTCAGACCCCCACAAGTCACCCCATCTTGGATTCCCCTAGGTCTCTAGTTTTAAAAAATGAACAGGTTTGGTAGGTTTCCCTAGGTGCCAGCTGAGCTAGAGGCCAAAATCTACAGGTAGGCACTTTGCAAAAAACCCCTCTGTTTTCTTTCAAAAAATGTGATGTGTCCACATTGTGTTTTGGGGCATTTCCTGTCACGGGTGCTAGGCCTACCCACACAAGTGAGGTATCATTTTTATCGGGAGACTTGGGGGAACGCTGGGTGGAAGGAAATTTGTGGCTCCTTTCAGATTCCAGAACTTTCTGTCACCGAAATGTGAGGAAAACGTGTTTCTTTAGCCAAATTGTGAGGTTTGCAAAGGATTCTGGGTAACTGAACCTGGTCAGAGCCCCACAAGTCACCCCATCTTGGATTCCCCTAGGTCTCTAGTTTTTAAAAATGCACTGGTTTGGTAGGTTTCCCTAGGTGCCGGCTGAGCTACAGGCCAAAATCTATAGGTAGGCACTTTGGAAAAAACACCTCTGTTTTCTTTCAAAAAATGTGATGTGTCCACGTTGCGTTTTAGGGCATTTCCTGTCGCGGGCGCTAAGCCTACCCACACAAGTGAGGTATCATTTTTATCGGGAGACTTGGCGGAACGCTGTGTGGAAGGAAATTTGTGGCTCCTCTCTGATTCCAGAACTTTCTGTCACCTAAATTTGAGGAAAATGTGATTTTTTAGCCAAAGTTTGACGTTTGCAAAGGATTCTGGGTAACAGAACCTGGTCAGACCCCCACAAGTCACCCCATCTTGGATTCCCCTAGGTCTCTAGTTTTCAAAAATGCACAGGTTTGGTAGGTTTCCCTAGGTGCCAGCTGAGCTAGAGGCCAAAATCTACTGGTAGGCACTTTGCAAAAAACACCTCTGTTTTCTTTCAAAAAATGTGATGTGTCCACGTTGCGTTTTGGGGCATTTCCTGTCGTGGGCGCTAGGCCTACCCACACAAGTGAGGTATCATTTTTATCGGGAGACTTGGGGGAATGCTGGGTGGAAGGAAACGTGTGGCTCCTCTCTGACTCCAGAACTTTCTGTCACCAAAATTTGAGGAAAATGTGTTTTTTTAGCCAAATTTTGAGGTTTGCAAAGGATTCTGGGTAACAGAACCTGGTCAGAGCCCCACAAGTCACCCCATCTTGGATTCCCCTAGGTCTCTAGTTTTCAAAAATGCACAGGTTTGGTAGGTTTCCCTAGGTGCCGGCTGAGCTAGAGGCCAAAATCTACAGGTAGGCACTTTGCAAAAAACACCTCTGTTTTCTTTCAAAAAATGTGATGTGTCCACGTTGTGTTTTGGGGCATTTCCTGTCACGGGCGCTAGGCCTACCCACACAAGTGAGGTATCATTTTTATCAGGAGACTTGGGGGAACGCTGGGAGGAAGGAAATTTGTGGCTCCTCTCAGATTCCAGAACTTTCTGTCACCAAAATGTGAGGAAAACGTGTTTTTTTAGCCAAATTGTGAGGTTTGCAAAGGATTCTGGGTAACAGAACCTGGTCAGAGCCCCACAAGTCACCCCATCTTGGATTCCCCTAGGTCTCTAGTTTTCAAAAATGCACTGGTTTGGTAGGTTTCCCTAGGTGCCGGCTGAGCTAGAGGCCAAAATCTACAGGTAGGCACTTTGCAAAAAACACCTCTGTTTTCTTTAAAAAAATGTGATGTGTCCACGTTGCGTTTTGGGGCATTTCCTGTCGTGGGCGCTAGGCCTACCCACACAAGTGAGGTATCATTTTTATCGGGAGACTTGGGGGAATGCTGGGTGGAAGGAAACGTGTGGCTCCTCTCTGACTCCAGAACTTTCTGTCACCAAAATTTGAGGAAAATGTGTTTTTTTAGCCAAATTTTGAGGTTTGCAAAGGATTCTGGGTAACAGAACCTGGTCAGAGCCCCACAAGTCACCCCATCTTGGATTCCCCTAGGTCTCTAGTTTTCAAAAATGCACAGGTTTGGTAGGTTTCCCTAGGTGCCGGCTGAGCTAGAGGCCAAAATCTACAGGTAGGCACTTTGCAAAAAACACCTCTGTTTTCTTTCAAAAAATGTGATGTGTCCACGTTGCGTTTTGGGGCATTTCCTGTCGCGGGCACTAGGCCTACTCACACAAGTGAGGTATCATTTTTATCGGGAGACTTGGGGGAACTCTGTGTGGAAGGGAATTTGTGGCTCCTCTCTGATTCCAGAACTATCTGTCACCAAAATGTGAGGAAAACGTGTTTTTTTAGCCAAATTGTGAGGTTTGCGAAGGATTCCAGGTAACAGAACCTGGTCAGAGCCCCACAAGTCACCCCATCTTGGATTCCCCTAGGTCTCTAGTTTTAAAAAATGCACAGGTTTGTTAGGTTTCCCTAGGTGCCGTCTGAGCTAGAGGCCAAAATCTACAGGTAGGCACTTTGCAAAAAACACCTCTGTTTTCTTTCAAAAAATGTGATGTGTCCACGTTGTGTTTTGGGGCATTTCCTGTCACGGGCGCTAGGCCTACCCACACAAGTGAGGTATCATTTTTATCGGGAGACTTGGGGGAACGCTGGGTGGAAGGAAATTTGTGGCTCCTCTCAGATTCCAGAACTTTCTGTCACCGAAATGTGAGGAAAATGTGTTTTTTTAGCCAAATTTTGAGGTTTGCAAAGGATTCTGGGTAACAGAACTTGGTCAGAGCCCCACAAGTCACGCCATCTTGGATTCCCCTAGGTCTCTAGTTTAAAAAAATGCACAGGTTTGGTAGGTTTCCCTAGGTGCCGTCTGAGCTAGAGGCCAAAATCTACAGGTAGGCACATTGCAAAAAACACCTCTGTTTTCTTTAAAAAAATGTGATGTGTCCACGTTGTGTTTTGGGGCATTTCCTGTCACGGGCGCTAGGCCTACCCACACAAGTGAGGTATCATTTTTATCGGGAGACTTGGGGGAACGCTGGGTGGAAGGAAATTTGTGGCTCCTCTCAGATTCCAGAACTTTCTGTCACCGAAATGTGAGGAAAACGTGTTTCTTTAGCCAAATTGTGAGGTTTGCAAAGGATTCTGGGTAACAGAACCTGGTCAGAGCCCCACAAGTCACCCCATCTTGGATTCCCCTAGGTCTCTAGTTTTAAAAAATGCACTGGTTTGGTAGGTTTCCCTAGGTGCCGGCTGACCTACAGGCCAAAATCTATAGGTAGGCACTTTTCAAAAAACACCTCTGTTTTCTTTCAAAAAATGTGATGTGTCCACGTTGCGTTTTGGGGCATTTCCTGTCGCGGGCGCTAAGCCTACCCACACAAGTGAGGTATCATTTTTATCGGGAGACTTGGGGGAACGCTGGGTGGAAGGAAATTTGTGGCTCCTCTCTGATTCCAGAACTTTCTGTCACCAAAATTTGAGGAAAATGTGTTTTTTTAGCCAAAGTTTGATGTTTGCAAAGGATTCTGGGTAACAGAACCTGGTCAGACCCCCACAAGTCACCCCATCTTGGATTCCCCTAGGTCTCTAGTTTTCAAAAATGCACAGGTTTGGTAGGTTTACCTAGGTGCCAGCTGAGCTAGAGGCCAAAATCTACAGGTAGGCACTTTGCAAAAAACACCTCTGTTTTCTTTCAAAAAATGTGATGTGTCCACATTGTGTTTTGGGGCATTTCCTGTCACGGGTGCTAGGCCTACCCACACAAGTGAGGTATCATTTTTATCGGGAGACTTGAGGGAACGCTGGATGGAAGGAAATTTGTGGCTCCTCTCAGATTCCAGAACTTTCTGTCACCGAAATGTGAGGAAAACGTGTTTTTTTATCCAAATTGTGAGGTTTGCAAAGGATTCTGGGTAACAGAACCTGGTCAGAGCCCCACAAGTCACCCCATCTTGGATTCCCCTAGGTCTCTAGTTTTCAAAAATGCACTGGTTTGGTAGGTTTCCCTAGGTGCCGGCTGAGCTAGAGGCCAAAATCTACAGGTAGGCACTTTGCAAAAAACACCTCTGTTTTCTTTAAAAAAATGTGATGTGTCCACGTTGCGTTTTGGGGCATTTCCTGTCGTGGGCGCTAGGCCTACCCACACAAGTGAGGTATCATTTTTATCGGGAGACTTGGGGGAATGCTGGGTGGAAGGAAACGTGTGGCTCCTCTCTGACTCCAGAACTTTCTGTCACCAAAATTTGAGGAAAATGTGTTTTTTTAGCCAAATTTTGAGGTTTGCAAAGGATTCTGGGTAACAGAACCTGGTCAGAGCCCCACATGTCACCCCATCTTGGATTCCCCTAGGTCTCTAGTTTTCAAAAATGCACAGGTTTGGTAGGTTTCCCTAGGTGCCGGCTGAGCTAGAGGCCAAAATCTACAGGTAGGCACTTTGCAAAAAACACCTCTGTTTTCTTTAAAAAAATGTGATGTGTCCACGTTGCGTTTTGGGGCATTTCCTGTCGAGGGCGTTAGGCCTACTCACACAAGTGAGGTATCATTTTTATCGGGAGACTTGGGGGAACGCTGGGTGAGAGGAAATTTGTGGCTCCTCTCAGATTCCAGAACTTTCTGTCACCGAAATGTGAGGAAAATTTGTTTTTTTAGCCAAATTGTGAGGTTTGCAAAGGATTCTGGGTAACAGAACCTGGTCAGAGCCCCACAAGTCACCCCATCTTGGATTCCCCTAGGTATCTAGTTTTCAAAAATGCACTGGTTTGGTAGGTTTCCCTAGGTGCCGGCTGATCTAGAGGCCAAAATCGAAAGGTAGGCACTTTGCAAAAAACACCTCTGTTTTCTTTCATAAAATGTGATGTGTCCACGTTGTGTTTTGGGGCATTTCCTGTCGCGGGCGCTAGGCCTTCTCACACAAGTGAGGTATCATTTTTATCGGGAGACTTGGGGGAACGCTGTGTGGAAGGGAATTTGTGGCTCCTATCTGATTCCAGAACTATCTGTCACCAAAATGTGAGGAAAACGTGTTTTTTTAGCCAAATTGTGAGGTTTGCAAAGGATTCCGGGTAACAGAACCTGGTCAGAGCCCCACAAGTCACCCCATCTTGGATTCCCCTAGGTCTCTAGTTTTTAAAAATGCACTGGTTTGGTAGGTTTCCCTAGGTGCCGGCTGAGCTACAGGCCAAAATCTATAGGTAGGCACTTTGCAAAAAACACCTCTGTTTTCTTTCAAAAAATGTGATGTGTCCACGTTGCGTTTTGGGGCATTTCCTGTCGCGGGCGCTAAGCCTACCCACACAAGTGAGGTATCATTTTTATCGGGAGACTTGGCGGAACGCTGGGTGGAAGGAAATTTGTGGCTCCTCTCTGATTCCAGAACTTTCTGTCACCAAAATTTGAGGAAAATGTGATTTTTTAGCCAAAGTTTGACGTTTGCAAAGGATTCTGGGTAACAGAACCTGGTCAGACCCCCACAAGTCACCCCATCTTGGATTCCCCTAGGTCTCTAGTTTTCATAAATGCACAGGTTTGGTAGGTTTCCCTAGGTGCCAGCTGAGCTAGAGGCCAAAATCTACAGGTAGGCACTTTGCAAAAAACACCTCTGTTTTCTTTCAAAAAATGTGATGTGTCCACGTTGTGTTTTGGGGCATTTCCTGTCACGGGCGCTAGGCCTACCCACACAAGTGAGGTATCATTTTTATCGGGAGACTTGGGGGAACGCTGGGTGGAAGGAAATTTGTGGCTCCTCTCAGATTCCAGAACTTTCTCTCACCGAAATGTGAGGAAAATGTGTTTTTTTAGCCAAATTTTGAGGTTTGCAAAGGATTCTGGGTAACAGAACCTGGTCAGAGCCCCACAAGTCACCCCATCTTGGATTCCCCTAGGTCTCTAGTTTTCAAAAATGCACAGGTTTGGTAGGTTTCCCTAGGTGCCAGCTGAGCTAGAGGCCAAAATCTATAGGTAGGCACTTTTCAAAAAACACCTCTGTTTTCTTTAAAAAAATGTGATGTGTCCACGTTGCGTTTTGGGGCATTTCCTGTCGCGGGCGCTAAGCCTACCCACACAAGTGAGGTATCATTTTTATCGGGAGACTTGGGGGAACGCTGGGTGGAAGGAAATTTGTGGCTCCTCTCTGATTCCAGAACTTTCTGTCACCAAAATTTGAGGAAAATGTGTTTTTTTAGCCAAAGTTTGATGTTTGCAAAGGATTCTGGGTAACAGAACCTGGTCAGACCCCCACAAGTCACCCCATCTTGGATTCCCCTAGGTCTCTAGTTTTCAAAAATGCACAGGTTTGGTAGGTTTACCTAGGTGCCAGCTGAGCTAGAGGCCAAAATCTCAGGTAGGCACTTTGCAAAAAACACCTCTGTTTTCTTTAAAAAAATGTGATGTGTCCACATTGTGTTTTGGGGCATTTCCTGTCACGGGTGCTAGGCCTACCCACACAAGTGAGGTATCATTTTTATCGGGAGACTTGAGGGAACGCTGGATGGAAGGAAATTTGTGGCTCCTCTCAGATTCCAGAACTTTCTGTCACCGAAATGTGAGGAAAATGTGTTTTTTTATCCAAATTGTGAGGTTTGCAAAGGATTCTGGGTAACAGAACCTGGTCAGAGCCCCACAAGTCACCCCATCTTGGATTCCCCTAGGTCTCTAGTTTTCAAAAATGCACTGGTTTGGTAGGTTTCCCTAGGTGCCGGCTGAGCTAGAGGCCAAAATCTACAGGTAGGCACTTTGCAAAAAACACCTCTGTTTTCTTTCATAAAATGTGATGTGTCCACGTTGCGTTTTGGGGCATTTCCTGTCGCGGGCACTAGGCCTTCTCACACAAGTGAGGTATCATTTTTATCGGGAGACTTGGGGGAACGCTGTGTGGAAGGAATTTGTGGCTCCTCTCTGATTCCAGAACTATCTGTCACCAAAATGTGAGGAAAACGTGTTTTTTAAGCCAAATCGTGAGGTTTGCGAAGGATTCCGGGTAACAGAACCTGGTCAGAGCCCCACAAGTCACCCCATCTTGGATTCCCCTAGGTCTCTAGTTTTAAAAAATGCACAGGTTTGGTAGGTTTCCCTAGGTGCCGTCTGAGCTAGAGGCCAAAATCTACAGGTAGGCACTTTGCAAAAAACACCTCTGTTTTCTTTCAAATGTGATGTGTTCACGTTGTGTTTTGGGGCATTTCCTGTCACGGGCGCTAGGCCTACCCACACAAGTGAGGTATCATTTTTATCGGGAGACTTGGGGGAACGCTGGGTGGAAGGAAATTTGTGGCTCCTCTCAGATTCCAGAACTTTCTGTCACCGAAATGTGAGGAAAACGTGTTTTTTTAGCCAAATTGTGAGGTTTGCAAAGGATTCTGGGTAACAGAACCTGGTCAGAGCCCCACAAGTCACCCCATCTTGGATTCCCCTAGGTCTCTAGTTTTTAAAAATGCACTGGTTTGGTAGGTTTCCCTAGGTGCCGGCTGAGCTACAGGCCAAAATCTA
The DNA here is from genome assembly GCF_031143425.1 of Pleurodeles waltl. Taxonomy (NCBI): domain Eukaryota; kingdom Metazoa; phylum Chordata; class Amphibia; order Caudata; family Salamandridae; genus Pleurodeles; species Pleurodeles waltl. The sequence goes on from NC_090436.1 coordinate 894,976,284, forward strand.
TAGGTAGGCACTTTGCAAAAAACACCTCTGTTTTCTTTCAAAAAATGTGATGTGTCCACGTTGCGTTTTGGGGCATTTCCTGTCGCGGGCGCTAAGCCTACCCACACAAGTGAGGTATCATTTTTATCGGGAGACTTGGCGGAACGCTGGGTGGAAGGAAATTTCTGGCTCCTCTCTGATTCCAGAACTTTCTGTCACCAAAATTTGAGGAAAATGTGATTTTTTAGCCAAAGTTTGACGTTTGCAAAGGATTCTGGGTAACAGAACCTGGTCAGACCCCCACAAGTCACCCCATCTTGGATTCCCCTAGGTCTCTAGTTTTCATAAATGCACAGGTTTGGTAGGTTTCCCTAGGTGCCAGCTGAGCTAGAGGCCAAAATCTACAGGTAGGCACTTTGCAAAAAACACCTCTGTTTTCTTTCAAAAAATGTGATGTGTCCACGTTGCGTTTTGGGGCATTTCCTGTCGTGGGCGCTAGGCCTACCCACACAAGTGAGGTATCATTTTTATCGGGAGACTTGGGGGAATGCTGGGTGGAAGGAAACATGTGGCTCCTCTCTGACTCCAGAACTTTCTGTCACCAAAATTTGAGGAAAATGTGTTTTTTTAGCCAAATTTTGAGGTTTGCAAAGGATTCTGGGTAACAGAACCTGGTCAGACCCCCACAAGTCACCCCATCTTGGATTCCCCTAGGTCTCTAGTTTTCAAAAATGCACAGGTTTGGTAGGTTTCCCTAGGTGCCGGCTGAGCTAGAGGCCAAAATCTACAGGTAGGCACTTTGCAAAAAACACCTCTGTTTTCTTTCAAAAAATGTGATGTGTCCACGTTGTGTTTTGGGGCATTTCCTGTCACGGGCGCTAGGCCTACCCACACAAGTGAGGTATCATTTTTATCGGGAGACTTGGGGGAACGCTGGGTGGAAGGAAATTTGTGGCTCCTCTCAGATTCCAGAATTTTCTGTCACTGAAATGTGAGGAAAATGTGTTTTTTCAGCCAAATTATGAGGTTTGCAAAGGATTCTGGGTAACAGAACCTGGTCAGACCCCCACAAGTCACCCCATTTGGGATTCCCCTAGGTCTCTAGTTTTCAAAAATGCACGGTTTGGTAGGTTTCCCTAGGTGCCAGCTGAGCTAGAGGCCAAAATCTACAGGTAGGTACTTTGCAAAAAACACCTCTGTTTTCTTTCAAAAAATGTGATGTGTCTACATTGTGTTTTGGGGCATTTCCTGTCACGGGTGCTAGGCCTACCCACACAAGTGAGGTATCATTTTTATCGGGAGACTTGGGGGAACGCTGGGTGGAAAGAAATTTGTTGCTCCTCTCAGATTGCAGAACTTTCTGTCACCGAAATGTGAGGAAAACGTGTTTCTTTAGCCAAATTGTGAGGTTTTCAAAGGACTCTGGGGAACAGAACCTTGCCAGAGCCCCACATGTCACCCCATCTTGGATAACCCTAGGTCTCTAGTTTTAAAAAATGCACAGGTTTGGTAGGTTTCCCTAGGTACCAGCTGAGCTAGAGGCCAAAATCTACAGGTAGGCACTTTGCAAAAAACACCTCTGTTTTCTTTCAAAAAATGTGATGTGTCCACGTTGTGTTTTGGGGCATTTCCTGTCATGGGCGCTAGGCCTACCCACCCAAGTGAGGTATCATTTTTATCGGGAGACTTGGGGGAACGCTGGGTGGAAGGAAATTTGTGGCTCCTCTCAGATTCCAGAACTTTCTCTCACCGAAATGTGAGGAAAATGTGTTTTTTTAGCCAAATTGTGAGGTTTGCAAAGGATTCTGGGTAACAGAACCTGGTCAGACCCCCACAAGTCACCCCATCTTGGATTCCCCTAGGTCTCTAGTTTTCAAAAATGCACAGGTTTGGTAGGTTTCCCTAGGTGCCAGCTGAGCTAGAGGCCAAAATCTACAGGTAGGCACTTTGCAAAAAACACCTCTGTTTTCTTTCAAAAAATGTGATGTGTCCACATTGTGTTTTGGGGCATTTCCTGTCACGGGTGCTAGGCCTACCCACACAAGTGAGGTATCATTTTTATCGGGAGACTTTAGGGAACGCTGGGTGGAAGGAAATTTGTGGCTCCTCTCAGATTCCAGAACTTTCTGTCACCGAAATGTGAGGAAAACGTGTTTCTTTAGCCAAATTGTGAGGTTTGCAAAGGATTCTGGGTAACAGAACCTGGTCAGAGCCCCACAAGTCACCCCATCTTGGATTCCCCTAGGTCTCTAGTTTTAAAAAATGCACTGGTTTGGTAGGTTTCCCTAGGTGCCGGCTGAGCTAGAGGCCAAAATCTACAGGTAGGCACTTTGCAAAAAACACCTCTGTTTTCTTTCAAAAAATGTGATGTGTCCACGTTGCGTTTTGGGGCATTTCCTGTTGTGGGCGCTAGGCCTACCCACACAAGTGAGGTATCATTTTTATCGGGAGACTTGGGGGAATGCTGGGTGGAAGGAAACGTGTGGCTCCTCTCTGACTCCAGAACTTTCTGTCACCAAAATTTGAGGAAAATGTGTTTTTTTTGCCAAATTTTGAGGTTTGCAAAGGATTCTGGGTAACAGAACCTGGTCAGAGCCCCACAAGTCACCCCATCTTGGATTCCCCTAGGTCTCTAGTTTTCAAAAATGCACAGGTGTGGTAGGTTTCCCTAGGTGCCGGCTGAGCTAGAGGCCAAACTCTACAGGTAGGCACTTTGCAAAAAACACCTCTGTTTTCTTTCAAAAAATGTGATGTGTCCACGTTGCGTTTTGGGGCATTTCCTGTCGCGGGCACTAGGCCTACTCACACAAGTGAGGTATAATTTTTATCGGGAGACTTGGGGGAACGCTGTGTGGAAGGAATTTGTGGCTCCTCTCTGATTCCAGAACTATCTGTCACCAAAATGTGAGGGAAACGTGTTTTTTTAGCCAAATTGTGAGGTTTGCGAAGGATTCCGGGTAACAGAACCTGGTCAGAGCCCCACAAGTCACCCCATCTTGGATTCCCCTAGGTCTCTAGTTTTAAAAAATGCACAGGTTTGGTAGGTTTCCCTAGGTGCCGTCTGAGCTAGAGGCCAAAATCTACAGGTAGGCACTTTGCAAAAAACACCTCTGTTTTCTTTCAAAAAATGTGATGTGTCCACGTTGTGTTTTGGGGCATTTCCTGTCACGGGCGCTAGGCCTACCCACACAAGTGAGGTATCATTTTTATCGGGAGACTTGGGGGAATGCTGGGTGGAAGGAAACGTGTAGCTCCTCTCTGACTCCAGAACTTTCTGTCACCAAAATTTGAGGAAAATGTGATTTTTTAGCCAAAGTTTGACGTTTGCAAAGGATTCTGGGTAACAGAACCTGGTCAGACCCCCACAAGTCACCCCATCTTGGATTCCCCTAGGTCTCTAGTTTTCAAAAATGCACAGGTTTGGTAGGTTTCCCTAGGTGCCAGCTGAGCTAGAGGCCAAAATCTACAGGTAGGCACTTTGCAAAAAACACCTCTGTTTTCTTTCAAAAAATGTGATGTGTCCACGTTGTGTTTTGGGGCATTTCCTGTCACGGGCGCTAGGCCTACCCACACAAGTGAGGTATCATTTTTATCGGGAGACTTGGGGGAACGCTGGGTGGAAGGAAATTTGTGGCTCCTCTCAGATTCCAGAACTTTCTGTCACCGAAATGTGAGGAAAACGTGTTTTTTTAGCCAAATTGTGAGGTTTGCAAAGGATTCTGGGTAACAGAACCTGGTCAGAGCCCCACAAGTCACCCCATCTTGGATTCCCCTAGGTCTCTAGTTTTTAAAAATGCACTGGTTTGGTAGGTTTCCCTAGGTGCCGGCTGAGCTACAGGCCAAAATCTATAGGTAGGCACTTTGCAAAAAACACCTCTGTTTTCTTTCAAAAAATGTGATGTGTCCACGTTGTGTTTTGGGGCATTTCCTGTCACGGGCGCTAGGCCTACCCACACAAGTGAGGTATCATTTTTATCGGGAGACTTGGGGGAACGCTGGGTGGAAGGAAATTTGTGGCTCCTCTCAGATTCCAGAACTTTCTCTCACCGAAATGTGAGGAAAATGTGTTTTTTTAGCCAAATTTTGAGGTTTGCAAAGGATTCTGGGTAACAGAACCTGGTCAGACCCCCACAAGTCACCCCATCTTGGATTCCCCTAGGTCTCTAGTTTTAAAAAATGAACAGGTTTGGTAGGTTTCCCTAGGTGCCAGCTGAGCTAGAGGCCAAAATCTACAGGTAGGCACTTTGCAAAAATCCCCTCTGTTTTCTTTCAAAAAATGTGATGTGTCCACATTGTGTTTTGGGGCATTTCCTGTCACGGGTGCTAGGCCTACCCACACAAGTGAGGTATCATTTTTATCGGGAGACTTGGGGGAACGCTGGGTGGAAGGAAATTTGTGGCTCCTTTCAGATTCCAGAACTTTCTGTCACCGAAATGTGAGGAAAACGTGTTTCTTTAGCCAAATTGTGAGGTTTGCAAAGGATTCTGGGTAACTGAACCTGGTCAGAGCCCCACAAGTCACCCCATCTTGGATTCCCCTAGGTCTCTAGTTTTAAAAAATGCACTGGTTTGGTAGGTTTCCCTAGGTGCCGGCTGAGCTACAGGCCAAAATCTATAGGTAGGCACTTTGCAAAAAACACCTCTGTTTTCTTTCAAAAAATGTGATGTGTCCACGTTGCGTTTTGGGGCATTTCCTGTCGCGGGCGCTAAGCCTACCCACACAAGTGAGGTATCATTTTTATCGGGAGACTTGGGGGAACGCTGGGTGGAAGGAAATTTGTGGCTCCTCTCTGATTCCAGAACTTTCTGTCACCAAAATTTGAGGAAAATGTGTTTTTTTAGCCAAAGTTTGACGTTTGCAAAGGATTCTGGGTAACAGAACCTGGTCAGACACCCACAAGTCACCCCATCTTGGATTCCCCTAGGTCTCTAGTTTTAAAAAATGCACAGGTTTGGTAGGTTTCCCTAGGAGCCACCTGAGCTAGAGGCCAAAATCTACAGGTAGGCACTTTGCAAAAAACACCTCTGTTTTCTTTCAAAAAATGTGATGTGTCCACGTTGCGTTTTGGGGTATTTCCTGTCACGGGCGCTAGGCCTACCCACACAAGTGAGGTATCATTTTTATCGGGAGACTTGGGGGAACGCTGGTTGGAAGGAAATTTGTGGCTCCTCTCAGATTCCAGAACTTTCTGTCACCGAAATGTGAGGAAAATTTGTTTTTTTAGCCAAATTGTGAGGTTTGCAAAGGATTCTGGGTAACAGAACCTGGTCAGAGCCCCACAAGTCACCCCATCTTGGATTCCCCTAGGTATCTAGTTTTCAAAAATGCACTGGTTTGGTAGGTTTCCCTAGGTGCCGGCTGATCTAGAGGCCAAAATCGAAAGGTAGGCACTTTGCAAAAAACACCTCTGTTTTCTTTCATAAAATGTGATGTGTCCACGTTGTGTTTTGGGGCATTTCCTGTCGCGGGCGCTAGGCCTACTCACACAAGTGAGGTATCATTTTTATCGGGAGACTTGGGGGAACGCTGTGTGGAAGGGAATTTGTGGCTCCTATCTGATTCCAGAACTATCTGTCACCAAAATGTGAGGAAAACGTGTTTTTTTAGCCAAATTGAGAGGTTTGCATAGGATTCCGGGTAACAGAACCTGGTCAGAGCCCCACAAGTCACCCCATCTTGGATTCCCCTAGGTCTCTAGTTTTAAAAAATGCACAGGTTTGGTAGGTTTCCCTAGGTGCCGTCTGAGCTAGAGGCCAAAATCTACAGGTAGGCACTTTGCAAAAAACACCTCTGTTTTCTTTCAAAAAATGTGATGTGTCCACGTTGTGTTTTGGGGCATTTCCTGTCACGGGCGCTAGGCCTACCCACACAAGTGAGGTATCATTTTTATCGGGAGACTTGGGGGAACGCTGGGTGGAAGGAAATTTGTGGCTCCTCTCAGATTCCAGAACTTTCTGTCACCGAAATGTGAGGAAAACGTGTTTTTTTAGCCAAATTGTGAGGTTTGCAAAGGATTCTGGGTAACAGAACCTGGTCAGAGCCCCACAAGTCACCCCATCTTGGATTCCCCTAGGTCTCTAGTTTTTAAAAATGCACTGGTTTGGTAGGTTTCCCTAGGTGCCGGCTGAGCTACAGGCCAAAATCTATAGGTAGGCACTTTGCAAAAAACACCTCTGTTTTCTTTCAAAAAATGTGATGTGTCCACGTTGCGTTTTGGGGCATTTCCTGTCGCGGGCGCTAAGCCTACCCACACAAGTGAGGTATCATTTTTATCGGGAGACTTGGCGGAACGCTGGGTGGAAGGAAATTTGTGGCTCCTCTCTGATTCCAGAACTTTCTGTCACCAAAATTTGAGGAAAATGTGATTTTTTAGCCAAAGTTTGACGTTTGCAAAGGATTCTGGGTAACAGAACCTGGTCAGACCCCCACAAGTCACCCCATCTTGGATTCCCCTAGGTCTCTAGTTTTCAAAAATGCACAGGTTTGGTAGGTTTCCCTAGGTGCCAGCTGAGCTAGAGGCCAAAATCTACAGGTAGGCACTTTGCAAAAAACACCTCTGTTTTCTTTCAAAAAATTTGATGTGTCCACGTTGCGTTTTGGGGCATTTCCTGTCGTGGGCGCTAGGCCTACCCACACAAGTGAGGTATCATTTTTATCGGGAGACTTGGGGGAATGCTGGGTGGAAGGAAACGTGTGGCTCCTCTCTGACTCCAGAACTTTCTGTCACCAAAATTTGAGGAAAATGTGTTTTTTTAGCCAAATTTTGAGATTTGCAAAGGATTCTGGGTAACAGAACCTGGTCAGAGCCCCACAAGTCACCCCATCTTGGATTCCCCTAGGTCTCTAGTTTTCAAAAATGCACAGGTTTGGTAGGTTTCCCTAGGTGCCGGCTGAGCTAGAGGCCAAAATCTACAGGTAGGCACTTTGCAAAAAACACCTCTGTTTTCTTTCAAAAAATGTGATGTGTCCACGTTGTGTTTTGGGGCATTTCCTGTCACGGGCGCTAGGCCTACCCACACAAGTGAGGTATCATTTTTATCAGGAGACTTGGGGGAACTCTGGGTGGAAGGAAATTTGTGGCTCCTCTCAGATTCCAGAACTTTCTGTCACCGAAATGTGAGGAAAACGTGTTTTTTTAGCCAAATTGTGAGGTTTGCAAAGGATTCTGGGTAACAGAACCTGGTCAGAGCCCCACAAGTCACCCCATCTTGGATTCCCCTAGGTCTCTAGTTTTCAAAAATGCACTGGTTTGGTAGGTTTCCCTAGGTGCCGGCTGAGCTAGAGGCCAAAATCTACAGGTAGGCACTTTGCAAAAAACACCTCTGTTTTCTTTCAAAAAATGTGATGTGTCCACGTTGCGTTTTGGGGCATTTCCTGTCGTGGGCGCTAGACCTACCCACACAAGTGAGGTATCATTTTTATCGGGAGACTTGGGGGAATGCTGGGTGGAAGGAAACGTGTGGCTCCTCTCTGACTCCAGAACTTTCTGTCACCAAAATTTGAGGAAAATGTGTTTTTTTAGCCAAATTTTGAGGTTTGCAAAGGATTCTGGGTAACAGAACCTGGTCAGAGCCCCACAAGTCACCCCATCTTGGATTCCCCTAGGTCTCTAGTTTTCAAAAATGCACAGGTTTGGTAGGTTTCCCTAGGTGCCGGCTGAGCTAGAGGCCAAAATCTACAGGTAGGCACTTTGCAAAAAACACCTCTGTTTTCTTTCAAAAAATGTGATGTGTCCACGTTGCGTTTTGGGGCATTTCCTGTCACGGGCACTAGGCCTACTCACACAAGTGAGGTATCATTTTTATCGGGAGACTTGGGGGAACGCTGTGTGGAAGGGAATATGTGGCTCCTCTCTGATTCCAGAACTATCTGTCACCAAAATGTGAGGAAAACGTGTTTTTTTAGCCAAATTGTGAGGTTTGCGAAGGATTCCAGGTAACAGAACCTGGTCAGAGCCCCACAAGTGACCCCATCTTGGATTCCCCTAGGTCTCTAGTTTTAAAAAATGCACAGGTTTGGTAGGTTTCCCTAGGTGCCGTCTGAGCTAGAGGCCAAAATCTACAGGTAGGCACTTTGCAAAAAACACCTCTGTTTTCTTTCAAAAAATGTGATGTGTCCACGTTGTGTTTTGGGGCATTTCCTGTCACGGGCGCTAGGCCTACCCACACAAGTGAGGTATCATTTTTATCGGGAGACTTGGGGGAACGCTGGGTGGAAGGAAATTTGTGGCTCCTCTCAGATTCCAGAACTTTCTGTCACCGAAATGTGAGGAAAATGTGTTTTTTTAGCCAAATTTTGAGGTTTGCAAAGGATTCTGGGTAACAGAACCTTTTCAGACCCCCACAAGTCACCCCATCTTGGATTCCCCAAGGTCTCTAGTTTTCAAAAATGCACAGGTTTGGTAGGTTTCCCTAGGTGCCAGCTGAGCTAGAGGCCAAAATCTACAGGTAGGCACTTTGCAAAAAACACCTCTGTTTTCTTTAAAAAAATGTGATGTGTCCACGTTGCGTTTTGGGGCATTTCCTGTCGCGGGCGCTAAGCCTACCCACACAAGTGAGGTATCATTTTTATCGGGAGACTTGGGGGAACGCTGGGTGGAAGGAAATTTGTGGCTCCTCTCTAACTCCAGAACTTTCTCTCACCGAAATGTGAGGAAAATGTGTTTTTTTAGCCAAATTTTGAGGTTTGCAAAGGATTCTGGTTAACAGAACCTGGTCAGACCCCCACAAGTCACCCCATCTTGGATTCCCCTAGGTCTCTAGTTTTCAAAAATGCACAGGTTTGGTAGGTTTCCCTAGGTGCCAGCTGAGCTAGAGGCCAAAATCTACAGGTAGGCACTTTGCAAAAAACACCTCTGTTTTCTTTAAAAAAATGTGATGTGTCCACATTGTGTTTTGGGGCATTTCCTGTCACGGGTGCTAGGCCTACCCACACATGTGAGGTATCATTTTTATCGGGAGACTTGGGGGAATGCTGGGTGGAAGGAAATTTGTGGCTCCTTTCAGATTCCAGAACTTTCTGTCACCGAAATGTGAGGAAAACGTGTTTCTTTAGCCAAATTGTGAGGTTTGCAAAGGATTCTGGGTAACAGAACCTGGTCAGAGCCCCACAAGTCACCCCATCTTGGATTCCCCTAGGTCTCTAGTTTTAAAAAATGCACTGGTTTGGTAGGTTTCCCTAGGTGCCGGCTGAGCTACAGGCCAAAATCTATAGGTAGGCACTTTGCAAAAAACACCTCTGTTTTCTTTAAAAAAATGTGATGTGTCCACGTTGCGTTTTGGGGCATTTCCTGTCGCGGGCGCTAAGCCTACCCACACAAGTGAGGTATCATTTTTATCGGTGGACTTGGGGGAACGCTGGGTGGATGGAAATTTGTGGCTCCTCTCTGATTCCAGAACTTTCTGTCACCAAAATTTGAGGAAAATGTGTTTTTTAGCCAAAGTTTGATGTTTGCAAAGGATTCTGGGTAACAGAACCTGGTCAGACCCCCACAAGTCACCCCATCTTGGATTCCCCTAGGTCTCTAGTTTTAAAAAATGCACAGGTTTGGTAGGTTTCCCTAGGTGCCAGCTGAGCTAGAGGCCAAAATCTACAGGTAGGCACTTTGCAAAAAACACCTCTGTTTTCTTTAAAAAAATGTGATGTGTCCAAATTGTGTTTTGGGGCATTTCCTGTCACGGGTGCTAGGCCTACCCACACATGTGAGGTATCATTTTTATCGGGAGACTTGGGGGAACGCTGGGTGGAAGGAAATTTGTGGCTCCTTTCAGATTCCAGAACTTTCTGTCACCGAAATGTGAGGAAAACGTGTTTCTTTAGCCAAATTGTGAGGTTTGCAAAGGATTCTGGGTAACAGAACCTGGTCAGAGCCCCACAAGTCACCCCATCTTGGATTCCCCTAGGTCTCTAGTTTTAAAAAATGCACTGGTTTGGTAGGTTTCCCTAGGTGCCGGCTGAGCTACAGGCCAAAATCTATAGGTAGGCACTTTGCAAAAAACACCTCTGTTTTCTTTCAAAAAATGTGATGTGTCCACGTTGCGTTTTGGGGCATTTCCTGTCGCGGGCGCTAAGCCTACCCACACAAGTGAGGTATCATTTTTATCGGTGGACTTGGGGGAACGCTGGGTGGATGGAAATTTGTGGCTCCTCTCTGATTCCAGAACTTTCTGTCACCAAAATTTGAGGAAAATGTGTTTTTTTTAGCCAAAGTTTGATGTTTGTAAAGGATTCTGGGTAACAGAACCTGGTCAGACCCCCACAAGTCACCCCATCTTGGATTCCCCTAGGTCTCTAGTTTTAAAAAATGCACAGGTTTGGTAGGTTTCCCTAGGTGCCGGCTGAGCTAGAGGCCAAAATCTACAGGTAGGCACTTTGCAAAAAACACCTCTGTTTTCTTTCAAAAAATGTGATGTGTCCACATTGTGTTTTGGGGCATTTCCTGTCACGGGTGCTAGGCCTACCCACACAAGTGAGGTATCATTTTTATCGGGAGACTTGGGGGAACGCTGGATGGAAGGAAATTTGTGGCTCCTCTCAGATTCCAGAACTTTCTGTCACCGAAATGTGAGGAAAACGTGTTTTTTTATCCAAATTGTGAGGTTTGCAAAGGATTCTGGGTAACAGAACCTTGCCAGAGCCCCACAAGTCACCCCATCTTAGATTCCCCTACGTCTCTAGTTTTCAAAAATGCAGAGGTTTGGTAGGTTTCCCTAGGTGCCGGCTGAGCTAGAGGCCAAAATCTACAGGTAGGCACTTTGCAAAAAACACCTCTGTTTTCTTTCAAAAAATGTGATGTGTCCACGTTGCGTTTTGGGGCATTTCCTGTCGTGGGCGCTAGGCCTACCCACAAAAGTGAGGTATCATTTTTATCGGGAGACTTGGGGGAATGCTGGGTGGAAGGAAACGTGTGGCTCCTCTCTGACTCCAGAACTTTCTGTCACCAAAATTTGAGGAAAATGTGTTTTTTTAGCCAAATTTTGAGGTTTGCAAAGGATTCTGGGTAACAGAACCTGGTCAGAGCCCCACAAGTCACTCCATCTTGGATTCCCCTAGGTCTCTAGTTTTCAAAAATGCACAGGTTTGGTAGGTTTCCCTAGGTGTCGGCTGAGCTAGAGGCCAAAATCTACAGGTAGGCACTTTGCAAAAAACACCTCTGTTTTCTTTAAAAAAATGTGATGTGTCCACGTTGCGTTTTGGGGCATTTCCTGTCGCGGGCGTTAGGCCTACTCACACAAGTGAGGTATCATTTTTATCGGGAGACTTGGGGGAACGCTGTGTGGAAGGGAATATGTGGCTCCTCTCTGATTCCAGAACTATCTGTCACCAAAATGTGAGGAAAACGTGTTTTTTTAGCCAAATTGTGAGGTTTGCGAAGGATTCCAGGTAACAGAACCTGGTCAGAGCCCCACAAGTGACCCCATCTTGGATTCCCCTAGGTCTCTAGTTTTAAAAAATGCACAGGTTTGGTAGGTTTCCCTAGGTGCCGTCTGAGCTAGAGGCCAAAATCTACAGGTAGGCACTTTGCAAAAAACACCTCTGTTTTCTTTCAAAAAATGTGATGTGTCCACGTTGTGTTTTGGGGCATTTCCTGTCACGGGCGCTAGGCCTACCCACACAAGTGAGGTATCATTTTTATCGGGAGACTTGGGGGAACGCTGGGTGGAAGGAAATTTGTGGCTCCTCTCAGATTCCAGAACTTTCTGTCACCGAAATGTGAGGAAAATGTGTTTTTTTAGCCAAATTTTGAGGTTTGCAAAGGATTCTGGGTAACAGAACCTTTTCAGACCCCCACAAGTCACCCCATCTTGGATTCCCCAAGGTCTCTAGTTTTCAAAAATGCACAGGTTTGGTAGGTTTCCCTAGGTGCCAGCTGAGCTAGAGGCCAAAATCTACAGGTAGGCACTTTGCAAAAAACACCTCTGTTTTCTTTAAAAAAATGTGATGTGTCCACGTTGCGTTTTGGGGCATTTCCTGTCGCGGGCGCTAAGCCTACCCACACAAGTGAGGTATCATTTTTATCGGGAGACTTGGGGGAACGCTGGGTGGAAGGAAATTTGTGGCTCCTCTCTAACTCCAGAACTTTCTCTCACCGAAATGTGAGGAAAATGTGTTTTTTTAGCCAAATTTTGAGGTTTGCAAAGGATTCTGGTTAACAGAACCTGGTCAGACCCCCACAAGTCACCCCATCTTGGATTCCCCTAGGTCTCTAGTTTTCAAAAATGCACAGGTTTGGTAGGTTTCCCTAGGTGCCAGCTGAGCTAGAGGCCAAAATCTACAGGTAGGCACTTTGCAAAAAACACCTCTGTTTTCTTTAAAAAAATGTGATGTGTCCACATTGTGTTTTGGGGCATTTCCTGTCACGGGTGCTAGGCCTACCCACACATGTGAGGTATCATTTTTATCGGGAGACTTGGGGGAACGCTGGGTGGAAGGAAATTTGTGGCTCCTTTCAGATTCCAGAACTTTCTGTCACCGAAATGTGAGGAAAACGTGTTTCTTTAGCCAAATTGTGAGGTTTGCAAAGGATTCTGGGTAACAGAACCTGGTCAGAGCCCCACAAGTCACCCCATCTTGGATTCCCCTAGGTCTCTAGTTTTAAAAAATGCACTGGTTTGGTAGGTTTCCCTAGGTGCCGGCTGAGCTACAGGCCAAAATCTATAGGTAGGCACTTTGCAAAAAACACCTCTGTTTTCTTTAAAAAAATGTGATGTGTCCACGTTGCGTTTTGGGGCATTTCCTGTCGCGGGCGCTAAGCCTACCCACACAAGTGAGGTATCATTTTTATCGGTGGACTTGGGGGAACGCTGGGTGGATGGAAATTTGTGGCTCCTCTCTGATTCCAGAACTTTCTGTCACCAAAATTTGAGGAAAATGTGTTTTTTAGCCAAAGTTTGATGTTTGCAAAGGATTCTGGGTAACAGAACCTGGTCAGACCCCCACAAGTCACCCCATCTTGGATTCCCCTAGGTCTCTAGTTTTAAAAAATGCACAGGTTTGGTAGGTTTCCCTAGGTGCCAGCTGAGCTAGAGGCCAAAATCTACAGGTAGGCACTTTGCAAAAAACACCTCTGTTTTCTTTAAAAAAATGTGATGTGTCCAAATTGTGTTTTGGGGCATTTCCTGTCACGGGTGCTAGGCCTACCCACACATGTGAGGTATCATTTTTATCGGGAGACTTGGGGGAACGCTGGGTGGAAGGAAATTTGTGGCTCCTTTCAGATTCCAGAACTTTCTGTCACCGAAATGTGAGGAAAACGTGTTTCTTTAGCCAAATTGTGAGGTTTGCAAAGGATTCTGGGTAACAGAACCTGGTCAGAGCCCCACAAGTCACCCCATCTTGGATTCCCCTAGGTCTCTAGTTTTAAAAAATGCACTGGTTTGGTAGGTTTCCCTAGGTGCCGGCTGAGCTACAGGCCAAAATCTATAGGTAGGCACTTTGCAAAAAACACCTCTGTTTTCTTTAAAAAAATGTGATGTGTCCACGTTGCGTTTTGGGGCATTTCCTGTCGCGGGCGCTAAGCCTACCCACACAAGTGAGGTATCATTTTTATCGGTGGACTTGGGGGAACGCTGGGTGGATGGAAATTTGTGGCTCCTCTCTGATTCCAGAACTTTCTGTCACCAAAATTTGAGGAAAATGTGTTTTTTTAGCCAAAGTTTGATGTTTGTAAAGGATTCTGGGTAACAGAACCTGGTCAGACCCCCACAAGTCACCCCATCTTGGATTCCCCTAGGTCTCTAGTTTTAAAAAATGCACAGGTTTGGTAGGTTTCCCTAGGTGCCGGCTGAGCTAGAGGCCAAAATCTACAGGTAGGCACTTTGCAAAAAACACCTCTGTTTTCTTTCAAAAAATGTGATGTGTCCACATTGTGTTTTGGGGCATTTCCTGTCACGGGTGCTAGGCCTACCCACACAAGTGAGGTATCATTTTTATCGGGAGACTTGGGGGAACGCTGGATGGAAGGAAATTTGTGGCTCCTCTCAGATTCCAGAACTTTCTGTCACCGAAATGTGAGGAAAACGTGTTTTTTTATCCAAATTGTGAGGTTTGCAAAGGATTCTGGGTAACAGAACCTGGTCAGAGCCCCACAAGTCACCCCATCTTGGATTCCCCTAGGTCTCTAGTTTTAAAAAATGCACTGGTTTGGTAGGTTTCCCTAGGTGCCGGCTGAGCTAGAGGCCAAAATCTACAGGTAGGCACTTTGCAAAAAACACCTCTGTTTTCTTTAAAAAAATGTGATGTGTCCACGTTGCGTTTTGGGGCATTTCCTGTCGTGGGCGCTAGGCCTACCCACAAAAGTGAGGTATCATTTTTATCGGGAGACTTGGGGGAATGCTGGGTGGAAGGAAACGTGTGGCTCCTCTCTGACTCCAGAACTTTCTGTCACCAAAATTTGAGGAAAATGTGTTTTTTTAGCCAAATTTTGAGGTTTGCAAAGGATTCTGGGTAACAGAACCTGGTCAGAGCCCCACAAGTCACTCCATCTTGGATTCCCCTAGGTCTCTAGTTTTCAAAAATGCACAGGTTTGGTAGGTTTCCCTAGGTGTCGGCTGAGCTAGAGGCCAAAATCTACAGGTAGGCACTTTGCAAAAAACACCTCTGTTTTCTTTAAAAAAATGTGATGTGTCCACGTTGCGTTTTGGGGCATTTCCTGTCGCGGGCGTTAGGCCTACTCACACAAGTGAGGTATCATTTTTATCGGGAGACTTGGGGGAACGCTGGGTGGAAGGAAATTTGTGGCTCCTCTCAGATTCCAGAACTTTCTGTCACCGAAATGTGAGGAAAATTTGTTTTTTTAGCCAAATTGTGAGGTTTGCAAAGGATTCTGGGTAACAGAACCTGGTCAGAGCCCCACAAGTCACTCCATCTTGGATTCCCCTAGGTATCTAGTTTTCAAAAATGCACTGGTTTGGTAGGTTTCCCTAGGTGCCGGCTGATCTAGAGGCCAAAATCGAAAGGTAGGCACTTTGCAAAAAACACCTCTGTTTTCTTTCATAAAATGTGATGTGTCCACGTTGTGTTTTGTGGCATTTCCTGTCGCGGGCGCTAGGCCTTCTCACACAAGTGAGGTATCATTTTTATCGGGAGACTTGGGGGAACGCTGTGTGGAAGGGAATTTGTGGCTCCTATCTGATTCCAGAACTATCTGTCACCAAAATGTGAGGAAAACGTGTTTTTTTAGCCAAATTGTGTGGTTTGCAAAGGATTCCGGGTAACAGAACCTGGTCAGAGCCCCACAAGTCACCCCATCTTGGATTCCCCTAGGTCTGTAGTTTTAAAAAATGCACAGGTTTGGTAGGTTTCCCTAGGTGCCGTCTGAGCTAGAGGCCAAAATCTACAGGTAGGCACTTTGCAAAAAACACCTCTGTTTTCTTTCAAAAAATTTGATGTGTCCACGTTGTGTTTTGGGGCATTTCCTGTCACGGGCGCTAGGCCTACCCACACAAGTGAGGTATCATTTTTATCGGGAGACTTGGGGGAACGCTGGGTGGAAGGAAATTTGTGGCTCCTCTCAGATTCCAGAACTTTCTGTCACCGAAATGTGAGGAAAACGTGTTTTTTTAGCCAAATTGTGAGGTTTGCAAAGGATTCTGGGTAACAGAACCTGGTCAGAGCCCCACAAGTCACCCCATCTTGGATTCCCCTAGGTCTCTAGTTTTTAAAAATGCACTGGTTTGGTAGGTTTCCCTAGGTGCCGGCTGAGCTACAGGCCAAAATCTATAGGTAGGCACTTTGCAAAAAACACCTCTGTTTTCTTTCAAAAAATGTGATGTGTCCACGTTGCGTTTTGGGGCATTTCCTGTCGCGGGCGCTAAGCCTACCCACACAAGTGAGGTATCATTTTTATCGGGAGACTTGGCGGAACGCTGAGTGGAAGGAAATTTGTGGCTCCTCTCTGATTCCAGAACTTTCTGTCACCAAAATTTGAGGAAAATGTGATTTTTTAGCCAAAGTTTGACGTTTGCAAAGGATTCTGGGTAACAGAACCTGGTAAGACCCCCACAAGTCACCCCATCTTGGATTCCCCTAGGTCTCTAGTTTTCAAAAATGCACAGGTTTGGTAGGTTTCCCTAGGTGCCAGCTGAGCTAGAGGCCAAAATCTACAGGTAGGCACTTTGCAAAAAAGAACCTCTGTTTTCTTTCAAAAAATGTGATGTGTCCACGTTGCGTTTTGGGGCATTTCCTGTCGTGGGCGCTAGGCCTACCCACACAAGTGAGGTATCATTTTTATCGGGAGACTTGGGGGAATGCTGGGTGGAAGGAAACATGTGGCTCCTCTCTGACTCCAGAACTTTCTGTCACCAAAATTTGAGGAAAATGTGTTTTTTTAGCCACATTTTGAGGTTTGCAAAGGATTCTGGGTAACAGAACCTGGTCAGAGCCCCACAAGTCACCCCATCTTGGATTCCCCTAGGTCTCTAGTTTTCAAAAATGCACCGGTTTGGTAGGTTTCCCTAGGTGCCGGCTGAGCTAGAGGCCAAAATCTACAGGTAGGCACTTTGCAAAAAACACCTCTGTTTTCTTTCAAAAAATGTGATGTGTCCACGTTGTGTTTTGGGGCATTTCCTGTCACGGGCGCTAGGCCTACCCACACAAGTGAGGTATCATTTTTATCGGGAGACTTGGGGGAACGCTGGGTGGAAGGAAATTTGTGGCTCCTCTCAGATTCCAGAACTTTCTGTCACTGAAATGTGAGGAAAATGTGTTTTTTCAGCCAAATTATGAGGTTTGCAAAGGATTCTGGGTAACAGAACCTGGTCAGACCCCCACAAGTCACCCCATTTTGGATTCCCCTAGGTCTCTAGTTTTCAAAAATACACGGTTTGGTAGGTTTCCCTAGGTGCCAGCTGAGCTAGAGGGCAAAATCTACAGGTAGGCACTTTGCAAAAAACACCTCTGTTTTCTTTCAAAAAATGTGATGTGTCTACATTGTGTTTTGGGGCATTTCCTGTCACGGGTGCTAGGCCTACCCACACAAGTGAGGTATCATTTTTATCGGGAGACTTGGGGGAACGCTGGGTGGAAAGAAATTTGTTGCTCCTCTCAGATTGCAGAACTTTCTGTCACCGAAATGTGAGGAAAACGTGTTTCTTTAGCCAAATTGTGAGGTTTTCAAAGGACTCTGGGGAACAGAACCTTGCCAGAGCCCCACATGTCACCCCATCTTGGATAACCCTAGGTCTCTAGTTTTCAAAAATGCACAGGTTTGGTAGGTTTCCCTAGGTGCCAGCTGAGCTAGAGGCCAAAATCTACAGGTAGGCACTTTGCAAAAAACACCTCTGTTTTCTTTCAAAAAATGTGATGTGTCCACGTTGTGTTTTGGGGCATTTCCTGTCACGGGCGCTAGGCCTACCCACACAAGTGAGGTATCATTTTTATCGGGAGACTTGGGGGAACGCTGGGTGGAAGGAAATTTGTGGCTCCTCTCAGATTCCAGAACTTTCTGTCACCGAAATGTGAGGAAAATGTGTTTTTTTAGCCAAATTTTGAGGTTTGCAAAGGATTCTGGGTAACAGAACCTGGTCAGACCCCCACAAGTCACCCCATCTTGGATTCCCCTAGGTCTCTAGTTTTCAAAAATGCACAAGTTTGGTAGGTTTCCCTAGGTGCCAGCTGAGCTAGAGGCCAAAATCTACAGGTAGGCACTTTGCAAAAAACACCTCTGTTTTCTTTAAAAAAATGTGATGTGTCCACATTGTGTTTTGGGGCATTTCCTGTCACGGGTGCTAATCCTACCCACACAAGTGAGGTATCATTTTTATCGGGAGACTTTAGGGAACGCTGGGTGGAAGGAAATTTGTGGCTCCTCTCAGATTCCAGAACTTTCTGTCACCGAAATGTGAGGAAAACGTGTTTCTTTAGCCAAATTGTGAGGTTTGCAAAGGATTCTGGGTAACAGAACCTGGTCAGAGCCCCACAAGTCACCCCATCTTGGATTCCCCTAGGTCTCTAGTTTTCAAAAATGCACTGGTTTGGTAGGTTTCCCTAGGTGCCGGCTGAGCTAGAGGCCAAAATCTACAGGTAGGCACTTTGCAAAAAACACCTCTGTTTTCTTTCAAAAAATGTGATGTGTCCACGTTGCGTTTTGGGGCATTTCCTGTCGTGGGCGCTAGGCCTACCCACACAAGTGAGGTATCATTTTTATCGGGAGACTTGGGGGAATGCTGGGTGGAAGGAAACGTGTGGCTCCTCTCTGACTCCAGAACTTTCTGTCACCAAAATTTGAGGAAAATGTGTTTTTTTTGCCAAATTTTGAGGTTTGCAAAGGATTCTGGGTAACAGAACCTGGTCAGAGCCCCACAAGTCACCCCATCTTGGATTCCCCTAGGTCTCTAGTTTTCAAAAATGCACAGGTTTGGTAGGTTTCCCTAGGTGCCGGCTGAGCTAGAGGCCAAACTCTACAGGTAGGCACTTTGCAAAAAACACCTCTGTTTTCTTTCAAAAAATGTGATGTGTCCACGTTGCGTTTTGGGGCATTTCCTGTCGCGGGCACTAGGCCTACTCACACAAGTGAGGTATAATTTTTATCGGGAGACTTGGGGGAACGCTGTGTGGAAGGGAATTTGTGGCTCCTCTCTGATTCCAGAACTATCTGTCACCAAAATGTGAGGAAAACGTGTTTTTTAAGCCAAATCGTGAGGTTTGCGAAGGATTCCGGGTAACAGAACCTGGTCAGAGCCCCACAAGTCACCCCATCTTGGATTCCCCTAGGTCTCTAGTTTTAAAAAATGCACAGGTTTGGTAGGTTTCCCTAGGTGCCGTCTGAGCTAGAGGCCAAAATCTACAGGTAGGCACTTTGCAAAAAACACCTCTGTTTTCTTTCAAAAAATGTGATGTGCCCACGTTGTGTTTTGGGGCATTTCCTGTCACGGGCGCTAGGCCTACCCACACAAGTGAGGTATCATTTTTATCGGGAGACTTGGGGGAACGCTGGGTGGAAGGAAATTTGTGGCTCCTCTCAGATTCCAGAACTTTCTGTCACCGAAATGTGAGGAAAATTTGTTTTTTTAGCCAAATTTTGAGGTTTGCAAAGGATTCTGGGTAACAGAACCTTTTCAGACGCCCACAAGTCACCCCATCTTGGATTCCCCTAGGTCTCTAGTTTTCAAAAATGCACAGGTTTGGTAGGTTTCCCTAGGTGCCAGCTGAGCTAGAGGCCAAAATCTACAGGTAGGCACTTTGCAAAAAACACCTCTGTTTTCTTTCAAAAAATGTGATATGTCCACGTTGCGTTTTGGGGCATTTCCTGTCGCGGGCGCTAAGCCTACCCACACAAGTGAGGTATCATTTTTATCGGGAGACTTGGGGGAACGCTGGGTGGAAGGAAATTTGTCGCTCCTCTCTAACTCCAGAACTTTCTGTCACCAAAATTTGAGGAAAATGTGTTTTTTTAGCCAAATTGTGAGGTTTGCAAAGGATTCTGGGTAACAGAACTTGGTCAGAGCCCCACAAGTCACGCCATCTTGGATTCCCCTAGGTCTCTAGTTTTAGAAAATGCACAGGTTTGGTAGGTTTCCCTAGGTGCCGTCTGAGCTAGAGGCCAAAATCTACAGGTAGGCACTTTGCAAAAAACACCTCTGTTTTCTTTAAAAAAATGTGATGTGTCCACGTTGTGTTTTGGGGCATTTCCTGTCACAGGCGCTAGGCCTACCCACACAAGTGAGGTATCATTTTTATCGGGAGAATTGGGGGAACGCTGGGTGGAAGGAAATTTGTGGCTCCTCTCAGATTCCAGAACTTTCTCTCACCGAAATGTGAGGAAAATGTGTTTTTTTAGCCAAATTGTGAGGTTTGCAAAGGATTCTGGGTAACAGAACTTGGTCAGAGCCCCACAAGTCACCCCATCTTGGATTCCCCTAGGTCTCTAGTTTTCAAAAATGCACAGGTTTGGTAGGTTTCCCTAGGTGCCAGCTGAGCTAGAGGCCAAAATCTACAGGTAGGCACTTTGCAAAAAACACCTCTGTTTTCTTTAAAAAAATGTGATATGTCCACGTTGCGTTTTGGGGCATTTCCTGTCGCGGGCGCTAAGCCTACCCACACAAGTGAGGTATCATTTTTATCGGGAGACTTGGGGGAACGCTGGGTGGAAGGAAATTTGTCGCTCCTCTCTAACTCCAGAACTTTCTGTCACCAAAATTTGAGGAAAATGTCTTTTTTTTAGCCAAATTGTGAGGTTTGCAAAGGATTCTGGGTAACAGAACTTGGTCAGAGCCCCACAAGTCACGCCATCTTGGATTCCCCTAGGTCTCTAGTTTTAGAAAATGCACAGGTTTGGTAGGTTTCCCTAGGTGCCGTCTGAGCTAGAGGCCAAAATCTACAGGTAGGCACTTTGCAAAAAACACCTCTGTTTTCTTTAAAAAAATGTGATGTGTCCACGTTGTGTTTTGGGGCATTTCCTGTCACGGGCGCTAGGCCTACCCACACAAGTGAGGTATCATTTTTATCGGGAGAATTGGGGGAACGCTGGTTGGAAGGAAATTTGTGGCTCCTCTCAGATTCCAGAACTTTCTCTCACCGAAATGTGAGGAAAATGTGTTTTTTTAGCCAAATTTTGAGGTTTGCAAAGGATTCTGGGTAACAGAACCTGGTCAGACCCCCACAAGTCACCCCATCTTGGATTCCCCTAGGTCTCTAGTTTTAAAAAATGCACAGGTTTGGTAGGTTTCCCTAGGTGCCAGCTGAGCTAGAGGCCAAAATCTACAGGTAGGCACTTTGCAAAAAACCCCTCTGTTTTCTTTCAAAAAATGTGATGTGTCCACATTGTGTTTTGGGGCATTTCCTGTCACGGGTGCTAGGCCTACCCACACAAGTGAGGTATCATTTTTATCGGGAGACTTGGGGGAACGCTGGGTGGAAGGAAATTTGTGGCTCCTTTCAGATTCCAGAACTTTCTGTCACCGAAATGTGAGGAAAATGTGTTTCTTTAGCCAAATTGTGAGGTTTGCAAAGGATTCTGGGTAACAGAACCTGGTCAGAGCCCCACAAGTCACCCCATCTTGGATTCCCCTAGGTCTCTAGTTTTAAAAAATGCACTGGTTTGGTAGGTTTCCCTAGGTGCCGGCTGAGCTACAGGCCAAAATCTATAGGTAGGCACTTTGCAAAAAACACCTCTGTTTTCTTTAAAAAAATGTGATGTGTCCACGTTGCGTTTTGGGGCATTTCCTGTCGCGGGCGCTAAGCCTACCCACACAAGTGAGGTATAATTTTTATCGGGAGACTTGGGGGAACGCTGGGTGGAAGGAAATTTGTGGCTCCTCTCTGATTCCAGAACATTCTGTCACCAAAAGTTGAGGAAAATGTGTTTTTTTTAGCCAAAGTTTGACGTTTGCAAAGGATTCTGGGTAACAGAACCTGGTCAGACACCCACAAGTCACCCCATCTTGGATTCCCCTAGGTCTCTAGTTTTCAAAAATGCACAGGTTTGGTAGGTTTCCCTAGGTGCCAGCTGAGCTAGAGGCCAAAATCTACAGGTAGGCACTTTGCAAAAAACACCTCTGTTTTCTTTAAAAAAATGTGATGTGTCCACGTTGCGTTTTGGGGCATTTCCTGTCACGGGCGCTAGGCCTACCCACACAAGTGAGGTATCATTTTTATCGGGAGACTTGGGGGAACGCTGGGTGGAAGGAAATTTGTGGCTCCTCTCAGATTCCAGAACTTTCTGTCACCGAAATGTGAGGAAAATTTGTTTTTTTAGCCAAATTTTGAGGTTTGCAAAGGATTCTGGGTAACAGAACCTGGTCAGAGCCCCACAAGTCACCCCATCTTGGATTCCCCTAGGTATCTAGTTTTCAAAAATGCACTGGTTTGGTAGGTTTCCCTAGGTGCCGGCTGATCTAGAGGCCAAAATCGAAAGGTAGGCACTTTGCAAAAAACACCTCTGTTTTCTTTCATAAAATGTGATGTGTCCACGTTGTGTTTTGGGGCATTTCCTGTCGCGGGCGCTAGGCCTACTCACACAAGTGAGGTATCATTTTTATCGGGAGACTTGGGGGAACGCTGTGTGGAAGGGAATTTGTGGCTCCTATCTGATTCCAGAACTATCTGTCACCAAAATGTGAGGAAAACGTGTTTTTTTAGCCAAATTGTGAGGTTTGCAAAGGATTCCGGGTAACAGAACCTGGTCAGAGCCCCACAAGTCACCCCATCTTGGATTCCCCTAGGTCTCTAGTTTTAAAAAATGCACAGGTTTGGTAGGTTTCCCTAGGTGCCGTCTGAGCTAGAGGCCAAAATCTACAGGTAGGCACTTTGTAAAAAACACCTCTGTTTACTTTAAAAAAATGTGATGTGTCCACGTTGTGTTTTGGGGCATTTCCTGTCACGGGCGCTAGGCCTACCCACACAAGTGAGGTATCATTTTTATCGGGAGACTTGGGGGAACGCTGGGTGGAAGGAAATTTGTGGCTCCTCTCAGATTCCAGAACTTTCTGTCACCGAAATGTGAGGAAAACGTGTTTTTTTAGCCAAATTGTGAGGTTTGCAAAGGATTCTGGGTAACAGAACCTGGTCAGAGCCCCACAAGTCACCCCATCTTGGATTCCCCTAGGTCTCTAGTTTTTAAAAATGCACTGGTTTGGTAGGTTTCCCTAGGTGCCGGCTGAGCTACAGGCCAAAATCTATAGGTAGGCACTTTGCAAAAAACACCTCTGTTTTCTTTCAAAAAATGTGATGTGTCCACGTTGCGTTTTGGGGCATTTCCTGTCGTGGGCGCTAGGCCTACCCACAC
Organism: Pleurodeles waltl; assembly: GCF_031143425.1. Lineage (NCBI taxonomy): Eukaryota > Metazoa > Chordata > Amphibia > Caudata > Salamandridae > Pleurodeles > Pleurodeles waltl. Next base: position 894,998,987 of record NC_090436.1, read on the forward strand.
AAGTGAGGTATCATTTTTATTGGGAGACTTGGGGGAATGCTGGGTGGAAGGAAACATGTGGCTCCTCTCTGACTCCAGAACTTTCTGTTACCAAAATTTGAGGAAAATGTGTTTTTTTAGCCAAATTTTGAGGTTTGCAAAGGATTCTGGGTAACAGAACCTGGTCAGAGCCCCACAAGTCACCCCATTTTGGATTCCCCTAGGTCTCTAGTTTTCAAAAATGCACAGGTTTGGTAGGTTTCCCTAGGTGCCGGCTGAGCTAGAGGCCAAAATCTACAGGTAGGCACTTTGCAAAAAACACCTCTGTTTTCTTTCAAAAAATGTGATGTGTCCACGTTGTGTTTTGGGGCATTTCCTGTCACGGGCGCTAGGCCTACCCACACAAGTGAGGTATCATTTTTATCGGGAGACTTGGGGGAACGCTGGGTGGAAGGAAATTTGTGGCTCCTCTCAGATTCCAGAACTTTCTCTCACCGAAATGTGAGGAAAATGTGTTTTTTTAGCCAAATTGTGAGGTTTGCAAAGGATTCTGGGTAACAGAACTTGGTCAGAGCCCCACAAGTCACCCCATCTTGGATTCCCCTAGGTCTCTAGTTTTCAAAAATGCACAGGTTTGGTAGGTTTCCCTAGGTGCCAGCTGAGCTAGAGGCCAAAATCTACAGGTAGGCACTTTGCAAAAAACACCTCTGTTTTCTTTAAAAAAATGTGATATGTCCACGTTGCGTTTTGGGGCATTTCCTGTCGCGGGCGCTAAGCCTACCCACACAAGTGAGGTATCATTTTTATCGGGAGACTTGGGGGAACGCTGGGTGGAAGGAAATTTGTCGCTCCTCTCTAACTCCAGAACTTTCTGTCACCAAAATTTGAGGAAAATGTGTTTTTTTAGCCAAATTGTGAGGTTTGCAAAGGATTCTGGGTAACAGAACTTGGTCAGAGCCCCACAAGTCACGCCATCTTGGATTCCCCTAGGTCTCTAGTTTTAGAAAATGCACAGGTTTGGTAGGTTTCCCTAGGTGCCGTCTGAGCTAGAGGCCAAAATCTACAGGTAGGCACTTTGCAAAAAACACCTCTGTTTTCTTTAAAAAAATGTGATGTGTCCACGTTGTGTTTTGGGGCATTTCCTGTCACGGGCGCTAGGCCTACCCACACAAGTGAGGTATCATTTTTATCGGGAGAATTGGGGGAACGCTGGTTGGAAGGAAATTTGTGGCTCCTCTCAGATTCCAGAACTTTCTCTCACCGAAATGTGAGGAAAATGTGTTTTTTTAGCCAAATTTTGAGGTTTGCAAAGGATTCTGGGTAACAGAACCTGGTCAGACCCCCACAAGTCACCCCATCTTGGATTCCCCTAGGTCTCTAGTTTTAAAAAATGCACAGGTTTGGTAGGTTTCCCTAGGTGCCAGCTGAGCTAGAGGCCAAAATCTACAGGTAGGCACTTTGCAAAAAACCCCTCTGTTTTCTTTCAAAAAATGTGATGTGTCCACATTGTGTTTTGGGGCATTTCCTGTCACGGGTGCTAGGCCTACCCACACAAGTGAGGTATCATTTTTATCGGGAGACTTGGGGGAACGCTGGGTGGAAGGAAATTTGTGGCTCCTTTCAGATTCCAGAACTTTCTGTCACCGAAATGTGAGGAAAATGTGTTTCTTTAGCCAAATTGTGAGGTTTGCAAAGGATTCTGGGTAACAGAACCTGGTCAGAGCCCCACAAGTCACCCCATCTTGGATTCCCCTAGGTCTCTAGTTTTAAAAAATGCACTGGTTTGGTAGGTTTCCCTAGGTGCCGGCTGAGCTACAGGCCAAAATCTATAGGTAGGCACTTTGCAAAAAACACCTCTGTTTTCTTTAAAAAAATGTGATGTGTCCACGTTGCGTTTTGGGGCATTTCCTGTCGCGGGCGCTAAGCCTACCCACACAAGTGAGGTATAATTTTTATCGGGAGACTTGGGGGAACGCTGGGTGGAAGGAAATTTGTGGCTCCTCTCTGATTCCAGAACATTCTGTCACCAAAAGTTGAGGAAAATGTGTTTTTTTTAGCCAAAGTTTGACGTTTGCAAAGGATTCTGGGTAACAGAACCTGGTCAGACACCCACAAGTCACCCCATCTTGGATTCCCCTAGGTCTCTAGTTTTCAAAAATGCACAGGTTTGGTAGGTTTCCCTAGGTGCCAGCTGAGCTAGAGGCCAAAATCTACAGGTAGGCACTTTGCAAAAAACACCTCTGTTTTCTTTAAAAAAATGTGATGTGTCCACGTTGCGTTTTGGGGCATTTCCTGTCACGGGCGCTAGGCCTACCCACACAAGTGAGGTATCATTTTTATCGGGAGACTTGGGGGAACGCTGGGTGGAAGGAAATTTGTGGCTCCTCTCAGATTCCAGAACTTTCTGTCACCGAAATGTGAGGAAAATTTGTTTTTTTAGCCAAATTTTGAGGTTTGCAAAGGATTCTGGGTAACAGAACCTGGTCAGAGCCCCACAAGTCACCCCATCTTGGATTCCCCTAGGTATCTAGTTTTCAAAAATGCACTGGTTTGGTAGGTTTCCCTAGGTGCCGGCTGATCTAGAGGCCAAAATCGAAAGGTAGGCACTTTGCAAAAAACACCTCTGTTTTCTTTCATAAAATGTGATGTGTCCACGTTGTGTTTTGGGGCATTTCCTGTCGCGGGCGCTAGGCCTACTCACACAAGTGAGGTATCATTTTTATCGGGAGACTTGGGGGAACGCTGTGTGGAAGGGAATTTGTGGCTCCTATCTGATTCCAGAACTATCTGTCACCAAAATGTGAGGAAAACGTGTTTTTTTAGCCAAATTGTGAGGTTTGCAAAGGATTCCGGGTAACAGAACCTGGTCAGAGCCCCACAAGTCACCCCATCTTGGATTCCCCTAGGTCTCTAGTTTTAAAAAATGCACAGGTTTGGTAGGTTTCCCTAGGTGCCGTCTGAGCTAGAGGCCAAAATCTACAGGTAGGCACTTTGCAAAAAACACCTCTGTTTACTTTAAAAAAATGTGATGTGTCCACGTTGTGTTTTGGGGCATTTCCTGTCACGGGCGCTAGGCCTACCCACACAAGTGAGGTATCATTTTTATCGGGAGACTTGGGGGAACGCTGGGTGGAAGGAAATTTGTGGCTCCTCTCAGATTCCAGAACTTTCTGTCACCGAAATGTGAGGAAAACGTGTTTTTTTAGCCAAATTGTGAGGTTTGCAAAGGATTCTGGGTAACAGAACCTGGTCAGAGCCCCACAAGTCACCCCATCTTGGATTCCCCTAGGTCTCTAGTTTTTAAAAATGCACTGGTTTGGTAGGTTTCCCTAGGTGCCGGCTGAGCTACAGGCCAAAATCTATAGGTAGGCACTTTGCAAAAAACACCTCTGTTTTCTTTCAAAAAATGTGATGTGTCCACGTTGCGTTTTGGGGCATTTCCTGTCGTGGGCGCTAGGCCTACCCACACAAGTGAGGTATCATTTTTATTGGGAGACTTGGGGGAATGCTGGGTGGAAGGAAACATGTGGCTCCTCTCTGACTCCAGAACTTTCTGTTACCAAAATTTGAGGAAAATGTGTTTTTTTAGCCAAATTTTGAGGTTTGCAAAGGATTCTGGGTAACAGAACCTGGTCAGAGCCCCACAAGTCACCCCATTTTGGATTCCCCTAGGTCTCTAGTTTTCAAAAATGCACAGGTTTGGTAGGTTTCCCTAGGTGCCGGCTGAGCTAGAGGCCAAAATCTACAGGTAGGCACTTTGCAAAAAACACCTCTGTTTTCTTTAAAAAAATGTGATGTGTCCACGTTGTGTTTTGGGGCATTTCCTGTCACGGGCGCTAGGCCTACCCACACAAGTGAGGTATCATTTTTATCGGGAGACTTGGGGGAACGCTGGGTGGAAGGAAATTTGTGGCTCCTCTCAGATTCCAGAACTTTCTGTCACTGAAATGTGAGGAAAATGTGTTTTTTCAGCCAAATTATGAGGTTTGCAAAGGATTCTGGGTAACAGAACCTGGTCAGACCCCCACAAGTCACCCCATTTTGGATTCCCCTAGGTCTCTAGTTTTCAAAAATGCACGGTTTGGTAGGTTTCCCTAGGTGCCAGCTGAGCTAGAGGCCAAAATCTACAGGTAGGCACTTTGCAAAAAACACCTCTGTTTTCTTTCAAAAAATGTGATGTGTCTACATTGTGTTTTGGGGCATTTCCTGTCACGGGTGCTAGGCCTACCCACACAAGTGAGGTATCATTTTTATCGGGAGACTTGGGGGAACGCTGGGTGGAAAGAAATTTGTTGCTCCTCTCAGATTGCAGAACTTTCTGTCACCGAAATGTGAGGAAAACGTGTTTCTTTAGCCAAATTGTGAGGTTTTCAAAGGACTCTGGGGAACAGAACCTTGCCAGAGCCCCACATGTCACCCCATCTTGGATAACCCTAGGTCTCTAGTTTTCAAAAATGCACAGGTTTGGTAGGTTTCCCTAGGTGCCAGCTGAGCTAGTGGCCAAAATCTACAGGTAGGCACTTTGCAAAAAACACCTCTGTTTTCTTTCAAAAAATGTGATGTGTCCACGTTGTGTTTTGGGGCATTTCCTGTCACGGGCGCTAGGCCTACCCACACAAGTGAGGTATCATTTTTATCGGGAGACTTGGGGGAACGCTGGGTGGAAGGAAATTTGTGGCTCCTCTCAGATTCCAGAACTTTCTCTCACCGAAATGTGAGGAAAATGTGTTTTTTTAGCCAAATTTTGAGGTTTGCAAAGGATTCTGGGTAACAGAACCTGGTCAGACCCCCACAAGTCACCCCATCTTGGATTCCCCTAGGTCTCTAGTTTTCAAAAATGCACAGGTTTGGTAGGTTTCCCTAGGTGCCAGCTGAGCTAGAGGCCAAAATCTACAGGTAGGCACTTTGCAAAAAACACCTCTGTTTTCTTTAAAAAAATGTGATGTGTCCACATTGTGTTTTGGGGCATTTCCTGTCACGGGTGCTAGGCCTACCCACACAAGTGAGGTATCATTTTTATCGGGAGACTTTAGGGAACGCTGGGTGGAAGGAAATTTGTGGCTCCTCTCAGATTCCAGAACTTTCTGTCACCGAAATGTGAGGAAAACGTGTTTCTTTAGCCAAATTGTGAGGTTTGCAAAGGATTCTGGGTAACAGAACCTGGTCAGAGCCCCACAAGTCACCCCATCTTGGATTCCCCTAGGTCTCTAGTTTTCAAAAATGCACTGGTTTGGTAGGTTTCCCTAGGTGCCGGCTGAGCTAGAGGCCAAAATCTACAGGTAGGCACTTTGCAAAAAACACCTCTGTTTTCTTTCAAAAAATGTGATGTGTCCACGTTGCGTTTTGGGGCATTTCCTGTCGTGGGCGCTAGGCCTACCCACACAAGTGAGGTATCATTTTTATCGGGAGACTTGTGGGAATGCTGGGTGGAAGGAAACGTGTGGCTCCTCTCTGACTCCAGAACTTTCTGTCACCAAAATTTGAGGAAAATGTGTTTTTTTTGCCAAATTTTGAGGTTTGCAAAGGATTCTGGGTAACAGAACCTGGTCAGAGCCCCACAAGTCACCCCATCTTGGATTCCCCTAGGTCTCTAGTTTTCAAAAATGCACAGGTTTGGTAGGTTTCCCTAGGTGCCGGCTGAGCTAGAGGCCAAACTCTACAGGTAGGCACTTTGCAAAAAACACCTCTGTTTTCTTTCAAAAAATGTGATGTGTCCACGTTGCGTTTTGGGGCATTTCCTGTCGCGGGCACTAGGCCTACTCACACAAGTGAGGTATAATTTTTATCGGGAGACTTGGGGGAATGCTGTGTGGAAGGGAATTTGTGGCTCCTCTCTGATTCCAGAACTATCTGTCACCAAAATGTGAGGAAAACGTGTTTTTTAAGCCAAATCGTGAGGTTTGCGAAGGATTCCGGGTAACAGAACCTGGTCAGAGCCCCACAAGTCACCCCATCTTGGATTCCCCTAGGTCTCTAGTTTTAAAAAATGCACAGGTTTGGTAGGTTTCCCTAGGTGCCGTCTGAGCTAGAGGCCAAAATCTACAGGTAGGCACTTTGCAAAAAACACCTCTGTTTTCTTTCAAAAAATGTGATGTGTCCACGTTGTGTTTTGGGGCATTTCCTGTCACGGGCGCTAGGCCTACCCACACAAGTGAGGTATCATTTTTATCGGGAGACTTGGGGGAACGCTGGGTGGAAGGAAATTTGTGGCTCCTCTCAGATTCCAGAACTTTCTGTCACCGAAATGTGAGGAAAATGTGTTTTTTTAGCCAAATTTTGAGGTTTGCAAAGGATTCTGGGTAACAGAACCTTTTCAGACGCCCACAAGTCACCCCATCTTGGATTCCCCTAGGTCTCTAGTTTTCAAAAATGCACAGGTTTGCTAGGTTTCCCTAGGTGCCAGCTGAGCTAGAGGCCAAAATCTACAGGTAGGCACTTTGCAAAAAACACCTCTGTTTTCTTTCAAAAAATGTGATATGTCCATGTTGCGTTTTGGGGCATTTCCTGTCGCGGGCGCTAAGCCTACCCACACAAGTGAGGTATCATTTTTATCGGGAGACTTGGGGGAACGCTGGGTGGAAGGAAATTTGTCGCTCCTCTCTAACTCCAGAACTTTCTGTCACCAAAATTTGAGGAAAATGTGTTTTTTTAGCCAAATTGTGAGGTTTGCAAAGGATTCTGGGTAACAGAACTTGGTCAGAGCCCCACAAGTCACGCCATCTTGGATTCCCCTAGGTCTCTAGTTTTAGAAAATGCACAGGTTTGGTAGGTTTCCCTAGGTGCCGTCTGAGCTAGAGGCCAAAATCTACAGGTAGGCACTTTGCAAAAAACACCTCTGTTTTCTTTAAAAAAATGTGATGTGTCCACGTTGTGTTTTGGGGCATTTCCTGTCACGGGCGCTAGGCCTACCCACACAAGTGAGGTATAATTTTTATCGGCAGAATTGGGGGAACGCTGGGTGGAAGGAAATTTGTGGCTCCTCTCAGATTCCAGAACTTTCTCTCACCGAAATGTGAGGAAAATGTGTTTTTTTAGCCAAATTTTGAGGTTTGCAAAGGATTCTGGGTAACAGAACCTGGTCAGACCCCCACAAGTCACCCCATCTTGGATTCCCCTAGGTCTCTAGTTTTAAAAAATGCACAGGTTTGGTAGGTTTCCCTAGGTGCCAGCTGAGCTAGAGGCCAAAATCTACAGGTAGGCACTTTGCAAAAAACCCCTCTGTTTTCTTTAAAAAAATGTGATGTGTCCAAATTGTGTTTTGGGGCATTTCCTGTCACGGGTGCTAGGCCTACCCACACAAGTGAGGTATCATTTTTATCGG